>NW_006200341.1:1143553-1145192 GCF_000334495.1 Tupaia belangeri chinensis
ACATGCGCCCGGTGTGAGTTTAAGCCACCGGGTCTGGGACGCGAACCGCGGTCGACTACGTGGGAGTCCAGCGACATAGCCATTACGCTAACTGCTGGTCCCCCTGGCATGAGTTTTAAACTGAGACCTAGGACTCGAACCAAGGTCGACTACATGGGAGTCCAGCAATGTAACCATTATGCCATCTGCTGGTCCCAATTATTATTATTATTTTAAAATTTGACGAGAGAGAAACACAGAGGGAGAAAGGTGAGAAAGCTAGACACCAGGTCCAAGACTCGAACCACAATCAACCATGTGGGAGTCCAGCACCTTAACCACCATGCCACCTGCCAACCTCAAGTTGGGGCTTAAACAAGTCCCTTGACCAGAGGACTTGTCAGTACCTTTACTGTGGGAGCGGCAGGGCAAGCAGCAGCCCACCCCATAAGCAATCCTGTCTCTCCTTCTGGAGGATTTATTCTGTAGAATAAAGTTTGGTCAATGAGGCCGACTGGTGAGAACTTTTAAATGAGCCCACATTTTCCACCCTGAGTGAAAGAAAGGGTCTCATTGAACCTGACACCATGTATGACCTAGAGAGTTAACAGCAGCAACAGCAGATGACATAATGGCTTTGTCGCTGGACTCCCATGTAGTTGATCGAGGCTCGAGTCCCGGACCCGGTGGCTTAAACTCACGCTGGGCGTGTGTGCGTGCGTGCCTAAGATCCCGAGAGGAGAATGGAGGAGAAGGGATTGCGGCGTGGCCATCCCCCCTGGGGGGTGATTTCTCACTTTCTGTCTCTGTCTCTCCAGTGAGCACATGCGCCCTATAGCAAAAATCTCTCTTTAAAAAAAAAAAAAAAATCATCACTCTCCAGTTACGATTTTACTGGGGCCACCAAGGAACTGCGCCCTCCTCTTTGAGCACGAGGTCCTTGCTATGGGGCAGGGCTGCCCGCCCAACCCTGGGACCAGCCTGGGTGCCAGCTGAACCCGCCCCTTCTCCAAGAGAACTCATTTGTTTCCTGCATCCTTAACGGGAGCTGGGGTGGCTGCCCGTGTGACAGAGAATGGTGGCCATTGCCCTTCCCATCTTGCGTCGATGCCAATTATGTAATTTGGTGGCCTGGCACTACCCAGGCGAGGCATAGGAGAGGGTTACAAAGTGTGTTTTTATGACCCCTATAAAACCAAGCCCCGAGCAGGAAGGAACGGGGGTTGATATGGGGGCAGACACGGGGGTAGGAGAATGCAAGAGAGGCGTCCTGGCTCTTCGGGGTTGGGGTTGGCACTCCTTGTACGGGCCACAGTGGGGCGACACCCCGAACTGCTCCTCAGGGAACTAGAAATCCTGGTGACAGGAATGACGCTTCTGGGGCGTCTGGGGAGGAGCAGCAACGTGGCCAGACACGGGCAGGCTGTGTCCCCGCCCAGCCCCTCTCTGTCTGTCACCCTGTCCTCTCTCCCACCGAAAGCCAAAAGCCGGTTTTACTTTCCCCCTTCAGGGATATTTGCAATTTCTTTCTTTATCTTTCTCTTAGTTTTCTTTCTCTTTCTTTCTTTTTCCTTTTCTTTCTTTCTTTCTTTCTTTCTTTCTTTCTTTCTTTCTTTCTTTCTTTCTTTCTTTCTTTCTTTCTTTCTTTCTTTCTTTCTTT
>NW_006200341.1:1145413-1154499 GCF_000334495.1 Tupaia belangeri chinensis
CCCGGCATCAGTTTGAAGCCACTGGGGCTGGGACTGGAAACCTGGCCCACCATGTGGGAGCCTTAACCACGATGCTACTTGCTGCTCCCTATAATTGCTGATCTGAGAGTGCCGGATTCCACGTGGCCAGCTACGTGGTTTGAGTCTTGGACCCGATGGCTTGAGAAAAGAGAATCCGGAAGGAAGGCTCTGTTCTCCATGAAAGGCATTTCTGGCGCTCGTGGGCAGGTGGGAGGCCATTCTGTGAGGTCGAGGTGCTTCAAGGTATGGGGTGGTGGGTCACGTTTTTTGATAACTTCCCCTGTTGCCAGTGGATGAATGTCTAGAGCTGTGTCTGGACAGGCTGGCCAACAATATGCATAAATATTTTTAAACAGAGATGTTTGCTATTGGGCATGTCCACTCACCCAGAGAGACAGAGAGAGAGACAGAAAGTGAGAAATCACCCCCAGGGGGGGAAGCCACATTGCAATCCCTTCTCCTCCATTTTCCTCTTGGGATTTTGGGCATGCACACACGGGCCCGGTGTGTTTTAAGCTGCCGGGTCTGGGACTCGAACTGCAGTTGACTACATGGGAGTTCAGTGATATAACCATTATGCCATCTGCTGCTCCCAACACAGCAGGATATATTTTAATACCGTGTTATACAGCTGGAGCAAGTTGCTTTTCCAGGGAAGAGTGGGGCAAGCAGAGATCAGACCCAGATCATGAAGGTATTTTTTTCTTTAAATTGCTACAATGTGTACGTGTTGGGCAGAGAGAGAGAGACAGAGACAGAGAGAGGGGATGGGAGAGAGCGCTCCCTTTGGGGCATGGTCACATGCAATCCCTTGTCTTCTACCCTCCCGCCCTGCCGGGGCTTTGATCACACATGCATACGTGTTTGTCAAGTTGCCCAGGGCCAGAATTCAAACCACAGTCAGCCATGTGGAATCTGGCTTCCTCAAAGACTAGGACGTGCGGTTGGCCACAGGGGTATTTATTTATTTATTTACTTAGAGGTTTTTGCTTTTGGGTACATATGCTCACCGGAGAGAGAGAGACAGAGATAATGAGTGGGAAAGCGAGACATCACCCACCATGGGGGATGGCCATGCCCCAATCCCTTCTCCATTGTCCTCCTAGAATCTTGGGCATGCATGCACACGTGCCCGGCGTGAGTTTCAAGCCACCAGGTCCAGGTTTTGAACAGTGGTTGGGGCCACGTGGGAGTCCTGGTTCCCAACCACCATGTCACTTGCTTGGCACTTACATTGCTGGACTCCCACATGGTCAACCACAGTTCGAGTCCAGAACCCAGCGGCTTGAAACTCATGCAGGGTGCGGGTGTGTGCGTGCCCAAGATCCCAGGAGGAGAATGGAGGAGAAGGGATTGCGGCATGGCCATGCCCCTGGGGGGTGATTTCTCACTTTCCCACTCTCTGTGTTTGTCTCTCTCTCTCCAGTGAATGCACGTGCTTTAAGGAAAAAACCTCTAAAAAAAATACAAAAAAAAAAAAAATCTTGCAGGGAGAAGCAGCAGTCCCTCTGGCTACCACCTAAGCCCGTATTTTTCCAAGGCTCCTTTCTGTGCACGTGAAGTGGGTGCTTTGACCCCCCCTGCCTGCATAGGACGGGTCAGCTGCACTCCGGAGGACCCAGTGGAAAACACCCCATTCCGTGTGTGTGCGCACACACGCGCATGCTCTCTCTCAGTTGGTTCTGGACCCGGCAAGGGAGTGGGGAGAGCTTTACGGGTGGTCTAGAGCCCCAGCAAAGCCTGGAAGGAAGGGAACTCACAGTCGGCGTCTGCACAAACGATGCAGGGGTTCTTCCCTCCCAGCTCCAGCGTCACCCTCTTCAGGTTGCTTCGGGAGGCGGCTTCTTTAACCAGCTTTCCGACCTTCGGGGGAAGAGCCAGAGTGGAGTAAATCCTGAGGGTGGCTAGAGCCAGCCAGTGGTGTGGAGGTTCGAGCAGCTGGTTCCCATATGGTCAACTATGCAGCTCGAGTCCTGGACCCGGCAGCTTGAAAAACACACCAGGTGGAACCAGTGGGTGGCGTAGTTGTTAAGGTGCTGAACTCCTACATGATTGATGGTGGTTCGAGTCCCAGACCCGGCAGCTTAACACTCAGACCAGGCGCGTGTGCGTGCGTGCCTAAAATCCCAGGAGGAGAGTGGAGGAGAAGGGATTGAGGCATGGTCATCCCTTCAGAGAGTGATTTCTTGTTTTATGTCTCTCTGTCTCTGTCTCTCTGGTGAGCACGCATGCCCTATAGCCAAAATCTCTCTCTAAAAACAAAGTAAAATGAACATACCAGGTGCGTGTGGACATGTGCCCCAAATCCGAGAGGAGAATGGAGGAGCGGGGATTGTGGTTTGGCCTGCCCCCCTGGGGGTGATTTCTTGCTTTCTGTCTCTCTGTCTCTCTCTGTCTTTCTGGAGAGTGCACGCACCCTATAGCAAATTCAAACAAAGCAAAACATTAAAAAAAACACACACACACATAATAATTCTACATGGTCTAGCTAGTGGCATTGTGGTTACGGTACAGGATTCCACATGGTCAACTCCATGAGTTTGAGTCCCGGCCCCTGTGGCCTGAAAAACACGCGGGGTGGGTGAGTCCATGCCCAAAATCCCAAGAAGAGAAACTCAGTGGCCTGAAAACCACACTGGGTGTGTGAGTCCATGCCCAAAATCCCAAGAAGAGAATAGAGGAGAAAGCATTGTGATGTTGCCATGCAGATGTGTGTAAATTAAAAGGAGGAAAACCTTTATCTCCTCTCACCCGTGTCCCAGAGGTAGCCGTGGTAATAATTTCTTGGGAATCCCTTCGGATCGTTGATATTTCTCCCCTACCTACACACACTCTTACTAACGAGTTTCCCATAGTTCATTTCCTATCTATCAGCCATAGACTGGGGACATTTCCCTGTCGCAAGTAGATGTGTGTAAATTAAAAGGAGGAAAACCTTTATCTCCTCTCACCCGTGTCCCAGAGGTAGCCGTGGTAATAATTTCTTGGGAATCCCTTCGGATCGTTGATATTTCTCCCCTACCTACACACACTCTTACTAACGAGTTTCCCATAGTTCATTTCCTATCTATCAGCCATAGACTGGGGACATTTCCCTGTCGCAATGGCTGTAAACATTTCATAGAACGGACATACCATATCTGAACATCTGTCCTGGAATTCGAATGTTCTTTCTTGATTTTGTAACTTTACTTATTTACTTATTTCTCTATTTTAGTTTTGACTGGACAGAGTGAGAGAGCGAGAGTGGAGGCGGGGAGGGAGCAAGCAAGCTGCCAGGTCCAGGACTCGAACTGTGATCAGTCATGTGGGAGTCCAGTGCCTTAACCATCATGCCACTTGCTGGCCTCCAGAATTCGAATGCTCTTGAGTATTTCTCTAAGTAGTTTCAGACAGAATTTCTGAATCAAAAGCTATTTGCTTTTATATTTATTTTTTTTTTTTGCTATAGGGCGCACACACTCGCCAGAAAGACAGAGAGAGACAGAGAGACAGAAAGGGAGAAATCACCCCCCAGGGGGGATGGCCACACCACAATCCCTTCTCCTCCATTCTCCTCTTGGGGTCTTGGGCACGCACGCACATGCGCCTGGTGTGAGTTTAAGCCACCGGGTCCGGGACTTGAACCGCGGTCGACTACATGGAAGTCCAGTGACATAACCATTACGCTAACTGCTGGTCCCTGATTTTTTTTTTAATCTGTTATCCGTCTTACCAAATCACCCTTCACCTTAGGGATCATGGTGGTGGATTTCTGTATCCCTATATTCATAATAACATTTCAGTTTTTACCAATCTGGCACTCAAAAAGAAAGTCTGGTTTTCACTGGAATTTGCATTTTGCCAATGACCAGCAAACTGGGTTAAGCGTATTCAGTATTCGGTATTTCTCGTCTGTGAATTCCCAATTTCCTAACATTCCGTTGGTCACTTTTTTTTCATTGATTTGTAGGAGCGCTTTATATATGAAGGCTATGAAGTGGAGAGCTACATAAGTCTAATTGGAGAGCTACGTGAATATAATTCATTTTCTCCCAGCTTGTTAGGTATCGCTTAAACTTGATTATAATGTTGTTTGCTAGAGAGATGTTTTGCATTTTTATTTATCATCTCTCAATATTTTCTTCTAAGACTTCTCAATTTTATATATATATATTTTAAGAGATTTTTGCTTTAGGGTGCATGCGCTCATTGGAGAGAGAGACAGTGAGAGGGGAAGTGAGAAATGACCCCATGGGGGGATGGCCATGCCATCATCCTTTCTCCCTCTGGGATCTTGGGCATGCAAACCCACGTGCCCAGCGTGCGTTTCAAGCCACCAGGTCTGGGACTGGAACTGTGCTTGGCTATGTGGGAATCCAGTGACTACACCACCTGCTGGCTCCAGGATTTCTGAGTTCTATTGGATTTTTCTTTCTTTTTTTAAATTTAATTTAATTTAATTTTTTTAGTTTAGAAGCTAGATAGACCTAAGACTTTTTTTTTTTTTTCCTAATTGTTATGTACTAGATTGCAATCAAGTGCCGAAGGAAAACAAACCGCGGCCGAGCCTCCCAAATGAAGAGCCTGTCACCCTGGCCAGCGGCCCGCGAAGATGGTTACCTCTGTGGACCCGGTGAAGGCGATCTTGTTGATCTGGGGGTGAGAAGAAATTGCCGCTCCCGCCGTGGGCCCGAATCCCGGCACGATGTTCACCACGCCAGGAGGGAAGCCGACCTGGGGAGAGACGGAGCCGGCCTTCAGACGAGACGAGCCTTCGTGGGTGCAGACCTGCGTTGGGGCCGAGGGCCCGGCTGCCTGATGTGTCCGAGCAGAGCAGCACCCCCTGGGGAAGCTGGGGTTGGGGCACACCCGCCCCCAGGACTCCGGGCGGTTAGTTACGGGGGCCCAGGAAGTGGCCTGGCTTCCTCACGTCCGACCCCCAAACCAGGCTAAGAGACCTGCCCTCCTCCCAGGCAGGGCTGCCTACCCCACCGGGACCAAGAACAGCGATTAATGATGCCTCAGGCGAGGTGCCCCCGAAGAGAGCACTATCCTGGGTGTGTGTGTGAGAGAGTGCATGGAAGAGAGTATGAACACATATGCATGGGTGTGAGTGTGTATATGTGTGTGTGCATGCCTGTGTATATATACATGTGGACACACGAGTGCATACATGTGCGTTTGGGGTGTGCATGTATGCCTATGTGTGCATGTATACGTGTATGTACATGTACACATGTGAGTGTATACATGTGCGTCCGTGGATGTATGTATGTGCCTATATGTACATATATGTGCATGCATTTGTGTGTATCTGTGTGTGTACGTGTGTATGTGAGTGCATGTCATATGTCCATGTGTGAGAGACTGTGTGTTGGTGTATATGTGTGAGAGTGTGTGTCTAATTGCCTGTACACGTGTGTGTGAGTGTGTATGAATATGTGTAAGCATGTGTGTATGTATATGTGTGAATGTGTGTGTGTCTAAATTATGTGTGCATGTGTGTGAGAAGTGCGTGTGTATGAATGTGAGTGTGCACGTGTGTACAGATGCATGTGTCTGAGTGTGTGTGAATGTGTGTAAGCATGTGTGTATGTATACATGTTAATGTATGTGTCTAAATTATGTGTGCATGTGTGTGAGAAGTGCATGTGTATGAATGTGAGTGTGCACGTGTGTACAGATGCATGTGTGCATGTGTGTGTATGAATGTGAGTGTGCACATGTGTGGGTATAGATGCATGTGTGTGTGTGTGTGTGTGTGTGTGTGTGACTGTGCTTTGAAGGGAAGTGGGCACCTTGGTAATACTCCCTGGGCCTAGGGGTACCTAAAAATCCTCTTTCCTGAGCTTCAATTTTAGCTTTTATTTTTTCTAGAGAGATTTTTGTTAAAGGGCATGTACACTCTCTGGAGAGACAGAGAGAGACAGAGAGACAGAAAATGAGAAATCACCTCCCAGGGGGGATGGCCACACCGCCATCCCTTCTCCTCCATTCCCTCTTGAGATTTTGGACATGCACGCAAATATGCCCAACGTGAGTTTTAAGCCACTGGGTCCGACACTCGAACCGTGGTCAGCTACGTGGGAGTCCAGTGATGTAACCATTATGCCATCTGCTTGTCCCCAATTTTAATTTTTTTAAAAAAATTATTTAATTAATTAATTAATTAATTAATTATTAAAATTTGACCAGAGAGGGACAGAATGAGAGAGAACAAGAGAGATGAAAAGGGATGGGACCGGCAGTTAGCGTAATGGCTATGTCACTGGAATCCCCTGTAGTCGACCGTGGTTCAAGTCCCAGACCCGGTGGCTTAAACTCACGTTGGGCACATGTACATGCGTGCCTAAGATCCCGAGAGGAGAATGGAGGAAAAGGGATTACAGTGTGGCCATCCCCCCGGGTGGTGATTTCTCGCTTTCTGTCTCTCTCTTTCTTTCTGGAGAGCACACGTGCCCTATGCAAAAACCTCTCCAAAAAAAAAAAAAAGAAAGAAAGAAAGAAAGAAAGAAAGAAAATGAGCATTCTGAGCCAAGTTGCAGAAGTTTCTTCTAGACACTTTTTTTTTAACTTGCCAAAGAATGTGTGTGCTCTCAAGAAAGAGACAGAGAGATAGGGAGAGGGAGAACACAGCCCCAGTGGGACGTGGTTACACGGCAATCTCTTCTCCATTCTCCTCCCGGGGTCTCCAGCCCCCCTTAATTTTTTTTTTTTTGAGAGGTTTTTGCTATAGGGCGCGTGCGCTCGCCAGACAGACAGAGAGAGAGAGATAGAAAGACAGAAAATGAGAAATCACCCTCCAGAGGGGATGGCCACACCGCAATCCCTTCTCCTCCATTCTCCTCTCAGGATCTTGGGCATGCACGCACACGCGCCAGGGGTGAGTTTAAGCCGCCGGGTCTGGGCCTCAAACCGCGGTCGTCCACATGGGAATCCAGCGACATAGCCATTGCGCTAACTGCTGGTCCCTCTAATAGTCTTATTTCTTTTTGCTGTGCATGTTACCATTCTGTTTTTAAAACTTGGAAATAAAAGTTGCCTTTGCTAGCATATCTTCACAATTGTAAAATCTGTCCAATAGTTTTTTATGTTAACTTATTGAAGCTGAAAGTTTACTGGGTAGGAACTGTGTTTAAAATGTATATGCAACCTAATTTTGAAGAATGAACATTAGTCATCTAATGCTGTACTTAATTTGAAAGTCAAATTAGTTACATACTTTTTCATAGAGGGACTTAATATATATATATTTTTAAGCGGTTATTGCCTTAGGGCATGTGCATGCACCAGAGAGAGAGAGCACGAGAGAGAGAGAGACAGAAACGGTGAGAGGAAAAGTGAGAAATTATCTCTTGTGGGATGGTCATGCTGTAATCTCTTTTCCTTCATTCACTTTCCAGTATCTTGGGCATGCATGTACACACAACTGATGTAAGTTTTAAGCCACCAGGCCTGAGACTAAAACCTTGGTCAGCCATGTTGGAGTTCAGCAATGTGCCATCCCCTCTGGAGGGTGATTTCTCACTTTCTGTCTCTCTGTCTCTCTCTGTCTGTCTGGCGAGAGCACGCGCCCTATAGCAAAAACCTCTTTAAAACAATTTTTTAAAATTTGCTATCAAACACATGCCGTTGCTGGAGACAGAGAGAAAGAGAGAGAAAAAGAGAAAAGTGAAAAATCACGCCCTTCCCCAGCAAGAATGGCCACGCCGCAATCCCTTCTCCTCCATTCTCCTCTCGGGATCTTGGGCATGCACGCACACGCGCCTGGGGTGAGCTCCAAGCAGAAGAGTTCGGGACTCACATTGTGGTTGGCCAGGTGGGAGTCCAGTGCCCAAACCCTTACGCCATCTGTTCACTCCTCCTCCCTCACCCCTGGGGAGTGTTTTGACGTTGCCCGGGCCAGGACCCCAGCCACAGTCGGCCATGTGGGATCCAGCTTCCTTCCCCACCAGGCACAGGGCTGGCCCACATGGGGTTCTCTTTGTGGACATCTTACCTCTTTAATCAGAGAGCCAAGATAGAGCGCGGTGAGGGGCGTCTGCTCCGCGGGCTTCAGGACCACGGTGTTCCCGCAGCACAGGGCCGGCGCGAGCTTCCACAGCAGCATCAGCAAGGGGAAGTTCCACTGAGAAAGAGCACGAGGACCTTGCAGCCAGGTGAACTCCCCGCCCCCTCCCCGGTGCCGAAGATGGCTCTGCTTTGCATGGTCTGGATTTGGACCATAACCGTTAACGTAGGAGTGCGCCATGATCAGAAGAGCATTCCCACCCAGAGCCTCCTGAACCATGTCCCAAGAGATGATCGTCTCATGCTACCTCTTTCACAAAAATACTTGCTGGGACCAGCAGATGGCGAAATGGCTACGTCACTGGACTCTCACGTAGTTGACCATGGTTCGAGACCCGGACCCGGTGGCTTAAACTCACGCCAGGCGCATGTGCGTGCGTGCCCAAGATCCCGAGAGGAGAATGGAGGAGAAGGGATTGCAGCATGGCCATCCCCCTGGGGGGTGATTTCTCGCTTTCCGTCTCTCTGTCTCTCTCTGTCTTTCTGGGGAGTGCACATGCCCTATAGCAAAAACCTCTCAAAAAAAAAAAAAATTGCCGAAGGGACACCCCTCCTTGCTCCACGGAGCGCATTTCTGATCCCCAAGGCTTGCTGCGGGCTGGTTCCCTGGCTACCGTGGCAGTGGCCTGGGGCTTCTCAGACAGACAGGCAGCATCGTTGTATTCCCCGAGCACCCATACGCAGCCCCATTGCCCAGTGAGTACTGTCCGGACTCCTGGTAACCAAGGCTGCTGGGAGCTGGCCTGCACTGCCTACCACGCAGCACTGCTCCCTCGATTCCCCTCCTGCCTCAGCTCCAGCCGCCCACCAGCCCTCGACCTATAAATTCCCAGGGACCCCAGCCACTCCACACCCCTGCCAGATCATTCCTATCTCTTGGAAAACACTTTTTCCTGTCGCACCAATCTTTCTGATTCCTGAAGGCTGAGTTAAGAGTCCATCTCTCAGGCCAGCAAGTGGCGGGGTGGTTATGGGAACTGGACTCCCACATGGCCGACCATGGTTCAAGTCCC
>NW_006200341.1:1154643-1176577 GCF_000334495.1 Tupaia belangeri chinensis
GGTCGACTACATGGGAGTCCAGCGACGTAGCCATTATGCTAACTGCTGGTCCCAAAGTTAAAGAAAACTTTTTAAAAACCACATCTATAAAGAAAAAAAAAAGAGTCTGTCTCTGTAGCGGTGAGAAACCAGGGCTGCCTCCATGGCACACCTAAGCGGGCACCTCGAGAGCAGAAATGGGGCCTACCTCACCCCAAGAGGTTCAAGCACTGAGCTCCAGGCCAACTGAGCAAATGCACAATAGTGCTGGTGTTTGCAGATCAACACACACCAGAGGACCAGCAGGTGGGGTAATGGTTAAGGAGCTAGACTCATACGTAGTCGACTGTGGTTCGAGTCCCGGACCCAGAGGCTTGAAACTCACACCGGGCGCGTGTGCATGTGTGCCCAAGATCCCGAGAGGAGAATGGAGAAGAGATTGCAGTGTGGCCATCCCCCCTGGGGGTGATTTCTCACTTTCTGTCTCTCTGTCTCTCTCTGTCTCTCTAGTACGCACATGCACCCTATAGCAAAAATCTCTCTCTCTCTCTAAAACAAAACAAAACATCAGAACAAAACACACTGAAACTGGTTCCAAAGGCCACAGGGCAGCAGGGTGCAAATGTCATAGACTGCTTTGGGACACGGGCGTACTTACGGGAGTGATGGCCCCACACACCCCGACGGGCTCGTGCCTGGTGAAGCACACGACATCGTCATCTGCAAGAGAGGTGACCAACGTCACAAATTCCCAGCAGTGCAAAGACGGGGAAAGAGCGCCAGCAAGTGGCATAGTGGGTAGGGCGCTGGACTCCCACTTGGCCGACTGCGGTTCGAGTCCCAGACCTGGAGACTTGCTTTTTCATTTTCTCTTTCTGTCTTTCTGGGGCACCAGAGCCATATAGCAAATTTAAAAAATAATAATGATAAATTAAATTAAATAAATAATTCTAAAAAAGAAAGAAAGAAAAGACAGGGAAGGAAGCTGGAGATTTCTCAAGGTGTCATCGCGAAGCTGTGTCTATGACACAGAGCAGAAATCTGAGTTTAACTTCAAGGAGAGGCTCCAGAGAAAGAGACTCAGCACACCCCCCTTTCTGAGGGGGGACTGGAAAGAATGCTTTGGGGGAAAGACGAGGAGGGAGGCTGAGCCGAGGCAATAGGCAGAGGGAGGAGAAGACAGAGCCCCGAGGGCCTTCACGGAGGCGGAGGCCGTCCCGCACCTGCAGAGGCTCACCTGTGGGGATGGTCCTGCCCTGGATTTTGTCTGCCCAGCCCGCGAAGTATCTGAGGGTTCTGATGCAGCCCTCCAGGTCTATGAAAAAGGCGTGAAGGAATGGCTTCCCCGTGTCCATGGTCTCCAGTGTCTGTAAAATGACATCCATTTTATTTTATTTTATTTTTGAGAAGTTTTTTGTTATAAGGCACGTGCGCTCCCCAGAAAGACAGAGAGAGACAGAGAGACAGAAAGCGAGAAATCACCCCCCAGGGGGGATGGCCACACCACCATCCCTCCTCCTCCCTTCTCCTCTCGGGGGATCTTGGGCGTGCACGCACACGCACTTGGCGTGAATTTAAGCCACCCGGTCCGGGACTCGAACTGTGGTCGACTACGTGGAAGTCCAGTGACATAGCCATTACACCAACTGCTGGTCCCCAGTGATATCTATTTTCCATGTGGCTTTTCTTTTCATTGTAATGGTCTTTTTGTTTGTTTGTTCGTTTGTTTGTTTTTAATGGGGTTGGAGGGCCAGCCAGGTGGCGCAGAGACTGAGGTGGCTGGGTCCCACACGGTTGACTCTCTAGTTCGAGTCTTGGACCTTGTGGCTTGAAAATCATGCCAGGCACATGTACATGCATGCTCAAAAATCCCAAGAGGGCAGTGGAGGAGAGGGGATTACGGCGTGGCCATCGCCCCTGGGGGGTGCTTTCTCTCTCTTTCTCTCTCTCTCTCTCTCTCTCTCTGTTTCTCCGGCAAGCGCAAGCATCCTATAGCAAAAACTGAAACGAAATGAAACTAAAACAAACAATAAATGGCATAAAGGAAAATAGAGTGGGGGGGGGTAGGGTAGGGGAAGAGAGCACAGTCCTAGGACCTTGGTCCCATGAATTCAGAGTCCTATACATCCCCTCGGCAAGACAGGACATCAAAATTGAGACCCGACCCAGATGGGCAGGGACTGCTTTGTTTCAGAACGGCTCCAGCTGGGGCTCAGCCAGAGCACGAGCGGGCATCCCCCTCGAGGACCCCTGGAAGAGAGGCTGAGTGGCAGCCGTGGCTGCAAGAGATGCATGTTTGCATTTGCATTTGGTCCTTCACGGGGAGCATGGCGGCCTCAGCCGTGTGGCAGGGGTATGCATCCTGTGTCAGCCCAGGAAGCTCTAGGAGGGCTGGCTGGCTTTGGGTGGCTGGAGAGGGGGCTCCAACAGAAAAAAGGCGAGGTATTGGCACTGGACTCTCATATGGCCGCCTGCGGTTCAAGTCCCGGACCTGGAGGCTCAAAAACAATGCTGGGTGCGTGTTCATGTGTGTGTGCATGTCCAGAACTCCAAGAGGAGAATGGAGGAGAAGGGATTATGGCATGGCTATCCCTGATGGGGAGGGGGTGAATTCTCATTTTCCCTCTCTCTGTTTTTCTCTGGCAAGTGCACATGCCCTATGGCTAACATCTAATAAATAAATACATAAATAAGGGGACCAGCAGTTAGCGTAATGGCTATGTCGCTGGACTCCCATGTAGTCGACTGTGGTTCGAGTCCCGGACCCGGCAGCTTAAACTCACACCGGGTGTGTGTACGTGCGTGTCCAAGATCCCGAGAGGAGAATGGAGAAGAAGGGATTGCTCTCTCTGTCTCTCTGGCAAGCGCACGCACCCTATAGCAAAAACCTCTCCAAAACAATAAAATAAAATAAATAAATAAATAAATAAATAAATAAATAAAAGAGAGAGTGAGAAAAGGAAGATTTAGGCTCTTCTCTGCCAGCCTGGTTGTGGAGGGAGTGACGGAGCCCAGGAGGGCGTCCCACCAGTGCAAAGATGCCAGCCTTCCCAAGCACCCGGATGCAGGCCGGATCTGCAGCAGGAAGGGGCTCGCCCTGCTGGGGAGGGTGGCGATCCTGGGCCACGCGTGCAGGGCTCAATGGCAGGATTCTTTGCTATTTCCAGCCTGCGCTGAAGAAAACCCCTTTGTCCCTCAGACAAGCGGCCCCAGATGAGGCCAGTGCGGAAAATGCCGGTTATCCGGCTCTGCAGGAAGTGGCTGTCCGAGACACATAGCCCAGGGCTGGATTCTTGCGGAAGAGTCAGAGGAGGGAGATGATGCTTTAAAGGGAGGAAGGGTCCCTCCTTAAGGCCAGGGTTTTATTATTTCATTTTAGAGAGATTTTTGCTACAGGGCACATGTGCTCGCTGGAGAGAGAGAGGCAGGCAGACAGAAAGTGAGAAATCACCTCCCAGGGAGGATGGCCATGCCATAATCCCTTCTCCTCCATTCTCTTCCTGGGATTTTAGGCATGCACGCACACGCGCCCAGTGCGATTTTCAAGCCTCCAGGTCCAGGACTCGAACTTCAGTTGGTCGTGTGAGAGTCTAGCTCTGAAACCACCACACCACCTGGTGGCCCTGGAGTTTTTTTTTTTTTTTTTTTTTTTAAGGAGAGATGTTTGCTATAGGGCATATGCACCCACTGGAGAGAGAGAAAGTGAGAAATCATCCCCTGGAGGGGGGATGGCCACGCAGCAATCCCTTCTCCTACATACTCCTTCTGGGATCTTCTGTAGGCATACACACATACCCAGCGTGATTTTCAAGCCTCCAGGTCCGGGACTTGAACTGTGGTTGGCGATGTGAGAGTCTAGCTCGTAACCACCACGCCGCCTGTTGGCCCTGAAATGCTTTTCATTATAGGATCAGGGGCTCGTGTGAGAGTTAAGGGTGTCCGTATATGTAAAGTTCTGACCATGGCACCTGCCGGGAGCCATGGGGGTCCAGACACACAGTGGTGGCTACCATGACTGTAATCATCTTCCTTGGAGACATTGAAGAAGCCCTTGGCAATCCTCACCTGGGGGGCCCAGAGATAGGGCTGGGAGTTGCTGAAGACAGCAGGGATGGGGGTAAGGGTGGGACATAGGGTGTGTTCCACCTCCAGAGCTGCCACTTAGAACCTGTGGATCCTGGGAACCATCAGTTATCGTAATGGCTATGTCACTGAACTCCCACATAGTTGACCGTGGTTCGCGTCCCAGACCCGGTGGCTTAAAACTCATGCCGGGCGCGTGTGCGTGCGTGCCCAAGATCCCGAGAGGAGAATGGAGGAGAAGGGATTGCAGCATGGCCAACCCCCCTGGAGGTGATTTCTCACTTTTCCTTTGTCTCTGTTTCTGTCTCTCTTTCCAGCAAGCACCTGTGCCCTACAACAAAAATTCCCCCAAATCGTACTTGTCGACCATTCTCCTGTCTCTGCCATGTGGTGGCAAGAGAATGGAGGAGAAGGGATTGTGGCATGGCCATCCCCCATGGAGGGTGATTTTTCGCTTTCTGTCTTTCTGTCTCTCTCTGTCTCTCTAGCAATAGCAAAAATCCCTCTTAAAAGAAAACAAACAAACAAAACAAACAAACAAACAAAAAAAACAGTTGTGAGGGCCAACAGGTGGCGTGGAGATTAAGCTGCTGGATCCCACCTGGCCAACTGCGAGCTTCAAGTCCCAGATGAGGCAGCTTGAAAATCATACCAGGCGCATGTGCATGCATGCGTGCATGCGTGTGTGCGTATGGGCCCAGAATTCCGAGAGGAGAATGGAGGAGACAGGACTGCGACATGGCCATCTCCCTGGGGGAGATGACTTCTCACTTTCCCTCTCTCTTCGTTTCTCTCTAGGGAGTGCATGTGCGCTACGACAACAATCTAAACAAACAAACACAAACAAACACTCAGTCATGGGGCTGGAGGGTGGCACAGAGATAAAACGCAGCGCTCCGAGACTGACCCACACGGGGTTGTTGCCAGTTCAAGCCTGACCTTCCTAGTGTGCACGGAGTGTGTGTGCATGCCCGTCCTCTGCGCTTGTAGTTACCGGGGGCCGTGGTTCAGGACCCCATCGGGCACGCTCTCTCTCTCTCTCGTTCTCAGTGTCTCTCAGTAATGGGATAAGGAATAAGTGAGTCAACTTAAAACAGCAGCCACGGGACCAGCAGTTAGTGTAATGGCTATGTCGCTGCACTCCCATGTAGTCGACCGCAGTTCAAGTCCCAGACCCGGTGGCTTAAACTCACGCCGGGCGTGTGTGTGTGCGTGCCCAAGATCCCAAGAAGAGAATGGAGGAGAAGGGATTGCAGCGTGGCCATTCTCCCTGGGGGGTTATTTCTCGCTTTCTAGCTCTCTCTCTCTCTCTCTCTCTCTCTGGCAAGTGCACGTGACCTAGGGCAAAAACCTCTCCAAAAACAAAACAAAACAAAAGAAAACAGCCGTTGGGACCAGCAGGTGGCATGGTGGTTAAGGTGCTGGACACTCCCAGATGGCTGCCCACAATTTGAAAACAAACAAACAAAAAAATCAGCCGCAGCCGCGGTCATGCCGGGACAATGGGACAGGCTGAGGGGAAGGTGGCCTTGCAGACGCTGCCCTCGAGATGAGACTGCCGCTCGAGGACAGGGTGGGGAGGGGCGTCAGGACACATCCTCTCCCGCTGGCTTTCAGTCCACACGGGGGACATTGCAGACCGATGAGCTCATGCTCGGGGAACACAGAAATGGTTTTGAAAAAGCCAGTCTGGCAGCTTGGGAGTCGAGGCCGCTTTCATTGCAGGAAGAAAGCAGAGGTCCCACAGACACCCGCGCTGACCCCGGGCGGGAGCTACTGTCACTCGGATTTGGGAGAACTTGCCGGACGAGCCGCTGGGGAAGGATAGGGGGGCGTTGGGGTTGTGTGCAGCTGTGACCTTGGGGAAACGCGCCCAAGGGCAGCTCCCGGCCCAGGGCTTCTCCTTTCCCGAGACTGTCCTGGCTGACACCGTGTCGTCAAAGGGCGGCCACTCTGTGCCCTCGACAACAGTAAACCCGCTTTTCTAAGTCAAAGGCCAAAGAGGAGATTTACTCCCCCACACATGGGCCCCAAGGTTTGGAACAAGTTTGAAAAACAGGGGCCAGCAGGTGATGTAGTGGCTAAGGTGCTGGACTCCCACGTGGCCGATCATGGTTTGAGTCCCGGGCCTGGCAGTTTGAAACTCACATCGGGTGCGTGTGCGTGCGTGCCCAAGATAAAACCTGAGAGAATGGAGGAGAAGGGATTGCGGCGTGACCATCCCCCCTGGGGGGTGATTTCTCGCTTTCTGTGTCTATGTCTCTCCAGGGAGCGTATGCGCCCTATAGCAAAAACCTCTTTAAACAACAAAAAGCCAGAGACTGAGTCACAAGGGCTGAGCGCACAGGTCACAGAGGCCCTCCAGACCCACAGTGGCCCGAGACGTGCTCTGCTCCCCTATCTCAAGAACGAAATAAGTTCTGAGGATCCTGTTAAATCATGGCATTCACATCTTTTTATTTTGAAGGTTTTTGTTAGCGAGCACATGTGCTTGCTGATGAAACAGAGACAGAGAGACAGAAAGCGAGAAATCACTCCCCCGGGGGCATGGCCACGTTGCAATCCCTTCTCCTCCATTCTCCTCTCGGGATCTTGGGCACGCACGCACACGCACCCGGCGTGAGTTTAAGCCACCGAGTCCAGGACGCGAACTGTGGTTGACTACATGGGAGTCCAGCGATGTAACCATTACGCCTTCTGCCCGTTGCAACCGCTGTTACTGATAATCATTATCATAGCTAGTGCCCACTACCTGCCACAGACTTCCAGGGTTTTCAAGGGCTCTTTCTCACAACCCTGAGACAGCCTCATGAGTAACATTGTCCACAAAGACATCAGTCTCAGAGAGGTTAGGCCACATGTCCAAAGCCACACAGCTAAGTGGTAGAGCTGGAAACTGAACCACAATCTTTCATACCATGAAGTTTACTCTAACCAGTTCTCCCAGCTCTTACCTCCACCCACACACACTCGCCACCACCCAGCTCAGAGACGATACAGAAAGGATTTCAGATCATCTAAGAATTTTTTTTTTTTTTGCTATAGGGTGCGAGCGCTCGCCAGAAAGACAGAGAGAGGTAAAATGGGAAAATACCCTCCAGGGAGGATAGCCACACTGCAATCCCTTCTTCTCCATTTTCTTGGGATTTTGGGCGTGCATGAACACGCATTCACTGTAATTTTGAAGCTACTGGGTCCAGGACTCGACCCGCGGTTGACTACATGGGAGTCCAGCAACATAGCTGTTACGCCAACTGCTGATCCCAGAGAACAATTTTTTTCTGTGCTAAATGGTAATATTTATTTTATTTTTTAAAGACTTATTCATTTAATTAATTTATTATTATTATTATTATTAATTCTATTCTATTTTTTCTTTTTAGACTTTTATTGTCACGGGGCATATGCACTCACCAAAGAAAGACAGAGAGAGGTAAAATGGGAAAATACCCTCCAGGGAGGATAGCCACACTGCAATCCCTTCTTCTCCATTTTCTTGGGATTTTGGGCGTGCATGAACACGCATTCACTGTAATTTTGAAGCTACTGGGTCCAGGACTCGAACCATAGTTGACCATGTGGGAGTTCAACACCTTAGCCAGTATGCCATCAGATGGCGTAGTAGTTTTTAATTTGATATAGGGCGTGTGCACTCGTGAGAGAGAGAAAGAGAGGGAAGATGAGAAAGCAAGCCATCGGGTCCAGGACTCAAACCGTGGTCACTATGTGAGAGTCCAGAGCTTTAACCACTAGTTCACCTGCTGACCCTAGGTGGCATTTATTTTAATAAGCGTTAGAAAAAATTACAACCAGCATCTGAAATCTGTGATGGCATGAGTATTGTCACTTAGGATAAGGTTAAATATAAGTTTAAAGGGAAATTAATGCAAAGAATCTTCAAGAAGTTCTTGGTGAATGCACTGGGACCAGCATGCATTGGGACCAGCAGATGGAGTAAGGATTATATCGCTGGGCTCCTACATAATCAATCACAGTTCAAGTCCTCGACCCGGCAGCTTAAAACTTACGCCATGCACATGTGCGTGCGTGTCCAAAATCCTGAGTGGAGAATGAAGGAGAAGGGATTGTGGCATGGCCAACCCTTCTGGGGGGTGATTTCTCGCTTTCTGTCTCTCTATCTCTCTCTGTCTCTCTAGGGAGTGCATGTGCCCTATAGCAAAAACATCTCTCTAAAACAAAGAAAAAGAAAATATAATGTATGGATATTTATAGTTTTTTAGAGAGAGTTTTTTGTTGTTGTTATAGGGAATGTGAGCTCACCAGAGAGACAGAAAGTGAGAAATCACCCCCGAGGAGGGATGACCACGCTGCAATCCCTTCTCCTCCATTCTTTGGGATTTTGTGCATGTGCACACATGTGCCTGGCGTAAATTTAAGCTGCCAGGTCCAGGACTAGATCTGCGGTCAACTATGTGGGAGTCCAGTGACCATAACCATTAAGCCATCTGCTGGTCCCCAAGTCTGGGAATTTCTGATGAAGCTGAACCTCTTGTAGACCAACTTCTTGGTTAAATAGAGCAGTTACGGAGACAAAAATCCAACGTCCTATTTATTTACTTATTTAAATTTTGCTACAGGGAGCGTGCACTCACTGGAAAGAGAGAGACAGAGAGAAAGAGTGAGAGAAAGAGAGAACACACTCCCCAGGGGGGATGGCCACACCGCAATCTCTTCTCCTCTGTTCTTTTCTCCGGATTTGGATCATGAATGCACACGTGCCTGGCGTGTTTCTCAAGTCACCAGGTCGGGGACTCGAACCCTGCAGTCAGCCAAATGGGATCCAATCCCCTTGACCGCTATGCCCCTGGCTTGTCCCAAAAGTCCGACTTCAAAAAAAAAAAAAAAAAAGGGTGAAGTTCAGGAAGCTGAGTCTTGGGAGATGGATGAGACCGGCAGCTTCATAAAACCAGCACTGATTTTTTTCTTCCGCACCCCACGGGGCTCAGGCCCCCAGGGAGGCCAGCCCAGCCCAGCCCTGCCCCATGTACGGGTACTCACAGCCAGGATGGCACGGTCCCTCTTCACGAGGTCTGCCACGCCAGCGGGTGCAGCAGCCGGCCGCGGCTCAGGGCATCCAGCCGGCGCCATGGCGAGCCCCTCTGGAAAGCGGCTTGTGCAGCTTCCACGGCTTTGTCCACGTCGGGCTACGGGCCGAAGCAGAGAGACAGTGTCATCTTCCAGTGTGGCTGTAGTCCGGGACCTCTCGGCTGTCAGCTCCCCGGGATGGGAGAGCCAAGGAGGGAGCCAGTAGCAGACAAATTTCCAGCCCCCGAGTGTGGAAACCATAGGATACAGGGAGGGCATCCAATAATACTTTTCATCTTCGACTTTTCCCAAAGGCCAAGTATTAACATTCTTTTTCAAATTTATTTATTCATTCATTTATTTTAATTTGACCAGAGAGAGACAGAGAGTGAGAAAGCAAGCTGCCAGGTCCGAGACTCGAACCGTGGTCAGCCATGTGGGAGTGTCCAGCACCTTAACCACCATGCCACCTGCTGGTCTGGACATTCTTTTTTTTTTTTAAGAGTTATTTTTTCTTGTTTCCTATTTTTTTTTTTTTGCCTTAGGGGGCTTATGTTCTTAGAGACAGAGACAGTGAGAGGGGAAGTGAGAAATCACCCCCCTGGGGGGATGGCCAACTGCAATCCCTTCCCTTCCATTTTTCTGCTGGGAGTTTGGGCATGCATGCACATGTGACCACAATGTTTTTTTAGCTACTGGGTCTGGGATTCGAACCCTGCCATATGGGATCCAATAACCATCATGTCACTGGCTGCCCTATGTTACTTTTTTGTTTTGTTTTGTTTTGTTTTTGTTATAGGGCGCGTGCGCTCACCAGACAGATAGAGAGAGACAGAAGAGAGACAGAGAGTGAGAAATCACCCCCCAGGGGGGATGGCCACGCTGCAATCCCTTCTCCTCCATTCTCCTCTTGGGATCTTGGGCACACACGCAGTGAGTTTTAAGCCACCGGGGCAAGGACACGAACCGCGGTCGACTACATGGGAATCCAGCGACATAGCCATTACGCTAACTGCTAGTCCCCCTCCCTTTTTTTTTTAAGAGAGATTTTTTGCTAGGGCATGTGTGCTTGCTGGAGAGACAGAGAAAGACAGAAAGCAAGAAATCACCCCCCAGGGGGGATGGCCACGCCGCAGTCCCCTCTCCTCCATTCTCCTCTAGGGATCTTGGGCACACATGCACACATGCCTGGTGTGAGTTTCGAGTCACCGGATCCGGGACTCGAACTACAGTTAACTACTTAGGAGTCCAGCCATGTAACCATCACGCCATCGTCTGGTCCCCATCATCATTCTTACTGTTGGAGAAATGGGTGTTGAGGTCTGCTGGCTGATAGGCAAACCCCTCTGAGCCTCTCTCTCTAGGTAACGGCAGCAGGTGATGGGCCCACCGGACACCCGTCAGGAGGGAGACGGTGTGTCCTCATTCTTCTGGGAGCTGAGCTAAAGCTTCTGCAAGGGAATTGCTGGGACTTCAAATTCTCTGTCCCAGACACTGGGATGGAGGCCGAGGTCTCTCTCGCCACAGGGCACAGGGTGGCTTCTGTTTCTGGGTGCTCAGAGAGGGCACCCAGATCAACAGGGAAACTGGGGCCCGAGGCAAGGGTCTCATTATCTTCCCGACACCTGCATGAGGCACGGGACATCTCCTACTGCGAATCCCACCCAGCATCAGGCTCTCTCTCCCCACTCTCACATTGCACGAGCACCTCTGCGCCACGTAATCTGGAAACACCTTACAATGGGGGGCCCACAGAGAGGGTCTCTACGGGGGCCACTATGAAATACACACCTAGCATGAAACTGGGATGATGGGATAAAAACCCACGCCTGCTTTTGGGACCAGCAGTTAGTGTAATGGCTATGTCGCTGGACTCCCATGTAGCTGACTGTGGTTCGTGTCCCGGACCCGGGACTTAAACTCACACCAGGTGCGTGTGCGTGCGTGCCCAAGATCCTGAGAGGAGAATGGAGGAGAAGGGATTGCGGCGTGACCATCCCCCCCTGGGGGGTGATTTCTCGCTTTCTGTCTCTGTCTCTCTGTCTGTCTTTCTGGTGAGCACACGTGCCCTATAGCAAAAACCTCTCCAAAAAGAAAAAAAATCCCACGCCCGCTTTTCACACTCACTCTTCACCCCTTGCACGTTTGATACAATAATATGCTCATTATGGTATAGGGTCAGCCTGGAGATAAGCGGTTGGATCCCACATAGCTGACTACATGGGTTTGAGTCCCGGACCTGGCAGCTTGGAAATCATGCCAAGTCGTGTGCACCCAAAATTCCAGGAGGAGAGTGGAGGAGAAGGGATTGCAGCGTGGACATCTCCCCTGGTGTGTGTGGGGAGGTGACTTCTCACTTTCCCTCTCTCTGTCTCTCACCAGCAAGTGCATGTGCCCTATGGCAAAGAGCTTAAACATTTAAAAACATTTTTTTTAAAAAAAGAAGCAAAAACAAAACCAAAAATGAATATCGCTCCAAGGCTAGCCTATGGCATCGTGGTTAAGGAGGTTGAATCCCACACAGCTGACCACATGGTTTGAGTCCCCAACCCAGCAGCTAGAAAAGCAGCCAGGCGCATGCGTGTGCACGCCCAGCATCTGGAGAGGAGGGAGAAATGGAGGGGAAGGGAGTGCAGCATGACCATACCCCACGGGGGCTCCCTTCTCCCTTTCTGTCTCTCTGTGTCTCTCTCCTGCAAGTGCATGTACCCTCTGGCAAATTCAGACAAAAATGAGCATCACTCCAGGGTCCTAGCAGTTGAGGAGAGGCTCCTGCCCCACTTCTTGCTGCAATAGGGTTTTATCTTGAATCCTCCCCCCAACAGCACACTGAAAATATACTAATGACCTTGAAGTGTCCAAAGGACAGATTTGGAGGACCCTCAGCTTCTGCATTATATTAAAGATCCTGCACTAGCAAAAAAAAAAGATAAAGACTACAGCCTTGGGACCAGCAGTTCGAGTCCCGGACCCGGTGACTTCAACTCATGCTGGGCGCGTGTGCGTGCATGCCCAAGATCCCAAGAGGAGAATGGAGGAGAAGGGATTGCGGTGTGGCCATCCCTCCTGCGGGGTGATTTCTTGCTTTCTGTCTCTCTGTCTCTCTGTCTGGCGAGTGCATGCGCCCTGTAGCAAAAACCTCTCAAAAAAAAAAAAAAAAAAAAAGACTGCAGTCGTGCACGCTCATGCGAGTTCCCAGCAGAAGGAAACCTGGCGGCTTCATGACGTTACTGCGATCCCCGTGGCACTTGGACAGCAGGTCCTTCAAGCCTATTGTTTTTCAGCGTCTCCTGCCAGAATCCTGCAAACCGGTGAAACACACCAGCCGGAAATACTTTATGGAAAAGATTCTTGCATGCCTCCAGGTTCAAATCATGGATCAAAAAGATTTCCTTTGGCCACGTGAGGAGGAAACTGAGGTCATTCTCAGAGATGAGAAACAGCTATCAAAGGAGAACGACTCTTTGGAATGGATCTCTGTAATGAATTGATCTCATTCTGAGTGGCGTGTTTGTGTCCGAGGGACACATCGCAGTTCCGGCAGCTGGGACTGGCCCCACCTGAGTGTGGGCTGATTCTGCAAACCCCTGACTTTTACCCCTAGGTTCCCTGTAACTTAAATGACTTAGGGCAGGGGGTGGAGGCAATGGGCAGGGCCACCTACCTTGTCACCTTCTTCCACGTCACATATCTTTTTCAGAGTGGAAGGGTTATACGTAGCAAACGTTTTTCCGCTCTTGGACCCGTGCCATTCATTGTTGATAAATATCTAAGCAGGAGAGGAAATGGAACGAATTAGGCTTCAATCGGAACGATATCGTTTCAGCATACTCAGGACCTTAGGTAACGTCTTGTCCACCTTCTTCCGAGCCGCTTCCCCCCACCCCCTGCTGGTTTACGGATGAGGTTTGGAGGGGACAGAGCACCGAGTCCCGGGATGGACAGACCAATCAGATGCAGACTCAGAGTTAGAATCTGAGTTTTTGCCATAATACAACTAAAGCAGATGGTGTGATGGCTATGTCACTGGACTCCCATGTAGTTGACCACGGTTCGAGTCCCGGACCTGGTGGCTTAAACTCAAGCTAGGCGCGTGTGCATGTGTGCTCAAGATCCTGAGAGGAGAATGGAAGAGAAGGGATTGTGGGCTGGCCATCCCCCCTGGGGGATGGTTTCTTGCTTTCTGTCTCTCTATCTCTCTGTCTCTCTGTCTTTCTGGCAAGTGCATGCACCCTATAGCAAAAACTTCTCCAAAAAAAAAAAAAGCTAAAAAAAAAATTAATTAAATAAAACTAAAGTTATTGGACCAGCAGATGGCATAATAGCTACATCGCTGGACTCCCATGTAGTAAATCATGGTTCGAATCCCAGACCTGGTGGCTTAAATTCATGCCAGGCGCATGTGCGTGCGTGCCCAAGATCCCGAGAGGAGAATGGAGGAGAAGGGATTGCGGCGTGGCCATCCCCCCTGGGGGGCGATTTGTCGCTTTCTGTCTCTCTGTCCCTCTCTGTCTTCCTGGCAAGCGCACACGCCCTATAGCCAAAACCTCTCAAAACAAACAAACAAACAAACAAACTAAAGTTATTTATGGGGTCTTCTTTTGTCTTTTCTTTTTTTTTCAAGAGAGAGATTTTTGCTATAGGACATGTGCGCTCACCAGAAAGACAGAGACAGACAGAGAGAGACAAAGAGACAGAAAGTGAGAAATCACCCCCCAGGGGGGATGGTCATGCCACAATCCCTTCTCCTCCATTCTCCTCTCAGGATTTTGGGAACTCACACACAGGTATCCAGTGTGAGTTTCAAGTCACCGGGTCCAGGACTTGAATTGCAGTCAACCATGTGGGAGTCTAGTGCTATAACCACTATGCTACCTGCTGACCCTTATGGGTTTTTCTAAATTATTATTTCTTTAGCAATAACATGGATTCACAGCGGAGTGACTAGGTTTGATAGAGGTTGGTAAATTGAACCCGACACCCTCTTAGACTTTGGGGGGCAGAGATGATATATACCAAACAATCTCCATCGCCCCAAGGTGTAACAAGTAAACATTGAACATCCCTCCCCTTCCCATTGCATCCCCTGTCAAGATTGCCAAGCCAAGGACCAGCAGTTAGCATAATGGCTATGTCGTTGGACTCCCGTGTAGTTGACCACAATTCGCGTCCCGGACCCGGTGGCTTAAACTCATGCCAGGCGTGTGCGTGGGTGCCCAAGATCCCAAGAGGAGAACAGAGGAGAAGGGATTGTGGCGTGGCCATCCCCCCTGGGGGGGGTGATTTCTCGCTTTCTGTCTCTCTGTCTCTCTCTGTCTGTCTGTCAAGCACATGCGCCCTATAGCAAAAACCTTTCCAGAAAAGAAAAAAAAAAGATTGTCAAGCCAGCGACATGGCGGAGTGGTAACACAACACTCCACAGTGAAGCCTTATGGGAAGGTCCTGGGTTCATGTCCTGAGGTCTCCCTGCACGTGCCGGCCAATGTATGTGGTGGGTTGAGACTATGGGAAGAGCATACTATGAAGACTTGTTGGGCTGTCTCCTCTCTGCCTCTTTTTTTTTTTTTTTTTTAAAAAGTAAGCCAAAACAAACAGACCAGCAAATGGCATAATGTTTATGTTGCTGGACTCCCATAAAGTCCACTGCAGTTTGAGTCCTGGACCTGGTGGCTTAAAACTCATGCCAGGTGCGTGCCTAGCCAAGACTCCAGGAGGAGAATGGAGGGAAAGGGATTGTGGCCATCCTCCTCCTGGGGGGTGATTTCTCACTTTCTGTCTCTCTTCCTCTCTCTGTCTCTCTGGCACGCGCACGCGCCCTATAGCAAAAACCTCTCATGGAAAAAAAAAAGAAAGAAAGAAAGAAAAAAAAGTGCCAAGAAACTCAAATTGTGATGGTATTACCCAAACCCTTTAGTTGATTAACCAGCATGCTCTGTACCTCACATTCCTCTTTAAGATGTCTGTTTTTATGTTGGGCTTGATCAAAGCCAGTGTTGGGATACAAAGTTAATATCTGGCTTAGAAAGGGTTCAGGTTATATTTAGTGAAGTAGCAAATAGCTGTGTACGTCTAGACTCTGGAAAATAACGCGCAAAAATCACTTTGCTGAAACCAGCAGGTGGCATAGTGGCTACGTTGCCGAACGCCCACATGGCCAATCGTGGTTCAAGTCCCAGACCCGGAGGCTTGAAACTCACGCTAGACGTGTATGCATGTGTGCCCAAGATCCCAGGAGGAGAATAGAGAAGAAATTGTGGTGTGGCCATCCCCCCTTGGGGAAGGGGTGATTTCTTATTTTCCCTTTCACTGTCTCTGTCTCTCTCGGGCAAGCACACTCACCCTAAGTCAAAAACCACTAAAAAAAAAAAAAAAAAAAAAAAAAAAGAAAAGAAAAGAAAAGAAAAATCACTGCTCTGGAAGTCTCAATTCTTAACAACTGAATTAAGAATGCTTTTTAAAAAAGACTTCATGGGGATTAGTGTGTGGCATAGTGATTTAGGCTCTGGATTCCCACACGGGCCACTGAGGTTTGAGTCCTGAACCTAGCTATTTGAAATTCATGCTGGGCACATGTGTGGGCATGCCCCAAATCTCCAAAGAAAAATGGAAGAGAAGAGACTGCAGTGTGGCCATCCTCCCTGTGGGCGATTTCTCCCTTTCCCTCTCACTGTCTCTGTCTGGCTCTGTAAAAAAAGAAAAAAGAAAAGGGACCAGCAGTTAGTGTAATGGCTATGTCGCTGGATTCTCATGTAGTCGACTGCAGTTCGAGTCCCGGACCCGGTGGCTTAAACTCACGCAGGGTGCGTGTGCGTGCGTGCCCAAGATCCCAAGAGGAGAATGGAGGAGAAGGGATTGCAGCGTGACCATCCCCCCTGGGGGGGTGATTTCTCACTTTCTGTCTCTCTGTCTCTGTCTTTCTGGCGAGTACACACGCCCTATAGCAAAAACCTCTCCAAGAAAAACAAAAAGAAACAAACAAACAAAGAAAAGACGTCATGAGCGGAGCAGCCAAGTGTCATAGAATGAGGCAGCTGGACCCCAGCATGACTGATCACGCGTTTTAACTCTCAGACTGTGGTAGCCGGGGCCTCCAGGACCAACAGGATAATGAACATGCTTAGAACTTACAAATGCACCTACAGCCTGTGGTGACCTTGCAGCCCTGTCCCCCTAGCAGCTTAGACTCTTAGCGACCTCGTAGCCCTAAAAGCAACCTAGCAACTCTGTAATAACTTCGCGTCTGCCTGCGTCCCTAACCACCCGCCCCCCCCAAGCCTGGTACATGCCTGCAATAATTCTGTAACAGCCTGTTACCCAATCAGAAGTACGTAAGAGTCTAATACCACCATACATGGGAGACAATGAAGCTAAAGCAAATAAAAAGGGGGAGCCCCAAAGAATTCGAGGCTCAGCTTTTGGATGCGAATCCGCTGAGCCAGTGTTCCCACATGAATAAATCGCTGTGTCCCTGCAAAAGCCTCCAGGGTCCTGTCTCCCTTGCTACATGTCCCTCAACAAGACCAGGCCACTTGAAAAGCACACCAGGTGCGTGTGCGTGCGTGCCCCAAATCCCAAGAGGAGAATGGAGGAGAAGAGAATGCAACATGGCCATCTCTTCTGGGGGGGGTGATTTCTCACTTTCCCTTTCTCTCTGTCTCCCTCTCTCGTGAGCATCATGAGAAAATGCAAAAGGAATTTACCTAGGCAGCACAGTGAAATGTATGTTTTTTGTTTGTTTGGTTTTGGTTTTGCTATAGGGCGTGTGCGCTCGCCAGAAAGACAGAGAGAGACACAGAGACAGAAAGCGAGAACTCACCCCCCCAGGGGGGATGGCCATGCTGCAATCCCTTCTCCTCCATTCTCCTCTCGGGATCTTGGGCACGCACGCACACGCGCCCGGCGTGAGTTTAAGCCACCGGGTCTGGGACTCGAACCACGGTCGACTACATGGGAGTCCAGCGACATAGCCATTACGCTAACTGCTGGTCCCTGAAATGTATGTTGTATTCCTGGTACTTGACTTGAATTCCTAACCACCTGAGGGACATCACATAAAGAGCTTTTGCAAAAGAGCTAAGAGAAGTGTCGATAAAACACAAAACACGTTCGAACAGCACGGAGGGCCTGGCTGCACACTGAGAGGACAGAAGCCTCCTGCTTGGGACAGCCTCGTCATCTCAATCCATCCCAGCGTCAGAAAGAGCCCTCTGACACAATGGTGACACTTCAGAATTATTCCATCAAATAAAATGACATCAATGATTGATTTATTATTTTTTTTAGAAAGAGATTTTTGCTAGAGGGCACGTGTGCTTGCCAAAAAGACAGAAAGTGAGAAATCACCCCCCGGGGGATGGCATGGCACAGTCCTTTCTCCTCCACACTCCTCTTGAGATTTTGGGCATGCACACACACATGCCTGTTTTGAGTTTCAAGCTTCTGGGTCTGGGACTCGAACTGTAGGCAGCCATGTGGGAGTCCAGCGCCCCAAACACTATGCCACCTACCGGCCCCAGCCATAGTGATTTCTAGGTCCAGAACCAGTTGATCAGATTTCATTTCTATGTCTCTAAGTAGATCATAGTTTGCTTTTTTGGAAGGGGGTTTCTTCCAATTATTGGAAAGGAAGAATTGTGTCACCAAAGGGTTAATTTTTTTTTTTTAATAATAATTTTATTCATCATTGTTTTCGCTTGTTTGTCTGTTTTAATTTGACCAGAGAAAGAGAGAAAGAGAAAGAGAAAGTGAGAAAGCAAGCGGCCAGGTCTGGGACTCGAACCGTGGTCAGCGCCTTAACCACCATGCCCCCAAATGGCTAATTTCAATGATTGTGAAAATAATTCATTTGAAACACGCGACTCCCCAGTGAAGACAGGTGAGGGAGGAGAGTATGCGGCTGGGTTAAGCCCTTTGCATCGGGGTTCTCTGAGTAAACTTGGCAGTCCACAGGAAGGAAGCCCAGGCTGGGACTAGGGGGGACCCGGCAGGCACTAACTGGGCAGGTGGGTAGAGACAAGCTGCCCCCCCACATGGAGCCCAGTGTCGAGAGTCGGGAGCCCCCCGGGGATGCATGCGAGGACCAGGCCAGTCTACAGTTACAGGTGTATTCTTCCAGCTGAAACTGAATCCGAGTGCTCACTTTGGCCATCCAGCAAGTTCTCACTGGGTAACGGCGAGAAATTAATCAGCGGGGACAAGGATGAGTATGGCGGGGAGAGGGCTGTCCATTTGTAGGAAGATGAAATTTCGTAGGATAGGTAATTGAGACTGTAGGTGAAAACTGCTGATTCTACGTCCTTCCTCGTGTCAATGCTGGGGGGAGGGAGAATGAGAAGGTGGAAGAGGAGGATGTAAATAAAGGGGTGAGAACAGATTGTAATGATCTGGGGTCTCTTCCCCCTCATCTCCAAGCCTGCTTCTCCAAAAACTAAAAGCAAACAAAACCCAAAAACCCCTACTTGGTTTTTTCGTAATTTAACATTGATACATAGTTCTTTAAAAAAAAATATATATATATATATGAGACAGAGAGAGAGAGAGGGAAAGTGAAGAACCACCCTCCAAGGGGGATGGCCATGCTGCAATCTCTTCTTCCCCATTTTCCGTTCAGGGTTTTGGGAACACACACACACACATGCACACATGCACTCGGGGTGTTTTTCAAGCCGCCAGGTCTGGGATTCGAACCAGAGTCAGCCATGTGGGAGTGCAGCTAAACCAGCCACTCAAAAAACCTTTTCTTCAGACCACTTGACTCGCACTGTATTTCCCCATTATGACACTTCTAATTCAGCAATTTTGTTTTCTTTTATACTACACTAGAAACTCATCTTGGAAGTGGTTTCTGCTGCTGATTTTTCCTCCACTAAAATAAAACAAAAACACACATGAGGAAAGGGGGCCAGTGGACGGGGCCTGTCCGTGACGCTGGCCATCCCAAATCAACAGAAGACGTTTGCACAGGGCTTGCTCCCCCGACTCGTCAAAAGGCACGAAACCGATCTTACACAGCGACACGATGAAGTGACAGGGAGAGAGAACGTGTATTTTCCTAAGGAATAGAATGACATGGAATTGAGACTGAGCCCCGGGTGGAGGGAAGATGGCCTTCACACAAGACGATACTCCGACGCCCTTTCCAGTAACTTCCACTGGGCCTTGGGCTGCTCAGCTAAACGCCACGGGGGCATATTTTCAGAAAAGGACATTTGGGGGGCATTTCACTTTGTATAAGAGCGATAAAAACTGGTGTTTTTCTGAACCAGAAAATCTCTTTCTTTCTTTTTTTAATGAGGTTTTTGCCATAGGGCATGTGCACTCACCAGAGAGACACAGAGACAGAGACAGTGAGAGGGAAAGTGGGAAATCATCCCCCTACACCTGGGCAGGGGTAATGGCCACACAGGAACTAGAGAATCTTAAAGACAATCTGCTAATGAAAGCTAGTTTATGAAAAAAGGCTGCCCTAGAGGGGAAGAGGTTGCATGGGGACCCCGGAGGGACTCCCCTCACCAGAATCACACGGCATATCTCGAATTTGAGAACAAATGATGGGGATTTTGACAAAGTCATCCTTCTGGAAGCTGGACCACCCTGGGAATGGCACCATCAATTTTGAAAAATGGCAGGCCATTTCTGCTGCGCCCGGGACCTGGCATCTGCACTTTGCTCCCTCTGCTGCTTTCCTTAGGGGACATTCTCAGCCTCCTCTTTACCCAGAAGCCCTCTGAGCATCGGTGCTGGGGTGCTGGCTACCTGCTCTCAGCTCTACAAGCGGCCAGGGCTCATAGCTGCTATGAATAATTCTCTGCAAAAGTGAGTTAGGCCATAGCAAGCAGGAACATCATCCACCATGGCTGAGGAGGGGCAGCCGGCCAGGGATCAGGCAGTCGGAGCCTCATTTCCTGGGAGCCCCCTCATGATCCCAGGTCTCCAGCCCCCCCATCTATCCACCTTTTCTCAGCCCCCATCACACGTTGAGTTCTGTTTAATTAGCAAAGACAGGGCACCCGGCAAGCAAACATCACTCATTGCTCTGTGAGTCTCCTAAGATCTTCTTCCACAAGGGCTGCATTTACACTTTTAAAAAGTCCTAAAGGATGGCCTGGCTGGTGGTGTGGTGGTGAAGGTGCTGGACTCCCACATGGCCAACTGCGGTTCGAGTCCCAGACCTGGCAGCTTTGCTTTCTCACTCCCCCCGCCCCATCCCTGTGAATTAAAATAATAATAACGATAATAATAATAATGAAAATTCTTTTAAAAAATAGAAGTCCTAAAGGGTGGTCTGACTGGTGGTGTAGTGATGAAGGTGGCTGGATCCCACACAGACGGGGAAAAAGGTGGACTTTTCATACGGGGTCAAATTGCTCTTACGGGGACTTAAAAACATAAAAATGTAAAAAGACAAGAATGTATTTCCTTTCCGGTGTCTCTGTAGTATTATGTGAACCCTATAAAACCAAAACAAACCATCAAAAACACCGTCACCCACAGCCGCTGCGTGCTGTAGAGTCAGAACTCGAAAAGATGAACGATCTATTAGGCTTCTCCGAGTCCAGCCTAAGGGTTGGAATGTTCTCTCCCTGGCTGATATGACCAAGGTTGCGACATTAAAAATCATTTCCAGCATTTACAGTGCCAGTGTCTCTGTGCATCACAGAGCCCTATGAAAAAACGAATTTAAACATCCTGTGATCAGAGGCCCGGCCGACTCAGAGAATGAAACACCAAGAAGCCAGAATTTGGAGGCCTGCAACTTTGTCCGCTTGATTCAAACGATTAGAGAGATCATTGCTACTTTTGAAAGTCACATGGATGACAAACTTTTCTAAGTATTTGGCCAGCTGGAGTTGGGGTCTAGGGGTAAGATTGAAAAAGAAGAGGAGACAAATTGCAGGGAAAAGAATGAAGTTGGAGCACACCCAATCAGTTTAGGGGTGTCGTCCCTAGCAGCGCATTCTGGGCGTCAACCCAGGCGCTTGGAGCCCTTCTCAGCCCGAGCTCGGAGACCTCACCATCTTCCTTTCTGTCCTAGGCAGGTGCCCTAATCTCTCTGCCAGTGCTCCAGGTGCCAGCTCACCGTGCAGAGAAAAAGGCAGAGCCGTGTGTCTCCCTGGGGCTCAGCCCGGGCTCTCTGGCCTTGCCACTTTCAGCTTCCTGAGGTCTTGAGCTGCGACCTTGGGGGACCGAGTTCCTCCTCCGTAAACCCCAGGACGCTGGGGTCCAGGGCAGCTTTTCAGCATCGTCAGACCTGCCTAGCTCCGCGGGCGAACTGGGCACAAGCTGATGCTTCTCGCGCTGCGTCCAGGACTTGTTTTCCAAACCTACCAAGTGCAATGCCCCGATGTGGCCCGCGCGCTCTCAGACTGGCTCCCTCGGAAACCATGCCCAGGGATCTGCGATGGGACCTCCGTGCCCGGGTCACCACCGGCTGCAGCCTGGCGCTGCGGTGCGGGCGCTGCACCGCCGCCTCCCGGGTCTGGTTTCGAGGCTCCGCGCGCTGAGCCCTGACGCTGCCAGCCCGCCTGGAACTCCCGGCAACCGGTGCGGTTTTGGGATCGCCACCGGGCCGGGGCAAAGAGGTTCGGATTTCGGGAACGTCCGGACTCGGGACCTCCCGGCGTCTCGCTTGCACCGCCCCAGGCTGGGCTGCCCAGCGCGGAGCCAGGTGACGGTGGAGCGGGAGGGAGCCCACCTTACCTTGGTGAACTTGACTTCCAAGTTGCGGACGGGGCGCGGCAGGGCAGGCGGCTTCCTGTCCAGCTGCCCGTTCTCCACCGCCCCGTTAGTGGTAGTCATGGCTCGTCTGCGCTCGCCGGCCGGAGGC
>NW_006200341.1:1176675-1181732 GCF_000334495.1 Tupaia belangeri chinensis
CTGCCCCCGCCCTTGCGCGGGGGCCGGCAGCGCGACCCGGCGGCCGCGCGGTGCGCTCCCGTCGTCCGGGAGGCTGGCCTTGGACGAGCTCCGCGAAGCGCCGCCGGCCCCGGAAGTCGCAGGGCTGGGACACCCAGGCAGGGCAAGGAGCTGGGACACAGCGGCCACAGCTCTGGGGTCTGTCGCCCAAGGCGGGCGGGGTGGTACCTGCAGCTCCTGCCCGCGGTCTCTCCGCTCACGGGCCCAACTTCGGCGGGCGGAAAGCGCGCTCGCTCGCCCCCTTGCATGGGGCACCCGGCGGGGTGGCAGGGAGTCGCTGCTGCTCGAGTGCCCGAGTGCCCGGGTCGACCAAGAGTCCAGCCGCTTTCGGGGCTGCCAGTGGGAGCAACCTGGGCCTGGCTGGCCTGGAATTTCCCCCAGCCCTGGGGCTTCATCAACCCGGGCTGCAGAAGGCGACAGCAAAGCGTGTGGCCCAACGTTCAGCGCTGCTCTGTGGAGTCGGTGCCTCCGGGGCACTGACCCTCACAGGTGCATACAGCCCCCCAGCCCAGAGCCCGGAAAGAATACAATTAATTAGTTGGATTTTTTTTTTTAATACACAAACTATGAGTTGACTTAAAAAAATGGGGATGGGGGTGGAGGAAGATCTTTGCAGCTAATTGTTTTTATTTATTTATTCAATTTTATTTGTTACTATTCTCTCTTAATTTGACCAGAAGGAGACAGAGAGAGAGGGAAAATGAGAAAGCAAGCTGCCAGGTCTGGGACTCGAACTGCCGGAGTCCAGCACCTCAACCTCTAGCACCTCAACCACCATGCCACCTGCCATTGGTGGCTAATTGTTTTAAGAGTGGAGGCCAGGGACCAGCAGATAGCACAATGGTTACCTTGCTGGACTCCCACTTAGTTAGAGTGGTTCAAGTGCCAGACCCGGCGGCTTAAAACTCACGCTGGGCACTTGTGCGTGCGTGCCCAAGATCCGGAGAGGAGAATGGAAGAGAAGGGATTGTGGCGTGACCATTCCCTAGGGGGTGATTTCTTGCTTCTTGTCTCTCTCTGTCTCTGTCTGTTGGTGAGTCTATGCATCCTATAGCAAAAATCTCTCTCTCCAAAATAAATAAATGAATAAATAAATAGAGTTGAAGCCCGTGTCCTGGGGGGTCCCTTGTTCCCTCCCAGGGAACCAAAGATGCGTCTATACCTCTCATCTGTGGAAATGCTCCATGAACCCCAGGGATGCATTTCAGGCCCCTCCTGAAATGCAGAAGTGGCTTCTCTCTCACAGGCCAGTTCCTCAGGTCTCTGCAACAATAACTGAGGCGTGAACCCCCTACGACAGAGGTGGTTTAATCGTCAGATAGGATCAGCTCCTTCACTCCATCTCTTTCTGCGAGTAATCCCAAGTGACAGACCATAGGGAGGGCCATCTCTTTGTTTTCCTAAGGCTCATTCTGTCCGTTTGGGAGCTTCAGTGTCCACCTCTGTCTTCTCTCTCCCTTCTCATCATGGTAGAGCTGGGTGCCCTGGATAGTGGGGTGAGCTTTCAATTTGGGAACTCCTCCTCTGACCACCTGCTCTCTGATGGGGACAGGGACTTGGGCTATTACAGTGGAGATGCAGAGCTGAGGCCAGGGAGAAGGGATAGCAGTTCCCTGAATGGGCCAGGGCTGCTCACTAGCACTGGTCAATCCCAGAGTGACATTTTTCTTCCTCAGCTGCTTCTGCTAATTCCTGGGCTCCTTTTACCCCCAGCTGGGCCCATGGCTCCTGCTGAGGTCTCCTGAAAACAACTGGGCATATATCCTAGTCAGGAGTCCTGGTAGGATGCTGAGCCCTGGGTGCCGGGACTCAGGGAGCTGCAGGCTCTATCAGCAGACCCTCTCTGCATGGAGAACAAGAGTGTTGTCACTAGAGAAGCTTCTGAAATTGAACTCTCATGCTTAGAGCTGATCTGGAAACCTAGCTGGTGGAACTTAGGTTATTTGGCCAGGACTTTCAAAAAAGAAAAGTCTGGAGGGAAAATTCGGTTCATGAAATCATTGCTTGATTGACGACGGGAGGCAAAGGGAGTTGGGGGCTTCCCAACTGGACTCCTTTGGGATAAGAAACTAAAACCTGCCTGCTCCCAAGTGGAAGGCTGCCACTTGACTGGTTCGAAGTCAGAAACGGAGGCCTCCTCACCTCACACCCAAAGACACCCTCGTGACCCACAGCGTCTGGCCTTGGGGGCCCCTTGCGGTGAGTCGGATGGGCTGACCCACAGCCACGCTGTGGTCCCCATGTGATCCTGGGAGCCTGAGATCAGAGTGAAACACTCGGCCGTAAACGTCGTCATGGCAGACGGCTCGTGGAATCACCCTGGAGGACGGGCCTTGCTCTGGGCCTGTCCGGACAAGCAAGCTGTACCTCTCCTCTCCTCGGAGCGCCACTCAGTGCGTGGGGGGAGGCAGACTGCTCTTCTCCCCATTTTACAGGTGAGTAAACAGCAGCGTGTGAATACTTGCCCCAGGCATCGACAGTGGAGAGGTGAGACTGTGTGGGGGTGAGTGGTGCCCAGGGCGTGGGGAAAAAAAGTCCTCTGTCCTATTGTGCCACTGTGTCCATGTCCCAGGGACTACACAGGGTGTTGCAAAGGGACCAGATGCTTGGCAGGTACAAAATGGTAGCAGTGTCCCCTCCTGGTCACCTTTCCTGAGGATCAAATCCCAAAACCCTGGCCTCAGACGTAGTGACCACAGGAGCTAGGGTAAAGGGGAGGGCCAGTGAGTTCTGGGTGTCCGGATATTTGGAGGTGACAAAGGCTTGGACTCTTCTGACCACAGTTCTGACCTGGATCCCAGCTGTGTGCTCTTGGGATGGGCATTCTCTTTTTTCTTTTCTTTTTTGTTTTTCTTTTTAGGTTTTTGCCATAGGGTGCATATGCCTGTCAAAGAGATAGAAAGTGAAAAATCAGGGACCAGCAGTTAGCATAATGGCTATGTCGCTGAACTCCCATGTAGTCGACTGCAGTTCGAGTCCCGGACCCGCGTGTGCGTGCGTGCCCAAGATCCCGAGAGGAGAATGGAGGAGAAGGGATTGTGGCGTGGCCATCCCCCTTGGGGTTGTTTCTCGCTTTCTGTCTCTCTGTCTCTCTCTGTCTTTCTGGTGAGTGCACACGCCCTATAGCAAAAACCTCTCCAAAAAAAAAAAAAGGCAGTTTTATTTTGGGGTCACCCCTGGAGCCATCCTTTGTGACTGGGTTCTTTGACATGCTAGATTAGTCTGAGTCTGCAACATCGCATACCGTGGACTTGCTCGATGAACATCCAGTAAAAAAGAAGGGTGTCTAAAGGCTAAGATATGAAGGGGGAGCCTTCCTCAGGCTCAACTTAATTCCATTCATGGTTATTTTTTTAGATCGAGTCTTGCTGGGTTGCCGTCTTCCTGCCTCAGCCTTCTAAGGAGCTGGGACTACAGGGTCACACCACCACGCTGGGCATTTTTGGGTAGGCCAGAAATCGAACCCAGGCCTTCCAAGTGGCCTCGGTCCATTGAATTTCTGCATCTTCAAGTGTTATCATCGTGGCTGGGCCAATCTAATTGTATTTTTATTTCATTTCATTTATGTATTCGAGAGACAGGTAGAAAGGTAGCACTCTTTTATTATTTATTTATTTATTTAAACTGTTTTGGGAGGGCTTTTTGCTATAGGGCACATGCATTCGCCAGAAAGACAGAGAGAGACAGAAAGACAGAAAGTGAGAAATCACCCCCCAGGGGGGATGGCCACACCGCAATCCCTTCTCCTCCATTCTCCTCTCAGGATCTTGGGCACACACGCACATGCGCCTGGCGTGAGTTTAAGCCACTGGGTTCAGGATTCGAACCGCGGATGACTACATGGTAGTCCAGCGACATAGCCATTACCCCACCTGCTGGTCCCTATTTTATTTATTTATTTTAAAAACTTGCTAGAGGGCACATGTGATCTCTGGAAAGAGACAGAGAGAGGAAAGTGAGAAAGCACCTTCCAGGGAGAATGGTCATGTTGCAATCCCTTCTCCTCCATTCTCCTCTCGGGATTTGGATCATTCATACCCATGTGTGTTTTTCCTGGGTCCAGGACTCGAACCACATAGCCATGTGGGATACACCCACCTAAATTACGATGCTACTAGTTGGTATTTAATTCTATTTGTTTTTAAAGAGAGTTTTGCTATAGGGCACCTGTGCTCGACAGAAAGAGACAGAAAATGAGAAATCACCCCCTCCATTAAGTGAGGATGGCCATACCACAATCCCTTTGTCCATACCACAATCCCTGCTCCTCCATTCTCCTCTCAGGATTCTGGGCACGCATACAAACGCTACCAGCGTCAACCGTGGTCGACTACGTGAGAGTCCACGATGTAACCATTATGCCATCTGCTGGTCCCTAATTCTATTTTTAAACCCATAAACATTTGTGAGCAATATTGATGTCCATAGCAGATGAAATTAATGATGGCCGTCCCCCCTGGGTGTGTGTGTGTGTGTGATTTCTCACTTTCCGTCTCCCATTTTGCTTCATTTTATCTCCAGTGTGGTACCTGAGCCCCACTGGGGGTATGCCAGGCCTTCTGAGGGTCCCTGCATCCTTGTGGCCACCCGCAGAGCTGCCCACCCCCACCCGGGCTCTCATTTCACACAGGGTCTGGAGGCAAGGCCGGCCTTGGGACCTAGTGCATGTCCTGAACCCTTTCCTGGAGAGCCAGGCTCCTTAGGGGCGGAAGGTTTGTTGACATCCAGAAGTCAGCATGGGCCGCCCCATTGTGAAGCTCCACGCCGGTGACCTAACCTGTTTCCTTAGCTCCAAAATCGGGGTGACAATCGCCCCTGAGGTGAGAGAAGATCGGCTTGACTACGAACACCTCGGCCTGTCAGTATCTACGAAGCGAATCCGCCTTTCATGGCAATTGCTCAGCCTTGCCCAAACTCGAAGAGGGAACGACTTCCCCTTTAAGCTCTCTATCCATGGGGACCCCTCCAGCCGGGACTGAGCGGCCACAGTGTTCTGTCCGTCGGGAACATGCAAACAT
>NW_006200341.1:1182803-1186388 GCF_000334495.1 Tupaia belangeri chinensis
GCCCCCACACACACACTGCAGGAGTTTAAGCCGCCGGGTCCAGGACTCGAACCACGGTCGACTACATGGGAGTTCACCGACATAGCCATTACGCCAACTGCTGGTCCCTCAAGTTAGCTTCTAATTGGATGGTGAGGTCCTGCCTAGGGAAGAGAATCCCTAAATCCCTATGGGGTTAGCTGTGCTCTCAAGTCGACAGAGAAAGGTGCCAGCACTCAGAGAGTTCATGAGACTATACCAGTCCCTGGGATGCTCAGATCTGGGTGATGGTTGGCCTGGCCAGTACCCCATCCAGGCTATAAAAGTGGGACTTCAGGAGCCAGCAGGTGGCATGGTGGTTAAGCACGCTGGACTTCCACGTGGCTGGCCGTGGTTCAAGTTTTGAACCTGGCGGCTTGCTTTCTCACTTTCTCTCTCTCTCTCTCATGCTCACTCTCACTCTGTTTCTCTCTGGTCAAATTAAAAAAGTAATGATGATGAATAAAATTAAATAAAATAATTCTTTTTAAAAAGTCAGATTTTGTGTTTTAAAGAGAGTTTTGCTATAGGACACGTGAGCTCACTGGAGAGACTGAGACAGAGAGAGATAAAATGTATAAACACGCTCCCAGGGGGGATGGCCACGCCGCAATCCCTTCTCCTCCATTCTCCCCTCGGGATCCTGGGCATGCATGCACATGCACCTGGCGTGAGTTTCAAGCAGCTGAGTCCAGGACTCGAACTGCAGTTGCCCACGTGGAAGTCCAGCACCCTAACCACTATGCCATTCGCTGGCCTCAGACTTGGTTTTAAAGCATGCCAAATGTCACTCTGCATTATTACTGCCCTTTGTGTGTCACATTCCCTGTCTCAGGACTACCACCGGACAATAGAAAACTTCCGGTCTTCGAAATTCCTGGATCCCGAAACTCAAATCTTTTTGGAGTTGGAGTTGAATTTACTCTGAACAAAACACACTTCCTGGTTAGAAGACACCGTGTAAGGGGGCTTATAAAAGAAAGGGTTCAGTAACATTCTTGGCCACAAAGTGGCCCTCACTAAACAATTGTGCTGAGTTAAGCCTAAGTGAACCAGAAGCGTACGTATTGAATTTCCCTGGAAATTCACATGGGTATAAAAATGTCAAGAAAGAGGCTCAGCAGGGTGCAATTTGCCAAACCCCAAATGTTTGAAAAATAATTTGAGTGTGCTAAGATTTGGCAGTTCACTTATTTTTTTAAAGAGGTTTTTTTTTTTTTTTTTTTTTTTTGCTTAGGGAGTATGTGCTCTCCAAGGAGAGAGACAGAGACAAAGTGAGGGAAAGTGAGAAATCACTCCCCAGAGGGGATAGCCATGTCGCAATCCCTTCTCCTCCATTCTCCCCTCGGGATCTTGGGCACGCATGCACATGCGCCTGGCATGACTTTCAAGGTACAAGGTCCAGGACTCGAACCGCAGTCAGCTATGTGCAGACTCAGTGATGCAACCATTACGCCATCTGCTGGCCCTGGCGTTCATCTATAGGGCCATCTTTCCTGGCTTTGCGATGAGATTTCCCCCCCTATCCTTCAGCTAAGACTCCTGGAAAGGAGCATCAATTACTTGCTAAGAATCATTCCTTAGATTTTTGCTTTTATTGGAGTCCTGGGTGTAGACTGTGTGTGTGTCTGTGTGCGTGTGCAAAGGTGAAGAAGATCCGTGTTATTACAAGATTGCCCGGGGATCTTCTTGTCCTAATTCTCCCGTGGTATGGAAGTTACCCAGGGACCTAGAGCTCTTGAGGTTCCTTGTAATTAGAAAGTCTCTGCGGGCCAGCAGATGGTGTAGCAGTTACATGGCTGGACTCCCACATGGCCGACAGTGGTTCGAGTCCTGGACTCGGTGACTTGAAAATCACACTGGGCGCGTTTGCGTGCGTGCCCAGGATCCTGAGAGGAGAATGGAGGAGAAAGAATTGTGGTGTGGCCATTCCCCCGGGGAAGACAAACAAACAAACAAACAAACAAAAAACAACAAAAAATACCCCCACCTCTACAAAAAAAAAATAAAAGAGAAAAGAAAAGAAAAAGATAATCTCTAAAGAGCCTGTCATGTTTCTCATATGTTTAGACATGACAGACAGGAAGCCTATGTGTGTATATTTTCATCTTGTTTTTTCTTATTATTCATGTCACACTATGGTGATGCTAAAACACCCACCCCAGCTGAACGCATTCATGATATTTTAAAATTTGTAATGGTTTTCGAATCTTGGACCTGATGGCTTGAAGATCATGCCAGGTGTGTGTGTGAGCATGCCCAAAATCCCAGGAGGAGGATAGAGGAGAAGGGATTGTGGCATGGCCATCCCCCTGGTGGGGTGGGGAGGTGATTTCTCAATTTCCCTCTCTCTGTCTCTGTCTGGTCAGCCTATACCCTTTATGGTACAAATAAAATAAAATAAAATACAAAATGATTTTTATTATTGAGTGTATCTACAAGCATATCGGCATGATATTATATTATTTTATATGATATATAATTGCAAACCTAGTTTATACATGAAGAGACAACGGGGTGGATACAGTGTATTTCCCACCGGTGATAATAAATACGCATAAGTATTCGAAGCAAAACCTGGGATTATAGATTGCACACGGATCAAATATGCAGCTTAGATATTCTGTGGTTACTTCTGTCATATAAATTTGGGCTCAGCTTATACGCCTTTGCACCTGCTCCTACTGTCTGGGGAGTCCTCGGCACTTCTCCTGTCGGCCACTAGGTGTCATGGGACTAAGTGAAGCAGGAAATTTCCATTCAAGTTCATTCTAAGGTGAGAAGCGGGCACTCCCCAACGGTCGAAATAAAGGTGGCCCAAAAGCTAATTGCCAGGCGAGTGCCTCAAACCTCAGTTGCAAAAAAGGAAACAACGTTATAACTGGTGGTTAGTACCCAGACTAGCCCACAAAGCATTCTCAGTGAGCCTCACATGAGTCCCTAGCTTTGAGATCAGGCTTAGGGAAATGCCACTCCCTTCCCAGGCCACGCCTGGGCCTGGGACCTTGTAACCTTTGCAGCCTCTACTCCTTGTTGGCAAATGAGAGTAACGATTTCTGCCCACCAAAGGGGTCTTGGGGACCCACCAGCGTGCAGGGTGACATGCTAAACATATCTGCAATGAAGCAGAGGTCACCGCTGCCTCGATCAACTGATAGAAAGCTCCACCCAGAACTCAGTCCTGCCCGTCCTCCGCATTCAGGCATCACCCCTACCCGGCTGCTCTGTGGGGTTCTGGGTCCCCACTTCATGCACGGTCCTTGCTGTTCCACCCACGGGCAAGACCACCAAGGGTCCTCTGATGGAAATTCACCAAGAGGTTGCCAAAGAGCAAAGACAGAGGAGAGTGGAAGGTCAGCCTTACAGGTGTGCAGGCTCGGGAGGAGTCCCGCTTGGGCATGTGCTAGGCTTGTTCTTTAAATTCCCTTTGTCTTGGGTTCCTTATTTATAAGATGGCTTTTTTTTTTTTTTTTTTGGAGAGATTTTCACTATAGGGCACGTGCGCTCGCCAGACAGACAGAGAGAGACATAGAGACAGAAAGCGAGAAATCACCCCCTAGGGAGGAT
>NW_006200341.1:1188741-1199786 GCF_000334495.1 Tupaia belangeri chinensis
CGTTGTTTTTTAAAAAGGTTTTTTTTTTTTTTTTTTTTTTTGCCTTAGGGAGTATGTGCTCTCCAAGGAGAGAGACAGAGACAAAGTGAGGGAAAGTGAGAAATCACTCCCCAGAGGGGATAGCCATGTCGCAATCCCTTCTCCTCCATTCTCCCCTCGGGATCCTGGGCATGCATGCACATGCACCTGGCGTGAGTTTCAAGCAGCTGAGTCCAGGACTCGAACTGCAGTTGCCCACGTGGAAGTCCAGCACCCTAACCACTATGCCATTCGCTGGCCTCAGACTTGGTTTTAAAGCATGCCAAATGTCACTCTGCATTATTACTGCCCTTTGTGTGTCACATTCCCTGTCTCAGGACTACCACCGGACAATAGAAAACTTCCGGTCTTCGAAATTCCTGGATCCCGAAACTCAAATCTTTTTGGAGTTGGAGTTGAATTTACTCTGAACAAAACACACTTCCTGGTTAGAAGACACCGTGTAAGGGGGCTTATAAAAGAAAGGGTTCAGTAACATTCTTGGCCACAAAGTGGCCCTCACTAAACAATTGTGCTGAGTTAAGCCTAAGTGAACCAGAAGCGTACGTATTGAATTTCCCTGGAAATTCACATGGGTATAAAAATGTCAAGAAAGAGGCTCAGCAGGGTGCAATTTGCCAAACCCCAAATGATTGACAAATAATTTGAGTGCGCTAAGATTTGGCAGGGGCACGCATGCACATGCTGCTGGACCTGGGTCTCGAACCGTGGTCAAGTACATAGGAGTCCAGCGACTTAACCATTACATCATCTGCTGGCCCCTGTACTTAGTCCCTTTAAATAGCTCCTTCTCCATCATTTCCATTTATTGATTGATTGATTGATTTAAGGTTTTTGCCATAGGGAGTATGTGCTCTCCAAGGAGAGAGACAGAGACAAAGTGAGGGAAAGTGAGAAATCACTCCCCAGAGGGGATAGCCATGTCGCAATCCCTTCTCCTCCATTCTCCCCTCGGGATCTTGGGCACGCATGCACATGCGCCTGGCATGACTTTCAAGGTACAAGGTCCAGGACTCGAACCGCAGTCAGCTATGTGCAGACTCAGTGATGCAACCATTACGCCATCTGCTGGCCCTGGCGTTCATCTATAGGGCCATCTTTCCTGGCTTTGCGATGAGATTTCCCCCCCTATCCTTCAGCTAAGACTCCTGGAAAGGAGCATCAATTACTTGCTAAGAATCATTCCTTAGATTTTTGCTTTTATTGGAGTCCTGGGTGTAGACTGTGTGTGTGTCTGTGTGCGTGTGCAAAGGTGAAGAAGATCCGTGTTATTACAAGATTGCCCGGGGATCTTCTTGTCCTAATTCTCCCGTGGTATGGAAGTTACCCAGGGACCTAGAGCTCTTGAGGTTCCTTGTAATTAGAAAGTCTCTGCGGGCCAGCAGATGGTGTAGCAGTTACATGGCTGGACTCCCACATGGCCGACAGTGGTTCGAGTCCTGGACTCGGTGACTTGAAAATCACACTGGGCGCGTTTGCGTGCGTGCCCAGGATCCTGAGAGGAGAATGGAGGAGAAAGAATTGTGGTGTGGCCATTCCCCCGGGGAAGACAAACAAACAAACAAACAAACAAAAAACAACAAAAAATACCCCCACCTCTACAAAAAAAAAATAAAAGAGAAAAGAAAAGAAAAAGATAATCTCTAAAGAGCCTGTCATGTTTCTCATATGTTTAGACATGACAGACAGGAAGCCTATGTGTGTATATTTTCATCTTGTTTTTTCTTATTATTCATGTCACACTATGGTGATGCTAAAACACCCACCCCAGCTGAACGCATTCATGATATTTTAAAATTTGTAATGGTTTTCGAATCTTGGACCTGATGGCTTGAAGATCATGCCAGGTGTGTGTGTGAGCATGCCCAAAATCCCAGGAGGAGGATAGAGGAGAAGGGATTGTGGCATGGCCATCCCCCTGGTGGGGGGGGGAGGTGATTTCTCAATTTCCCTCTCTCTGTCTCTGTCTGGTCAGCCTATACCCTTTATGGTACAAATAAAATAAAATAAAATACAAAATGATTTTTATTATTGAGTGTATCTACAAGCATATCGGCATGATATTATATTATTTTATATGATATATAATTGCAAACCTAGTTTATACATGAAGAGACAACGGGGTGGATACAGTGTATTTCCCACCGGTGATAATAAATACGCATAAGTATTCGAAGCAAAACCTGGGATTATAGATTGCACACGGATCAAATATGCAGCTTAGATATTCTGTGGTTACTTCTGTCATATAAATTTGGGCTCAGCTTATACGCCTTTGCACCTGCTCCTACTGTCTGGGGAGTCCTCGGCACTTCTCCTGTCGGCCACTAGGTGTCATGGGACTAAGTGAAGCAGGAAATTTCCATTCAAGTTCATTCTAAGGTGAGAAGCGGGCACTCCCCAACGGTCGAAATAAAGGTGGCCCAAAAGCTAATTGCCAGGCGAGTGCCTCAAACCTCAGTTGCAAAAAAGGAAACAACGTTATAACTGGTGGTTAGTACCCAGACTAGCCCACAAAGCATTCTCAGTGAGCCTCACATGAGTCCCTAGCTTTGAGATCAGGCTTAGGGAAATGCCACTCCCTTCCCAGGCCACGCCTGGGCCTGGGACCTTGTAACCTTTGCAGCCTCTACTCCTTGTTGGCAAATGAGAGTAACGATTTCTGCCCACCAAAGGGGTCTTGGGGACCCACCAGCGTGCAGGGTGACATGCTAAACATATCTGCAATGAAGCAGAGGTCACCGCTGCCTCGATCAACTGATAGAAAGCTCCACCCAGAACTCAGTCCTGCCCGTCCTCCGCATTCAGGCATCACCCCTACCCGGCTGCTCTGTGGGGTTCTGGGTCCCCACTTCATGCACGGTCCTTGCTGTTCCACCCACGGGCAAGACCACCAAGGGTCCTCTGATGGAAATTCACCAAGAGGTTGCCAAAGAGCAAAGACAGAGGAGAGTGGAAGGTCAGCCTTACAGGTGTGCAGGCTCGGGAGGAGTCCCGCTTGGGCATGTGCTAGGCTTGTTCTTTAAATTCCCTTTGTCTTGGGTTCCTTATTTATAAGATGGCTTTTTTTTTTTTTTTTTTGGAGAGATTTTCACTATAGGGCACGTGCGCTCGCCAGACAGACAGAGAGAGACATAGAGACAGAAAGCGAGAAATCACCCCCTAGGGAGGATGGTCACGCCGCAATCCCTTCTCCTCCATTCTCCTCTCGGGATCTTGGGCACGCACGCACACGCGCCCGGCGTGAGATTTAAGCCACCGGGTCCGAGACGCGAACTATGGTCAACTACGTGGGAGTCCAGCGACATAGCCATGACGCTAACTGCTGGCTTTTGACAGCTCCAGAACCCTGTGACTCCTGGCCTCACTCGCCCAACACATCCTCCTTCTAGAAATCTTTCTTGTGCTGCAATTCTAAGCCGGCCTTTGTTAGACTTATTCCTGGTATCCTGACTCACTAGCCACATAGCAGGGCTGAGTCTTCTTTTCAGCCCAATCATGGCTACAAGGTTTCTTTCCCAGGCTCTCTGATTGGTTGGGCCCTGGCAGCACTGGGTACAGAGGATCTTACTCATCATCAGAGCGTGATTGATTGGTTATGTCTGCCGTGGGCACAGGTTGCAGGCGAGCCCCAAAAACACGCTTTCTCACACTGTCACGGTACGGTAATTACCTGGCATCTTGCTAACAGGAAGAGTCCACTCATAGGTCTAATGTGAGGCTCAGAATTCTGCATACTTTAAAACAATTAAAAAAACTGTTTTCTATAGGGTATGTTTGCTCACTAGGGAGAGAGAGACTAAGAGAGACAGAGAGAGAGAGAGAAATCACTACCCAGGGGGAATGACCATGCCACAATCCTTTCCCCCCCTGGGATTTTGGCACACACACACACACACACACACACACACACACACGCCCAGTGTGTTTTTCAAACTGTTGGGCTTGGAACTTGAACGGTGCAGTCAGCCGTGTGAGATCCAGCTGCCTTAACCTCCATGTCACCTGCTGGACCCAGGAGTCTACATTTTTGTTTTTTTTTTATTTTTTTATTTTTTTGGAGAGATTTTCACTGTAGGGCGCGTGCGCTCGCCAGACAGAGAGAGACATAGAGACAGAAAGCGAGAAATCACCCCCCAGGGGGGATGGTCACGCCGCAATCCCTTCTCCTCCATTCTCCTCTCAGGATCTTGGGCACGAACGCACACGTGCCCGGCGTGAGTTTTAAGCCACCAGGTCCGGGACGCGAACCGCAGTCGACTACGTGGGAGTCCAGCGACATAACCATTACGCTAACTGCTGGTTCCCAGGAGTCTACATTTTAATGAAGTACTAGCAGGCATCTAGGAAGTGTCCTCCCTAGATTGGAGCATCAGTGTGTCCTGGGAGCTTGTTAGAAATACAACCTCTTGGGACCAGCAGTTAGCGTAATGGTTATATCACTGGACTTTCGTATTGTCAAATGTGGTTCAAGTCTCAGACCCGGTGGCTTGAAACTCATACCGGGTACGTGTGTGCCCAAGATCCTGGGAGGAGAATGGAGGAGAAGGGATTGCAGCATGGCCATCCCTCCTGGGGGGTGATTTCTTGCTTTCTGTCTCTCTGTCTCTCTGTCTCTCTGGCAAGTGCATGTGCCCTATACCAAAAACCTCCCCCCTCCAAAAATGAAATATAATCTCTCTTGAGACCAGCAGATGGTGTAATGGTTATATCACTGGACTTTCGTATTGTCAAATGTGGTTCAAGTCTCAGACCCGGTGGCTTGAAACTCATACCGGGTACGTGTGTGCCCAAGATCCTGGGAGGAGAATGGAGGAGAAGGGATTGAAGCAAGGCCATCCCCCCCAAGGGGAAGGTGATTTCTTGCTTTCTGTTTCTCTATCTCTCTCGATCTCTCTGGCGAGCACATGTGCCCTATAGCAAACATTTTCTTTCTCTCAAAATAAATAAATAAATAAATAAAGTCTCTCAGGCTCTGCCCGAGGCCTTCTGAGACCAGACTGTGTTGATAAGGGACCCAGGAACTTGAAATGCACATTCCAGTGTGAGCAGGGCTGCTAGGCCCTGGTCTAGCCAATACCTGGCCTCTTATGAGAAGCACTCTCACTCCAGACCCACCAAAGCCCACTTCGTTAGAATAACTGAAATGAGTCCTTGTCTTTCTAGTTTCTGTTTATTTCCTGGATGATGGTGACATCATCTTCCATCGTGAGCCAGGGCAGGTTCAATACCCAGTCCTAGCTGAGACCCCAAATGCCTCAACTACTCCAAGGCTTTTTTTTTTTTTTTTTTTGGAGAGGTTTTTGCTATAGGGCGTGTGCACTCGCCAGAAAGACAGAGAGAGACAGAGAGAGAGAAAGCGAGAAATCACCCCCCAGGAGGGATGGCCACGCCACAATCCCTTCTCCTCCATTCTCCTCTTGGGATCTTGGGCATGCACGCACACGCGCCTGGTATGAGTTCAAGCCACCAGGTTCGGGACTTGAACCGCTGTCGGCTACATGAGAGTCCAGAGATAAGGCCATTACGCCAACCACTGATCCCTCCAAGGCTCTTTGCAGCTCTTCCCAAGGGAATGTGTTTGCAGGACCGTAGTCTACCCGGTGTTACAAGATTAAAGGCTGGAACCCCCAGGAAAATATGACTAAGAAGAGGGTATGTTAGCTTTATTTTTCTTAGAGACATGTTTTGCTATATGTGCATGCACTCACTGGAGAGACAGAGAGACCGAAAGTGAGAATTCAGCCTCTCAGGGGGTTGGCCATGTTGTAATCCCTTCACCTCCATTCTCCTCCTGGGATTTTGGGCATGCACACACATGTTCCTGGCACAAATTTCAATCTGCCGGGTCCGGGACTGGATCCACAGTTAGCCAAGTGGCAGTCTAGTGTGTTAACCACTCTACCATCTGCTGGCCCAGAAGAGGTTTTCTTTTCATTTTCGGAGAGGTTCTTGCTATAGGGTATGTGTGCTCGCCAGAAAGACAGAGACAGACAGACAGACAAAAAGTGAGAAATCACCCCCCAGAGGGGATGGCCACGCCGCAATCCCTTCTCCTCCATTCTCCTCTCGGGATTTTGGGCATGCACGCACACACGTCCGGCGTGAGTTTAAGCCACCAGGTCCGGGACTCAAACCACAGTCGGCTGCATGGGAGTCCAGCGATGTAGCTATTACACCAACTGCTGGTACCAAGAGGTTACATTTTCAGTACATTGAGTAAAAATTGTTATTTATACTGAATTTTCTTTTCTTCTTTTTTAATTTTTTTTATATTTTTGCCTTGGGGTGCTCACCAGAGAGAGACAGAGAGTGAAAGGGAATGTGAGAAATCACCCCACCACTCCAAGGATGATGGCCACAGTGCAATCCCCTCTCCTCCTGGGATTTTGGGCGTGCACACACACACACACACACACACACACACGCATGCCCGTTGTGATTTTCAAACCGCCAGGTCTGGGACTTGAACCGTGGTCAACCATGTGAGAGTCCAGTGCTGTAACTACTTTGCCACCTGCTGGCTCCCTGAATTTTCTTTTTTAATTTTATTTCTTTGGAGAGAGAGACAGACAGTACTCCCAACAGGATCGTCAGGCCATGACCCACCCTCAGCTTAACCAGCCTGGATCGCAGGCTCCTCAGCACCCACTCAACACGTGCAGGGAGACCTCAGGACCTTCTTGTGTGGATTAAGCATTGCAGAACAATTACGTAATGGCTGGGCTACCACAGAGGGCCCTCTGTATACTGAGCTTGCATTCTGAGGCTTGAGGAGATCAGGCTTTAATGGGGTAGGTAAAGATTACCAGCAGGGAACCAGCAGTTAGCGTAATGGCTATGTCGCTGGACTCCCATGTAGTTGACCGCGGTTCGTGTCCCGGACCCGGTGGCTTAAACTCATGCCAGGCGTGTGTGCGTGCGTGCCCAAGATTCCGAGAGGAGAACGGAGGAGAAGGGGTTGTGGCGTGGTCATCCCCCCTGGGGGGTGATTTCTCGCTTTCTGTCTCTTTTTCTCTGTCTGTCTGGCGAGTGTAAGCGCCCTATAGCAAAAACCTCTCAAAAAAAAAAAAAAAAAAAAAAAAACAGCAGATGGCGTGGTCATTAAGGTGGCTGGATTCCACATGGCTGACTGCAGCGTTCAAGTCCTGGACCTGGCGGCTTGCAAAACACACCAGATGGGACCAGCAGATGGCCTAATGTTTCCATCGACTGCATTTTGCGTCCTGGACCTGGTGGCATGGAAACCCATGCTGGGCGTGTGTGCATGTGTGCCCCAAATCCTGAGAGGAGAATGGAGGAGAAGGGACTAGGGCATGGTCATACCCCCAGGATGTGTGTGTGTGTGTGTGTGTGTGATTTTTTGCTTTCTGTGTCTCTGTCTCTCTGGCAAGTACATGCGTCCTATAGCAAAAATCTCTCTTTTTAATAAAAGAGATAGTTTTTGTCTTACGTCTCTTCACAGTCTAAATGCTGTATAGCAATTTAATGCACAAATAATAAAAAATAAATTAAAACAACATGTATTTGTTGTCATCAAAAAGAGAGAGAGAGAAAGAGAAAAAAGAAAACACCTCAGGCAGGTGTGGACATGTGTCCAAAATCCTGAGAGGAGAATAGAGGAGAAGGGATTATGGCGTAGTCATTCCTCCTGGGGGCGGGGGAGGTGATTTCTAGCTTTCTGTGTCTCTGTCTGTCTGGCAAGTGCATGCGCCCTATAGCAAAAATCTCTCTTTAAAAAAGAGAGAGAGAGAGAGAGAGAGAAGAAAGCCCGCAGGCACGTGTCCAAAATTCTGGGAGGAGAATGGAGAAGAAGGGACTGGGATGTGGTCATTTCCCTTCTTCTTATCTCTAGTGAGTGCATGCACCCTATAGCAAAACTAAAAAAAAAAAAAAAAAAGGAACCAGCATTGGTGTAATGGCTATGTCACTGGACTCCCATGTAGTCGACATGGCTCAAGTCCCAGACCCGGTGGCTTGTGTGCATGTGTGCATGTGTGCCCAAGATCCCAAGAGGAGAAGGGATTGTGATGTGGCCATCCCCCCTGGGGGGTGATTTCTCGCTTTCTGTCTCTCTGTCTCTCTGTCTTTCTGATGAGTGCATGTGCCCTATAGCAAAAACCTCTCCAAAGAAAAGAAAAGATTACCAGGAGGTAGGAGGGACCTTTAGGGTGCTTTGGGGTCAGGTGCTTTGCCTGTGGGGGAAATTATGATGGATCTTACCAGGCCCAGAGCCCCACACTGGAGCATGAGAGCATCCTCTCCCCTCCCCCACAAGAGCAGCAGGGCATCGCAAGGTATTTCCCTGAAATGTCTGAAGTGGGACATCAAAGGGACACATATGGACGTGGGCAGTTGAAGCAAGAAGAGAGCAGAGCTAGGAGACAAGCCCAAGGGTGAGGCGAGGCCAGGGCGGAGCCTCCGCGTGGAGTCGGCACAGCTGCCCTGACTCAGGCTGAGTGGTTCCGGGAGGAGGCTGCAGGCGGGGCCGGGGCTCTCAGGCGCCCGGCCCTGCCCCACATGGCCCAGGCTCTGTGGTGAGAATGTCAACCCTAAGTGTTGCACACATTCCAACTCATGATATCATGCATCGTAATAAACCTACAAGTGATTTGTATATACAAAATGATAATGATGCAATGATTTGCATAGTCATTCTTTGAGATCAATCTTCACTAAGACGGAACTCCCACTTATGTTCCAGACTTAGATGAAGTAACTAGTTCTGGCCATTCCAGCTCCAGTTGTGCTGTCTCTATCAATTGGGGTGCCTGGTGGAGGTCTCGAACCCCCAGTTGCCTCTGTGAAAGGGGACAGGTTAGTAGTGCACCACAACTGTAGGGATGACTTGGTGTTATGGTTCTGGACTGTTGTGAAAATGAGCCTCTCCAGGTTGAGGGCGTTGGGTCAGGCTGGTTCATGGTCATCCTCCACCTGCTCAAGGAGGAATGTCCAAGGAAACAGTCCATTCCTTGGCCAAGATAAGGTCTCCAAGGCCCTCATTGGCCAAGGTCAGGTCTCCAAAGCCCTCATTGGCCAAGATAAGGTCTCCAAGGCCCTCATTGCTCAAGATCAGGTCTCCAAGGCTCTCATTGGCCAAGGTCAGGTCTCCAAGGCCCTCATTGGTCAAGGTCAGTTTCCAAGACCTTTATTGGCCAAGGTGAGATATCAAAGGCTTTATTGGCCAAGGTCATGTCTTCAGGGATTTCACTGGCCAAAGTCAGGTCTCAGAGTCCCTCATTGGCCAAGGTCAGATTTCCAAGGGCTTCATTTGCCAAGGTCAGTTCTCAGAGTCCCTCATTGGCCAAGGGCAGGTCTCCAAGGCCCTCATTGGTCAAGGTCAGTCTCCAAGACCTTTATTGGCCAAGGTGAGATATCAAAGGCTTTATTGGCCAAGGTCATGTCTTCAGGGATTTCATTGGCCAAAGTCAGGTCTCAGAGCCCCTCATTGGCCAAGGTCAGATTTCTAAGGGCTTCATTGGCCAAGGTCAGGTCTCAGAGTCCCTCATTGGCCAACGGCAGGTCTCTAAGGCACACACTGGCCAAGATCAGATCGTTTTTTCTTCCAGTGGAATGGGATAGACGGTTTTACTGACACCTGAGCAGAGGCTGGAATCAGAAGACATACAGCACTGTCTAGAGGGGGCTTCAGTAAAGTACGAGAAGTGATCAAGAACAGGGGTCCCCAACCCAATACTGGCGCCTGGCCTGTTAGGAACCAGGTCACACAGCTGGAGGTGAGTGGCAGGCAAGTGAGTGAAGCTTCATCTGTAGTTACAGCCACTCCCCATCTTGCATTACGGCCTGAACTCCACCTGCTGTCAGATCAGCACTGGTATTAGGTTCTCACAGGTCAAAAAACCCCCACGTTCACCCATCACCCTGTAATTCCAGTTTCACTCCGAATGCAGTTACATTTTTTTTTAAGTTTTTTTTTTTTTTTTTTTTTTCCATAGGGGGTGGGTGTTTGCCAGGGGGAAACAGAGAGAGAGAAGGAAAGTGAGAAATTATCCCACTGGGGGGGTGGATGGCCATGCCACAATCCCTTCTCCTTCAGTCTCCTCCTGGGATTTGGGGCATGCATGCACATGCACCTGGTGTGATTTTCAAGCTGCCAGGTCCAGGACTTGAACTGTGGTCAACCATGTGGGGACTCTAGCGCCTTAACCACCACGCCACCTGCTGGCCCCTGAACTGCTGGCTAGTTGCCTTCTGGTTGCAGAAAAAACAAGCTCAAGGCTCCCCCTGATTTGCATTATGGTGAATCCTAGGATTATTTCATGATACATTATAATTAATTATATATGTTATATTACAATGTAATACTAATAGAAATAAGATATATAATAAAGATAATAAGCTTGAATCATTTGAAACCATCCTCCTGATCACCAGCTTCCCCCATGTCTATGGTAACATTGTCTTCCATGAAATGAGTCCTTGGGCTCGAAAAAGATTGGGGACTGCTGATCAGGAAGATAAAGAGGAGTCAGCAGGTGGCATGGTGGTTAAGGCACTGGACTTCCACATGGCTGACCACAGTTCCAGTTCCATACCTGGAGGCTGGTTTTCTCACTTTCTCTCTCTCCTCTCTGTCTCTCTCTGGTGAGTGCATGGGCCTTATAGCAACTTAAATAATAATAATAATAGAATTAAAATTCTAAAAAACATCCACATAAATAAATAAATGATTCTTTTTCTTTCTTTTTTTTTCTCTCTTTTTTAAAAATTTTTTTGAGAGATTTTTGCTATAAGGTATAGGTGCTTGCCAGAGAGACAGAAAGCAAGAAATCATCCCCCAGTGGGATAGCCATACTGAAATCCCTTCTCCTCCATTCTCTTCTTGGGATCTTGGACACGCACGCACACACACCCGGCGTGAGTTTAAGCCACCGGGTCTGGGACTTGAACCGCAGCCAGTTACGTGGGAGTTCAGCGACATAGCCATTATGCCACCTGCTGGTCTCCAATGAGTAATTATTAAAAGGAGGAGGGAGGGGGAGAGG
>NW_006200341.1:1199817-1206198 GCF_000334495.1 Tupaia belangeri chinensis
AGAAGAAAGTGAAGGGATATAACACAACACCCTTCCCTCCTTGGCTCGGTTCTTTTCCTTCCCATGTTGAATAGCTGTGCTCACACAGTGAGGCCTCCCCTGGCGGACACCCTGCCCCTGTGTCACCTCTGCGTCATGCTGTGTGCTCTCCAGAGAGTCTTTGCGCTCCTAAAACACAATCCTCTTGCTCTGTGTCAGGGTCTTTGTAAAGGCAGGTGCTCTGGCTAGGTGCTCGGTCTTCAGATCGCTCCACGTTTCTCCCATCTTGCGAGAAGAATTACAGCTCGTCTCAGAGAAGCTGTTCCTGACGGGGCAGTCTGAAACAGCGTCCTCACCCTCTCCACAAAGCCTCTCCACTTGGTCATCTCAATGGCTGTGTTTCTTTTCTTTTCATGCCACAATCCCTCTTCCTCCATTCTCTGGGGGTCTGGGGCCTGAATGCACATGCGCTCAGTGTGATTTTCAAGCCGCTGGGTCAGGGTCTCTAACCGTGTTCTTCCAAGTGGGAGTCTAATGCCTTCACTGCTCTACCACCTGGAAGCCCCCCTCCATGGCAATGCTTCTACCTTTTCAGTTTTATTTGGTGTCTGGACTCCTAATTCTAGAACAGCAGTCCATAACCACAGGAGCCCACCCATCAGCCACCAGGTGGCGTCATTGACCCAAGACAGCTTGGTGCTGGCTTCTACAAGGGACCAATTACTCATGGGTTTTTTTTTTTAGAGAAATTTTTGCTATAGGGCATGTGCGCTTGCCTGAGAGACAGAGAGCAAGAAATCACCCCCCCCCCAGGGGCGATGGCCACGCCGCAATCCCGTTTCCATTCTCCTCTCGGGATCTTGGACACACACGCACACGCACCCGGCGTGAGTTTCCAGCCACTGGGTCCGGGACTCGAACCGCGGTTGGTCATGGGGGAGTCCAGGGACATAACCATGATGCCATCTGCTGGTCCCAGGGGTCCAGGTACTCTCAACATGCCAACGGCTATTTAGATACCATTCAGTTTACCAACTGCTAAGTGGGATCGTTTATTAGCAGGTCTGCCCTGCACGCATCAAGACTAATCGTCTTTCTAGACCACGTTAAAATGACGCCTAGGGTTGGAGTCATAAAGAAACAAGTCCTGCTTGTTTTTCTACCCATGTCAGGGATGTTCGTAGATGAAATAACATTGTCCGCGGTTGCCCTGGGGTTGGAGACCTGGAAGAGACCATAGGGATCTCCAAAATCTATTTTTAAAATTTTATGGGTACATTAACTCTGGACCTGTAAGACAAGCGTTTGTCTGTGGTTATGGAGTCACCTGTGAGTGAGCAAAGATCAGGGAGCCTTGGCCACTTGGCTCCCAGCCAGAGGCTTTCTTCTACCCCATGTATAAACATGTGATCGAGACCGGCAGTTAGCGTGATGGCTATGTCGTTGGACTACCATGTAGTCGACTGTGGTTCGAGTCCCGGACCCGGTGGCTTAAACTCCCACTGGGTGCGTGTGCGTGCGTGCCCAAGATCCCAAGAGGAGAATGGAGGAGAAGGGATTGCAGCATGGCCATCTCCCCCTGGGGGTCAGTTCTTGCTTTCTGTCTCTCTGTCTCTCTCTCTGTGTCTCTGGCGAGCGCACGCGCCCTATAGCAAAAAAACTCCCCCCAAAAAAGAAAAATAAATCATGTGACCTCTGGGCAGATGCCAAGACACCCTCTTTATTTGTATCTTGTAAGAAGTACAGTGGTTGGGACCAGCAGGTGGCATGGTGGTTAAGGTGCTGGACTCCCACATGGCCAACCACACTTCAAGTCCCTGGCCTGATGACTTAAAAATCATGCCGGGTACATATGCCTGTTTGCTCAAAATACTAGGAGGATTATGGGGGAGAAGAGACTGTGGTGTGTCCAGACCCCGGGTGGGGGTGATTTTTTGCTTTCACTCGCTCTGTCTCTCTCTAGCAAGCACATGCGCCCTACGGCAAAAACCTATTTTTAAAAAAGGAAAGGAAGAAAGAAGAAAGAAGAAGAAAGAAAGAAAGAAAGAAAGAAAGAAAGAAAGAGAGAGAGAGAGAGAGAAAGAAAGAAAGGAAGGAAGAAAGAAAAACAAAAAGAAAAGAAAAGAGAAAAGAAAAGAAAAAAGGAAAGAAAAGGAAAGGAAAGGAAAGGAAAAGAAAAAAGAAAAAGAAAGAAGAAAAGAGGAAAAGTATGGTGGTCCATCTTGGACAAAATAGTCTCTAGTTACAAAGGCCTTTACAAAGCCTTTTATGAGTGAGACGCCATGACTACAGGGCACTAGGACATGGAGTTTTACTCAAGGGATTTGTAATTTAGTGTGGAAAAGAAGCGTGTCCAGGTGGGGCATATAGGGTCAATTCATGACGCTGGACAGGAAGGAGTCGAGGCAAGGGATGCCACTCCTGAGTACAGGCCAGATTTACTTTTTAATTGCCATTATGCATGTGTGTTTGCCAGAAAGACACAGAGAGAGAGAGAGAGAGAGAGGGAGATAGCGTCCCCAATGGGGTGACGAACCGCGGTCGACTACATGGGAGTCCAGTGACATAGCCATCACGCTAACTGCTGGTCCCGGGGAAGTGATATTTTTAAGCAGGAAGAATTTACGAGTCCATTAGGCAAAGAACATTGCAGATGGCGAGATCCAGCCTTTGGGTGAAGCCTCCCATGGAGGAAGGCTTGGAGGAGCTCACAGGAGGCCAGGATGGCTTCTTACTCTAAGTGTACCTGAAGCCCCCTCCCTGCCTCAAAAGGGAGCCAGGGTCACTATTTCCACTGGAGTCTGCGTGAGCCCTCATTCTGTGAAGATAGAGTCAGTCGCCGTTCGAGTCCGAATGAGCTCCCATGCATTGATGTTGGGGTTGCCATTCACACTTGAGTCTGAGCAAGTTTCCACTCGGAGTCCTGAGCGGGACCCGAACAAGAGACGTTGAAGAAAGAGGACTTTGGACTATTAAAGGAGAAAGGGAAATTCTCAAAGCATGGGGACAGACATGGATCTTTGCCTTCCTCTTCTGCCCTGAGGGGGCCTCTGAGGATGATGGGTGACCCCCCTCAAAGCAACATCAAGTGGCCCCAGCCCCGAGATGTCCCGTGACTTCTAAGAGGACCTGGCACACTGCTCCCCAGTTGTCGCTTTAATATAATAAATGCATGAAATAATATTTCAAAATCACGTCTCCTTAGCTTGGGCCCTAAGGCACCGATTCCCCTAAATTCCTCTTGTTCGAAACCTGCACACCCGTTCAGCATATGAGGGTTCTGCAAGGAGCCCCTGCTGGTCCCGCGGGCCAGATAAATGTAAAACATGCTGATTATCCCCCCCCTCTTTTTCTTTATTTGCTTTTCAACAACTTTCACTCACTCTGTGAGTGTCAAGCCCACTTCAAGAACATTGCATTTTAAGTCAGTTCCCTTTTCTGGAACTGGTGGACATAGCTTCATTTTTCAGGTGTCTGCCTGTGGTTACCTTGTGAGGCTTCGCAGGCCCGCTGTGTCCCCACACTGCCACGTCTCAGCTGCCCCTGGCTTGAGTCCCCAGAGCACCAGCCGTGGGAGTGCCCAATAATCTCTCGGGAATGTCTCAGTAGAGATCTGGACTTCTGCACAGCTCAAAATGCAACGTCCCCAACACGGATATGCCCCAGCTGGGGCCCTGCCAACCCCAGCCAGGGAGCCATGGGGAACTGGAGTTTACAAGGAAGTGATGTGACCTTGTCAAGGAGACCTGCACAGCCGCACTGCACCATCGACATGCCCCAAGTTTCCCTCCTCTCCCGGCCTCCCAGCCCTCACTCAGCTCCCCTTTGGAAGTCGGTGTCTTTGGGGAGTCACATCACCCGAAATGCTACCTGAGAATAACAAAATCTTCTACACACAGTCCTTAGGGATCCAAGCTGTTGTACATACCGGGCAAAATGGTGAGTTTTGCTTCCTTGAACGTGACTTTTTGCAGAGCCAGCAGGTGGCGAGGTGGTGAAGGCTCTGGGCTCCCACATGGCCGACCCTGGTTTGTGTCCCAGACCCGGTGGCTTGCTTTCTCTCTCTCTCTCTCTCTCTCTCTCTCTCTCTCTTTTTCTGGTGAAATCAAATAATAATTAATAAATAATTCTTAGGGACCAGCAGTTAGCGTAATGGCTATGTCGCTGGACTCCCATGTAGTCGGCCGCAGTTCAAGTCCCAGACCCGGTGGCTTAAAACTCATGCCGGGCGTGTGTGCGTGCGTGCCCAAGATCCTGAGAGGAGAATGGAGGAGAAGGGATTGCGGCGTGGCCATCCCCCCTGGGGGGTGATTTCTCGCTTTCTGTCTCTCTGTCTCTCTTTGTCTGTCTGGTGAGCGCACGCGCCCTATAGCGAAAACCTCTCTAAATAAATAAATAAATAAATAAATAAATAAATCTTAAAAAGAAAAGTGATTTCTCGCTGTTCACATTCGCCCAAGCCGTTACTCTTAAAGAATTATTTATTTAATTATGATAATAATAATAATAATTATTATTATTTTAATTTGCTACAGGGCATGTGCACTCACCAGAAGGAGACAGAGCAAAAGAGACAAAGTGAGAAAGCAAGTCACCAGGCCTGGGACTCGAACCGCGGTCGTCCATGAAGGAGTCCAGCACCTTAACCACCACGCCACCTGCTGGCCCCGACTCCTGTTTCTTAGACGACATGACATGAAACCAGAGGGTGGTGTCATGTGGTGGTTAAGGTGTTGGACTCCCACCTGGCCAACACCATGGTTCGAGTCCTGGATCTGGTAGCTTGAAACACATGCCAGGCACGTGTGCATGGGTACCTAAAATCCCAAGAGGAGAATGGAAGAGAGGGGACTGTGGCGTGGCCACCCCTGCTAGGGAGTGATTTCTCCCTGTCCCTGATGGGGACTGTCTCTGTCTCTCTCCGGGGAGCACACGTACCCTATGGCAAACCTCCCCTCCTCCCAAAAAAAAGGAAGAAAAAGAAAAAAGAAGACAAGACATCGCTTTAATATGCAACAGTCTAACCTAACATTGGATCATTTTTTAACGTTTCAGCTCGCTGGGCCAGAGCCAAGGTATTCTTGGGCTAGGTCAGCACGTCCACCCTTTTTTATTTTATTTTTTGATAGTTAAAAAGAAACACACGACAAAATACTTAGCGAGTGATTTCACCCTCAGGGGTGTCCAAGAGTGATTTCTTGGCTTCGGTAGCGTCCCTTCGGTTTCTAGAGTCCCGAGGAACGGCTTCGATTTCAGGATTACCAAATACGCTGTGTCCACTCCGGCTCAAAAAGTTCGTGGAAAATATGTCTCAGGAAGGAGCCATGCGTGGATGTCAAACTTTTTTTTGGGGGGGGAGAGGTTTTTGCCATAGGACGTGTGCACTCGCCAGACAGACAGAGAGAGACAGAGAGACAGAAAGTGAGAAATCACCTCCCAGGGGGGATGGCCACGCCGCAATCCCTTCTCCTCCATTCTCCTCTCGGGATCTTGGGCACGCACGCACACATGCCTGGTGTGAGTTTTAAGCCACCGGGTCCGGGATTCGAACCGCGGTCAACTACGGGGGAGTCCAGTATCATAGCCATTACGCCAACTGCTGGTCCCAAGGATTTCAAACATTTTTTGCAACACAGTAAACTTGTCCTTTCATTTTATTTTTTCTGGGGGCTTTACAAATGAATTTTTTTTAGGGCCAGCCCTATAGCCTAGTGGTTAAGGGATTCGGATCCCACCTGGTAGACTGTGTGGTTTGAATCCCAGTCCTGGCAGCTGAAACAACAGGCCAGGGAACCAGCAGGTGGTATGGTGATGAAGGTACTGAATCCCATAGACCTGAACACAATTCAAGTCCCAGACCCAGTGGCTTCAAAAGCACACCAGGGGGAACCAGCAGTTAACGTAATGGCTTTGTCGCTGGACTCCCACGTAGTCGACTGCAGTTCAAGTCCTGAACCCGGTGGCTTAAACTCACGCCGGGCGCGTGTGCGTGCGTGCCCAAGATCCTGAGAGGAGAATGGAGGAATCACCCCTGGGGGGTGATTTATCGCTTTCTGTCTCTCTGTCTCTCTCTGTCTGGCGAGCACATGCACCCTATAGCAAAAACCTCTTAAAAAAAATAATAATAAAAAAGCACACCAGGGAGACCAGGAGGTGGCATGGTGTTTAAGGTGCTGAACCCCCACATGGCTGACCATGGTGCTAGTCCCAGCCCCAGAGGCTTGAAAATCATGCCAGGCGCATGTGCGTGCGTGCCCAAGATCCCCAGAGGAGAACGGAGGAAAAGGGATTGTGGCATGGCCATCCCCACTACGGGGGTGATTTCTCGCTTTCTATCTCTCTGTCTCTCTCTCTGTCTGTCTGGCAAGCGCATGCGCCCTATAGCAAAAACCTCTCCAAAAA
>NW_006200341.1:1206223-1216819 GCF_000334495.1 Tupaia belangeri chinensis
TGTTGCCTGAAGGCACATGCGCTCTTCAGAGAGAAAGAGAGACAGAGACAGTGAGAGGGAAAGTGAGAAGTCACCCCCATCCCCCTAGGGGTTGGCCATGCCTCAATCTTTTCTCCTCCATTCTCCTCCACTCTCCTCCTGGGATCTTGGGCACTCATGCACGCATGTGCACCACCCCGTGTGATTTTTAAGCCACTGGGTCTGGGATTCGAACTGGGGTCGACCAGGTGGGAGTCCAGCAGCGTAACCCCTACACCATCTGTTGGCCCCCACTATATGCATCTTGCAGAGATGGTGTCAGTACCTCCTAGCTATCCCTGAATGCCCCTGCTGCCAGATCCGGGGTGGCAAACCAGGTTTCTTCCAGGTCTCCCTGGGCCTGGCCTTGTCCTCCCCAGCCGGCTTGGCCAGTCTGGAAAAAATGACTGCAGAGGGAAACTGCTTCTCACGGGGTTTTGGAAACCACAGCGGAGGAGCATCAGCAAACAGCTTTTGCATAGGAGTGGAGGCTTTGGATCTGGGAGGGTGGAGGGGAAGGGGCAGGAACAATGGAAGGCATTGTCTTCTCCCAGGAAGCTCTGCTTTGCCTTGCTTCCAGGGAAATTGACTCTGGGGCGGCCTGGTCTGCTCCAAAGGAACAGATTTATGTGGTTAGGTCAGTCCCCGGCCAGGACTGAACCCGCCCTTCCTACCTCATTAACGCTGCTGGCAGGGCCCAGCCAGCCAGGCCATGGGGGGGCTCCGTGCCCTAATTCATCCAGCAGGGCCTGAACCTAGGAAGTCTTAACAACAATGCGATTTAGAGCAGAAGCTGTCTGTGGAGGGAGAGCCGCTTTGATGTGGGGCCCGGCCCATTAGGGTGACGGCTGGGGGACCCTCAGTGCTTGGGAAGGTGGCAGAAGCCCCCCCGGGATGTCGGGCTGGCCTTTGGGAGGTGGGTTTTTGCACCTGGGCCTGATGAAGTTTGATGAAGTTTAACACATGCAAACAGCGGCTTTTGTTCTGTAGGACAAAGGCCTTCTCCGACCTGGGCCGGGGCTGAGACCTCAGGAGGGCCCAGTTTCCCCTCCGTCGCCCCTTGTCACTTCTCCTTGTCAAAGTTTAATTAGGACAACGAGCAAACAGCTTATTTGTCACTCCAGCAACTTTTCTAACACTTCCTAACGAGGAGGCTGGAGCCTGGGGCCTGGGGGAAGGAGGGGGGCTCTGGGGATGGAGAACAGGACCGTTGAGGGGGCTGGCCGGGGAGGGGGTGGTGCGTGGAAACAGCAGAGCCGGCAGAGGAAGCTCCAAACCACACCAGGTCCTCAGGGAACCCTGGATTGATCTGGGAAGAAAAGAACAGAAAACAAAGGCTCACTGGCCTTTGTTTTCTGGGTGGCCAGACAGTCATTTCCCCAAATTCTCTCTGTTTCTGGAAAAGAAAGCAAAGGATCTATCATTGTGGGTTTTGAGATTTCAGGAGTGGATCGCACAGGCTGTGAGGACCAAGCCACACCTTCGACTCCTCTCACTTCTCTTTTTTTAAAGTTCTTTTTAAGAAGTATGTATTGGCTTGGATTTATGCACGCAATCATTTTCATTTGACCAGAGAAAGACAGACACACAGAGAGAAGGAAAGTGAGAAAGCAAGCTACCAGGTCCGGGACTTGAACCGTGGTCAGCCATGTGGGAGTGTCCAAAGCCTTCCTCTCACTTTTAGGCAAGCCTTTCTCATCTACTGGGCTTTCAGCAACAGAAGATATGGTGATGATGTGGCACCCCCAGGCCATTCTAGAAGGGTCTACACTTTTCACCTGGACTTGGAGGTGGAAGAGTGTCGTTTCCTGGGTAGATGACAGGGATGTCACCTTATGGGTACAACCTTGCTGACCTCGATGGAGACAATGGCTTTGTTGGGACCAAAGAGTGTTAAGAAATGAGGGTGGAGGGACAGAGGATTCCCTATGGATCCTACATCAGTCAGTATAGTTCAGGTCATGCTGCAGTAACAAACATCCCCGCACGACTGCTTAAAAACTGTAACAGTTGGGACCAGCAGACAGTGTAGCAGTCACATTGCTGGATTCCCACATGGACGACTGTGGTTCGACTCCCAGACCCAATCGCTTGAAAATCATGCCAGCACGTGTGTGTGTGCGCCCAAGATCCAGGGAGGAGAATGCAGAAGACAGGATTGTGGTGTGGCCATCTCCCAAAGGGGATGATTTCTCAGTTTCCCTCTCATTGTGTCTTTTCCCCACACCCCTACCCCGAGTACACATGCCCTCAGGCAAAAAACTTCTAAAAAAAAAAATCTATGGCAGTTTGTCTTCTGATGCTGCATAACCATGGTGTGTTAGGTGGTAGATCTGGTCTATGTCACCCCATTCTTGGCCTCAAGCTTGAATTGATGTATTGTGGCATTATTCAGCTACACTGGCAAATGGTTTGGTGTTGCAGGGGAGACGTGAGAACAGTCCTCTGGCCTTGAAGTGCCCTGAGAGCCATGACATGCTATCAGTCTTGCTCAATTTCACTAGCCAAAACCTCACATGTACATATCTAACCACACAGGGAGAAAAATGGGTCATTCTTTCATGTCTCTGGACACAAGAGCCAGAAATATTTGACGAGTAGTATTGTAACCTCCTGTTTTAGTTATTGATGGGGAGACTTCAACAAATGAGTGGGAAAATAGAACGAAAGTCTGAGTTTATTTCACTGCGTAAAACTTTTTTTGAGGGACCAGCAGTTGGCATAATGGCTATGTTGCTGGACTCCCATGTTGCTGGACTCGAACTGTGGTTCGAGTCCTGGACCTGGTGGCTTAAACTCACGCCGGGCATGTGCGTGTGCGCCCAAGATCCTGAGAGGAGAATGGAGGAGAAGGGATTGCGGCGTGGCCACCCCCCTGGGAGGTGATTTCTCGCTTTTTGTCTCTCTGTCTCTCTTTCTGGCGAGTGCACGTGCCCTATAGCAAAAACCTCTTAAAAAAAAAAATGTCGGCCAAGGCTGTGGCATCCTTAAGCTTGACTGGGCTGGAGGGTGTGCTTCCAAGATGGCGCACACTCATGGCTGTGGGTTAGAGGCCATAGTCGCTCTCATCTTGAGCCTCTCCAATAGGCTGCATGAGTTCCTTATGACAGAGTAGCTGGTTTTCCTCCCAAGTGATAAGAGGGAGACACACACACAGAGAGAGAGAGAGAGAGAGAGAGAGAGAAATCAAGCAAGAAGACACAGTGCCCTTCATAACCTAGTCTTTGAGTCACACACAACTTCTCCATGAGGAAGAAGCAAGCCCCTAAGGTCTACCCACACTTGAGCGGAGGAGAAATAGGCTCCACCTCTTGAAGAGAGGAATGTCAAAGAATTTAGGGTAATCACTTTTTTTTTTAAAGAATTTTTTTGCCACAGGGAATGTGCCCTTGCCAAAGAGAGACAGAAAGACAGAAAGCATGAAATCACTCCCCCCAATAGGAATGGCCACACCACAATCCCTTCTCTTCCATTCTCCTCCCGGGGATTTGGGCACGTACGCACACGCGCTCGGCATGATTTTCAAGTGGCCGGGTTCGGGATCGACTGCCACATGCGGTCAACCATGTGGTAGTCCAGCACCTTAACCACCATGCCACCAGCTGGGCCCCGTAATATCTTCATTTAAGTAAGTTCATTTGTTTATTTCCATGAGTAAGACAGAAGCACACCACCCCCTCCCGCATAGGATCTCGATGGTACAATTCACCCCCAGCCTCAGCCAGTCCCGGATCATGGGCATGCATACACCTGAGACACCCAGGGAGGTCACCGGATGTGAACCTACAACCTTCCAATGTGGGACAGGCTCACAGAGTCTTATTTTATGGTTGCACCACCATCAGACCCTTCTGGGGTTGTGTCTTTCAATCGCCACATCTAGAATGGAAACATCTGAAGATAAGGCATGATAGTAGAGAGATAGAGAGAGACACCTGAGACTGTAAGGAAGGGGAGTGTGTGGTAGAGACTGGGTGGGAGGAGCCAAGGGAAGAAATAGTTAATTGACAAAAACATGTCAAGTTCTCTGTTGAGAAAAAAAAAAAAAAACATTCTGGGGAACCAGCAGATGGTTACGTTGTTGGACTCCCACATGCATGGCTGATTGCAGTTTGAGTCCTGGACCTGGCAGCTTGAAACTCAGGCCAGGTGTGTGTGTGTGCGCATGTCCAAAATCCCAAGAGGAGAATGGAGGGGAAGAGATTATGGTATGGCCATCCCCCCCAGGGGGCAATTTCTCCCGTTCTGCAATTTTTGCTCTCTAAAATAAAAATCTAGGGGCCAGCAGGTGGCGTGGTGGTTAAGGCGCTGGACTTGCGCATGACTGACCACTGTTCAAGTCCTAAACCTGGTGGTTTAAAAATTAAATCACTTCAGGTACATGTGTGTGCATACCCAAAATCCCAAGAGGAGAATGGAGGAGAAGGGATTGTGGTGTGGCCACCCCCCTCCTGGGGGAGGTGGTATCTCACTTTCTCTCTCTCTGTCTCTCCCTAGCAAGTCAAGGGAGGTCAGAGTCTGTTTAACCTGGGGCAGTTCCCTCCCCGGGAAGTAGCTTGCTTTTCTTTTCCTCTCTCTCTTTTTTTCCTTCCATCCTTTTTTCATTTTTATTTTCTTTTGAGAGATTTTTGCTATAGGGCATGTGCGCTCATTGGAGAGATAGACAGACTTAGAGACAGGAAGTGAGGAATTGCCCCCCTCCCCGAGGATGGCCACACTGCAATCTCTTTTTCTCCATTCTCCTCTCGGGATTTCAGGCATGCACGCACACACACCTGGTTTGAGTTTCAAACTGCCGAGTCCAGGACTCGAACCACAGCTGATCATGTGGGAGCCCGTGCCTTAACCACTACACCACCTGCTGCTTTTTAAAATTTTTAACTTTAAAAAATAATTTACCGAGGACCAGCAGGTGGCGTGGTGGTTAAGGCGCTGAACATTTCCACATGGCCGACCCCGGTTGGAGTCCCAGACCTGGTGGCTCACTTTCCCACTTTCTCTCTCTCTCTGGTCAAATTAAAATAAAAGAATGAGGAAATAAAAACAATTCTCTAAAAATTTTTTTAAAAATTTTACCACCAGGCACATGAGCTCACTGGAGAAAGAGAGAGAGAGAGAAAGAGACAGGGAAAGTGAGAGAGCACCCCACACGGAGTATGAAAGTGAGAGAGCACCCCCCACGGAGGATGGCCATGCCACAATCTTCCGTTCTCCTCTTGGAATTTTGGGCATGCACACACACGCACCTGGCATGTTTCTCACGCCACAAGATCCGGGACTTGAACAATGTAGTCAGCCATGTGAGATCCAGCCACCCTGGTTACCCTGTCACTGACTGTCCACCTGGGTCCCTTCCCTCTCCATTATACTTATTTTTTTCCCCCTTCCTCTTCTGCTTTCTATTTTAGGATCCTCCCTTTTCAAAATAGTTGACATTGCTTTCAGGGACAAAACAAAAAAACCCTGTTGCCCTTCAAAACCTTGGCCTCTTGGGAGCCGGGAGAGTTGGTTCAACTAGTGGGAAAATTGTCTGGCAAAATCCACCCAAACTGCACGCCATGTACCAGGAGTTCTAGGCTTCGGTATATGGCCAAGGAAAACGGGGCTCACATTCACCCAAAGACGTGGACGAGAGTCTTCGTAGCAGTTGTATCCCTACAATCCCCACCCTGTGGACACGTGAATGTCCATAAAAGGTAACACAGATAAATATGTGGGGATACTGGGCCAGTAAGTCGTGTGGTGGTTAAGGTGTTGGATTCCCACATGGCCAACCGTTTGAGTCCCCGACCCAGTAGTTTGAAAATCATACTGGGTACATGTGTGTGTGTGCCCAAAATCCTGAGGGGAGAATGGAGGAGAAGGGATTGCGATGTGGCCGTCCCCCCTGGGGGGTGATTTCTCGCTTTCTGTCTTTCTGTCTCTGTCTTTCTGGCGCACACATGCACCCTACAGCAAATACCTCTCCCCGCCCACCCCCAAAAAAAAGAAAGGAAAAGAAAACAAAAGAATGAAGAATTGAGGTCAGCAGATGGCATGGAGGTTAAGGTGTTGGATCCCACCTAGCTAACTTTGTGGTTCAAGTCCTGGATCTGGTGGCTTGAAATACCAAGTACATGTGTGTGCATGCCCAACATCCCAAGAGGGAAATGGAGGAGGAGGGATTGCAGTGCGAGGTGATTACTCACTTGACCTCTTTTTCTCTAGATAGGTGAGCACACATGCCCTAAGGGGTGGATGGGTGGGCAAAACTTGGGTCAGCAGGTAGTAAGGCACTGGACTCCCACATGACCAACCATGGTTTGAGTCCCAGACTCGGTGGCTTGCAAATCACTCCGAACACATGTGTGTGCGTGCCCAAAATCCCAGGAGGAGAATGGAGGAGAAGGGATTGCAGCGTGGCCATCCCCGCTGGGGGACGATTTCTCACTTTTCTTCTTATTGTCTCTCTGTCTCTCCCCATCTCTCTCCAGTGAGTGCATGTGCCCTATGGGAAAAAAAACTGGAAAAAAAATCATAAAAAAACCAAAGAATTGATCATTCTATTAAAAAAAAAAAAAACCTAAAAACAAAAACCAGTACAAATGTCACTTTGCTTCCTCGACGCTGGAGTCTTTCCAGGAAGGAATCATTTGATCCCTGGTCTCGCCCCTCTGTGTTGAGGTTTGCTGGGCAACAAATAGCCTCAACTTTCCAATGTCAAACTCTAAGCAAAGCTCTCATTATGGTCTAATTACCTTGGCTGCTGGAAACAGGAAATGAATAGCTATGCTATTGAACTTGGAGGCATTCAAAAAAAAAAAAAGAAGACAACAGCAATCCATCAATATTTTGAAAGTTTCCAAATGATCGCTAGGTCCAAACTTTGGCTCATGATATATTTTGAAAAAGAATGATTTAACTTGATTTATTTATTGAAATGTGTCCATAGAAGGACAGAGTGAGAAAGAGGGAAAGTGAGAAAGCAAGCTGCCAGGTCTGGGACTCAAACTGCAATCGGCCAGGTGGGAGACCGGTGCCTTCACCACCATGCCACCTGCCAGCCCCCCCTAATTATATATTTTAACCAGAAGCCCATCTAACAAAGTGCAGTTTCTGTCTTTTGGATAAATAAAAATAAATGTGAGGGGAACCAGCAGTTAGCGTAATGGCTATGTCTCTGGACTCCCACGTAGTCGACCGCGGTTTGCGTCCCGGACCCGGTGGCTTAAAACTCACGCCGGGCGCGTGTGCGTGCGTGCCCAAGATCCCGAGAGGAGAATGGAGGAGAAGGGATTGCAGCGTGACCATCCCCCTGGGGGGTGATTTCTCGCTTTCTGTCTCTCTGTCTCTCTCTGTCTGTCTGGCGAGCGCATGTGCCCTATAGCAAAACCTCTCCAAAAAAATAAATAAATAAATAAAAATAAAAATAAATGTGTGGAAGTAACACAGTAAACAAATACATTTTCTATTTTATTTTATTTATTTCTTTTATAAGAGAGATTTTTTGCTATAGGGAGCATGCTGTCAGCAGAGAGACAGAGAGACATAGAGAGACACAGAGAGACAGAAAGTGAGAAAGTGCCCCCCAGCCTGGATGGTCACACTGCAGTCCCTTCTCCTCCATTCTCTCCTCGGGATCTTGGGCATGCACGCACATGTGTCCAGTGTGAACTTCACAGCCCCCAGGTCCGGGACTTGAACCACAGTCGACTCCACTGGGACTACAGTGAGAGTCCAGCATCATAACCATTACACCCTCTTCCGGTCCCATGTTTTCTATTTTAACTGCATCATTATATATTTGCTTAAGAAATTTCTGGGTAAGGGGTCAGCAGGTCGGGTGGTAGTTAAGGCACTGGATTCCCACATGGTCGACTGTGGTTCGCATCCTGGACCTGGCGGCTTGCTTTCTCACTTTCCTTCTTTCTCTCTCTCTCTAGTCAAGTTAAAAGATAATAATACATACATAAAATAAATCATTCTTTAAAAAATAGAAATTTCTGGGAAAAAGGAATAAACATGGTATTTTTTTCTTCTGCAAGGTGTACTGTACAGATAAATGTACAATTGTCCGTTTTTATCACTGAGTTCTGCTCAAGGGACGTACGTCCTTTTTCATCCCTGTGGTTTACGGTTTGCGTAACTGTTCTAGGGATCTTTGTGAAAGAGAGGGTTGAAAACTCCCAAGTAACAGAAGAAAGGTGTTTTGCTTTGTCTGCGGACAGGTTTATATGAGAATCCCCTCTCTTCACTACCACTGTTTTTCCCAGAAAGCATTTCTTCCAAGCGAATGGCAAAAATAAAAAAGAAAAAAAGAAAAAGAAAAAAAAGCAAAGAAAAAGAAAAAGAGAACAAGAGAAGGGTCCCTTACGGATCTCGCGTTCTTCTCGGGAAATATACATGACACCTAGAAACCCAGAGAACGAGACCCTGTGAGAAGCATTTCCATGTCACTCTGCTGACAGCCCGTGTGATATCGGATACCCCATGAAAACCAAGGAAGCAAGGCACACAGACGTGGGGACGCTGGGGAACGAAATCTATTTGATTTCAAAGGCAAACGCTTCATTCCTGTCTCTCCCTGGACCTTGTGAGACGTGTGAGACATGGGTGAACTTTTAATCAAGCAGATGAAACTTGCTTTCAAGCAGGATGAAGTGGCCCCATTGCATCTTGCTGGAAAGATCCACCGGGCACTGCAATTCTGGGCAGGAAACTCATGGTTTTCCTACCATTTTAAGGGAAAGGTCTACAAACTGAGCCCCCCTGGCTGGGGGGTGATTTCTCGCTTTCTGTCTCTCTGTCTCTGTCTGTCTTTCCGGTGAGCGCACGTGCCCTATAGCAAAAACCTCTCCAAAAAGGAAAAAAAGGCTACTAGCCCCAGTGGTATGGTGTGGTATGTGCCACTGTGCAATGCTGGAAATTGCGTCGAAGACAGGGGTTCCATTCCCAGGTCGAGCTGTAACTACCAGGTGCACTTTGAGCCCCTGAGCCTGGCTGACTGGGGAAGGCTGGGGAGGGGATCCCAGCGTGGAACCCTGTCAAGCACGCTTGCTGTTGTCTGTCCCCCTTTCTCTGTCTTTTGCTCATGAAATAAACGAACACTTCAAAAGGGACCTCTCCAAAAAAATAAATAAATAAATAAAAATAAAAATAAATGTGTGGAAGTAACACAGTAAACAAATACATTTTCTATTTTATTTTATTTATTTCTTTTATAAGAGAGATTTTTTGCTATAGGGAGCATGCTGTCAGCGGGGAGACAGAGAGACATAGAGAGACACAGAGAGACAGAAAGTGAGAAATTACCCCCCAGCGGGGATGGTCACACTGCAGTCCCTTCTCCTCCATTCTCTCCTCGGGATCTTGGGCATGCACGCACATGTGTCCAGTGTGAATTTCTAAGCCCCCAGGTCCGGGACTTGAACCACAGTCGACTCCACTGGGACTACAGTGAGAGTCCAGCATCATAACCATTACACCCTCTTCCGGTCCCATGTTTTCTATTTTAACTGCATCATTATATATTTGCTTAAGAAATTTCTGGGTAAGGGGTCAGCAGGTCGGGTGGTAGTTAAGGCACTGGATTCCCACATGGTCGACTGTGGTTCGCATCCTGGACCTGGCGGCTTGCTTTCTCACTTTCCTTCTTTCTCTCTCTCTCTAGTCAAGTTAAAAGATAATAATACATACATAAAATAAATCATTCTTTAAAAAATAGAAATTTCTGGGAAAAAGGAATAAACATGGTATTTTTTTCTTCTGCAAGGTGTACTGTACAGATAAATGTACAATTGTCCGTTTTTATCACTGAGTTCTGCTCAAGGGACGTACGTCCTTTTTCATCCCTGTGGTTTACGGTTTGCGTAACTGTTCTAGGGATCTTTGTGAAAGAGAGGGTTGAAAACTCCCAAGTAACAGAAGAAAGGTGTTTTGCTTTGTCTGCGGACAGGTTTATATGAGAATCCCCTCTCTTCACTACCACTGTTTTTCCCAGAAAGCATTTCTTCCAAGCGAATGGCAAAAATAAAAAAGAAAAAAAGAAAAAGAAAAAAAAGCAAAGAAAAAGAAAAAGAGAACAAGAGAAGGGTCCCTTACGGATCTCGCGTTCTTCTCGGGAAATATACATGACACCTAGAAACCCAGAGAACGAGACCCTGTGAGAAGCATTTCCATGTCACTCTGCTGACAGCCCGTGTGATATCGGATACCCCATGAAAACCAAGGAAGCAAGGCACACAGACGTGGGGACGCTGGGGAACGAAATCTATTTGATTTCAAAGGCAAACGCTTCATTCCTGTCTCTCCCTGGACCTTGTGAGACGTGTGAGACATGGGTGAACTTTTAATCAAGCAGATGAAACTTGCTTTCAAGCAGGATGAAGTGGCCCCATTGCATCTTGCGGGAAAGATCCGCCGGGCACTGCAATTCTGGGCAGGAAACTCATGGTTTTCCTACCATTTTAAGGGAAAGGTCTACAAACTGAGCCCCCCTGGCTGGGGGGTGATTTCTCGCTTTCTGTCTCTCTGTCTCTGTCTGTCTTTCCGGTGAGCGCACGTGCCCTATAGCAAAAACCTCTCCAAAAAGGAAAAAAA
>NW_006200341.1:1222573-1227554 GCF_000334495.1 Tupaia belangeri chinensis
GGATTGCAGCGTGACCATCCCCCTGGGGGGTGATTTCTCGCTTTCTGTCTCTCTGTCTCTCTCTGTCTGTCTGGCGAGCGCATGTGCCCTATAGCAAAACCTCTCCAAAAAATAAATAAATAAATAAAAATAAAAATAAATGTGTGGAAGTAACACAGTAAACAAATACATTTTCTATTTTATTTTATTTATTTCTTTTATAAGAGAGATTTTTTGCTATAGGGAGCATGCTGTCGGTGGGGAGACAGAGAGACATAGAGAGACACAGAGAGACAAAAAGTGAGAAATTACCTCCCAGCGGGGATGGTCACACTGCAGTCCCTTCTCCTCCATTCTCTCCTCGGGATCTTGGGCATGCACGCACATGTGTCCAGTGTGAACTTCTAAGCCCCCAGGTCCGGGACTTGAACCACAGTCGACTCCACTGGGACTACAGTGAGAGTCCAGCATCATAACCATTACACCCTCTTCCGGTCCCATGTTTTCTATTTTAACTGCATCATTATATATTTGCTTAAGAAATTTCTGGGTAAGGGGTCAGCAGGTCGGGTGGTAGTTAAGGCACTGGATTCCCACATGGTCGACTGTGGTTCGCATCCTGGACCTGGCGGCTTGCTTTCTCACTTTCCTTCTTTCTCTCTCTCTCTAGTCAAGTTAAAAGATAATAATACATACATAAAATAAATCATTCTTTAAAAAATAGAAATTTCTGGGAAAAAGGAATAAACATGGTATTTTTTTCTTCTGCAAGGTATACTATACAGATAAATGTACAACGGTCTATTTTTATCATTGAGTTCTGTTCAAGGGATGTACATCCTTTTTCATCCCTGTGGTTTACGGTTTGCGTAACTGTTCTAGGGATCTTTGTGAAAGAGAGGGTTGAAAACTCCCAAGTAACAGAAGAAAGGTGTTTTGCTTTGTCTGCGGACAGGTTTATATGAGAATCCCCTCTCTTCACTACCACTGTTTTTCCCAGAAAGCATTTCTTCCAAGCGAATGGCAAAAATAAAAAAGAAAAAAAGAAAAAGAAAAAAAAGCAAAGAAAAAGAAAAAGAGAACAAGAGAAGGGTCCCTTACGGATCTCGCGTTCTTCTCGGGAAATATACATGACACCTAGAAACCCAGAGAACGAGACCCTGTGAGAAGCATTTCCATGTCACTCTGCTGACAGCCCGTGTGATATCGGATACCCCATGAAAACCAAGGAAGCAAGGCACACAGACGTGGGGACGCTGGGGAACGAAATCTATTTGATTTCAAAGGCAAACGCTTCATTCCTGTCTCTCCCTGGACCTTGTGAGACGTGTGAGACATGGGTGAACTTTTAATCAAGCAGATGAAACTTGCTTTCAAGCAGGATGAAGTGGCCCCATTGCATCTTGCTGGAAAGATCCACCGGGCACTGCAATTCTGGGCAGGAAACTCATGGTTTTCCTACCATTTTAAGGGAAAGGTCTACAAACTGAGCCCCCCTGGCTGGGGGGTGATTTCTCGCTTTCTGTCTCTCTGTCTCTGTCTGTCTTTCCGGTGAGCACACGTGCCCTATAGCAAAAACCTCTCCAAAAAGGAAAAAAAAGCTACTAGCCCCAGTGGTGGTGTGGTATGTGCCACTGTGCAATGCTGGAAATTGTGTCGAAGACAGGGGTTCCATTCCCAGGTCGAGCTGTAACTACCAGGTGCACTTTGAGCCCCTGAGCCTGGCTGACTGGGGAAGGCTGGGGAGGGGATCCCAGCGTGGAACCCTGTCAAGCACGCTTGCTGTTGTCTGTCCCCCTTTCTCTGTCTTTTGCTCATGAAATAAACGAACACTTCAAAAGGGATGATACTAGAGGCCAGCAGGTGGCGTGGAGGTTAAGGTGCTAGACTCACATGTGGCCAACCACCATTGGAGTCCTGGACCCCAGGGCTTGAAAAATCACACTAGCATATGTCTACACATGCCCAAAATCTGAAGAGGGGATTGCAGCATGGCTATCACCCCTGGGAGGGTGTTTTCTCCCTTTCCCTCTCTGTCTCTCTCTAGTGGGCACACACACCTATGGCAAATTTTTTCCTCTCCTTTATTTTCTTCTTTTTTTTATATCCAATCACTCTATATCTTTGCAGAATACAGAATGAATGTTCCAGCATGAATGCACTGTGTATTAGTACATTTAAAGATATTATTACAGGGACTAGCAGTTAGTGTAATGGCTATGTCTCTGGACTCCCATGTAGTCGACCGCAATTCGAGTCCCGGACCCGGTGGCTTGAACTCACGCCGGGCGTGTGTGCGTGCGTGCCCAAGATCCCGAGAGGAGAATGGAGGAGAAGGGATTGCGGTGTGGCCATCCCCCCAGGGGGTGGTTTCTTGCTTTCTGTCTCTCTTTCTCTCTCTGTCTTTCTGGCGAGCGCACACACCCCATAGCAAAACAAAAACAAAACAAACAAACAAACAACTCTCAAAAAAAAACACAGAAAAAAAGAGATATTAGTACACACATTATCATCGACAGTTAGCTTTTCATTTTTCTGTCCATTAAGTGTTTTTTTCCCACTGATTCTCTCCCTCTTACAGTGCCCCGTTTCTTACCCTCCTCCCACACCGTCTCTAGTATCCACGGTTGTTCTTCATGCTTCTGTACCTTCTGATCTTCTAGTTTCTGCCGTCGAGTGCAGACATTCAGTATATAGCGAGTGGGGACATACAATGCCTCTCTTTCATAGTCTGGCTTAGCATTACATCTTCCATATTCGTCTGCTTTCTGTAAACGCCAGGGTCTCATTGTTTTTCATGGCCGAGTAGTATTCCACAGTATATATGTGTATGGCAAAAAATCTTTTTTAAAAAATGGTAAGACTGCAAGATAACAGAAATTCGCAATTATCTTCAAATTATCTTTATACTGGTGTTGGATCTGCATTTGTCCCGGGTCCCCACCAGTCTCAGTGATGGCCATGGTCCCTCACATTCCACATCCTGACTCCCATCTCCACGTGGATTCACACAATCCTCTCTGTCCATGATGCAGGGCTGGCAGGTGACCCTCAGTGCTACAGAGACTAGGCCAGTGTGCTTATCTGACATTTGCTTCAAGAAAGTGCCTGAGGGACCATCAAGTGGTGTAGTGGTAAGACGTGGACTTCCATGTAGTCAATGGGAGTTCGAGTCCCTGACCTGGCAGCTTGCAACTCATACTGGGTGCATGTGCATGCATGCCCAAAATCCCAAGAGGAGAATGGAGGAGAAGGGATTGCGGTGTGGCCATCTATCTGGGAGTGGGGTAGGGTGATGTCTGGCTTTCTGTGTGTCTCTCTAGCGAGCGCATGCACCCTATAACAAATTCTCTCTTTAAAAGTATTCAACACCTAGGAACAGGGAGTGTTGATTCCAGGCCTATCCTCCCTCTCCATCCTTGGTCCTTTCTCTGCCATCTTGTCACGAGTTGTCTCAGAGGTGGGTGGTCTTTACCCACGAGGTCCCTCTGTGTAGACACCATGTACCTGCTACTGACCACGGGACCCAGGGTCTGATGATCTTGGGTAACAGGGCCAGCCAGGGGGCAGCTTCGGGCAGGCCAGCCCTCCACAGGAAGGCGTGGGAGTGGGTCTGCAGAACTCCGTCTCCACTGTGGGCTGGGGGAGCCTGCCCTGGAGAGCATGTTGCAGGTGTGTAGACATGGAACAAAGGAGCTTTTCTCTGTGGCCTGAGAATGAAGAGCCCTCGCTTGCTGCATCAGGCTTTTCCAAGAAGGTCATATTTGGTTACAGCGACAGTTGTGCTTTCACAGGAAGCCCAGCAGAGGTGGCCGTAATTTGATTCATGCGGTCACTAGGAAAATTCAAAGCAGGGACCCAGAGGGATGGGGCAGTTGGGAGAGAGCGGATCCCACCTTCTTAATGAATGCGGCCTTTGGTGGGATCCACCCTCAGTGTTCTGAGCACAACCTTGTGGGAGAGCTGGCCTGAACCCCCAGACGTCCAGGGACGTATCCTGGAAGTCCCAATGGGTTACTCTGTGGGTGGCACCCCACGCAGTCTCCACGGTCCACACGATCTGGGCTGCTGTCTTTGTCTTCATTATTTTTCTTTTCTTTTTTTTTTTTTAAGAGTTATTTTTTTATTTAACTTTACAGGCACTTGACTTAACCATCACTTCTTGGGGCCAGCAGGTGCCGTGTGGTTAGGGCGCTGGAATCCTACATGGCCGACCATGGTTTGAGTCCTGGACCAGGCAGCTTGGAAATCATGCCGGGAACGTGTACGTGCATGCCCAAAATCCCAAGAGGAGAATGAAGAAGAAGGGATTGTGGTGTGGCCATCCCCCTGGCGGGTGATGTCTCTCTTTGTCTCTCTTTGTCTCTCTCTGTCTCTCTTCAGCGAGTGCATGCACCTTATGCAAAAAAATGAAACCATCTCATCCCACCCTCTCCCAACCTCTTTACTACCTACATGCTAATATGCGTTGCTTTTCTGCCTCTAGAGTTGTAGGCACCCTACATCTTGGAGGAGTTGAATCGTACCTGTCCAACTTACTTCTCCATCAAAGTCCTGGATGGCTCTGTTCTTTATTTATAAGAGAGCCAAATACATTAATTATATTTATTCTGCATGATTATTTCTCAATATGATGATGTCTTAAAATTGCAAACATTTGCACACGCTCCTGGCATGAGTTTAAGCCACCAGGTCCGGGACTCAAACCGCAGTCAACTATATGGGAGTCCAGTGACATAATCATGACGCCATCTGCTAGTCCCAAAAGTATATCATACTAGAGGTGGGCAGGTGATATGGTGGTTAAGGTGCTGGACTCCCATGTGGCTAACCACGGTTCAAGTCCCAGATCTGATGGCTTGCTTTGTGAACTTTCCTTCTCTGTCTGTCTATGGTGAGCATGTGTACCTTATAACAATTTGAAAACATGGAACTAGCACTTAGCGTAATGGCTATGTCGCTGGACTCCCATGTAGTTGAACGTGGTTTGATTCCCGGACCT
>NW_006200341.1:1227777-1273228 GCF_000334495.1 Tupaia belangeri chinensis
AAAATTTAATAAATAATTCTTTTAAAAAATGCTATGTATTTTCTGATGATCAAAGTGGAAAACAACCAAACATCAAAAGAAATATAAAATTAAGTGTAGAGGTGATTTGAATGACAGAATTTTAAAACTCAGGAAGTTCTGGGACCAGCAGTTGGCGTAACGGCTATGTCGCTGGACTCCCATGTAGTCAAACACAATTCAAGTGGCCTGAAAAACACACCAGGCACATGTGCGTACATGCCCGAAATCCCAAAACAAAGAAGATGGAGAAGGGATTAGAACATGACCATCCCCTTGGGGAATGCTTTCTCAATTTTCCTCTCTTTGTCTCTGTCTGGCAAGTATAGGGACCCTCTAGCAAATTAAAAAAATAGGTATATGTGGGGTCAACAGGTGGCATGGTGATTAAGTGCCAAACTCCCACATAGCTGACCTTAGTTTGAGTCCTAGATCTGGTGGCTTGCTTTCTCACTTTCCTTCTCTCTCTCTCTGTCACTTTCCGGTCAGATTAAATACTAATAATGACGCTGAATATAATTTAAACTAAAACAATTCTTTTAGAGATAGAGAGAGACAGAGAGACAGTAAGCAAGAAATGGGCCCCTGGGGGGATGGCCATGCCGCAATCCCTTCTCCTCCATTCTCCTCTTGGGATCTTGGGCACACATGCACATGTGCCCGGAGTGAGTTTAAGCCACCGGGTCCGGGACTTGAACCGCGGTCGACTACATGGGAGTCCAGCGACATAGCCATTACGCAAACTGCTGGTTCCCACCCATCTTTTTGTTTGTTTGTTTGTTTTTTAGACGTTTTTGCCATAGAACTTAGACACAAACTCTGCGTGCTCACTACAGAGAGAGACAGAGATAGTGAGAGGGAAAGTGAGAAATCACTACCCAGGGGGGATGGCCATGCCACAATCCCTTCTCCATTTTCTTCCTGAGATCTTGAGCACGGCATGATTTTCAAGCCACTGGGCCTGGGACTTGAACCATGGCTGGCCACGTGAAAGTCCAGTGATGTAACTGCTCCGCCACCTGCTGGCCCGACTCACCCATCTTTCTGAGATATGCAACAGGAGCGCGCAGGGGTGCAGGCACTCCGCCCCCCGCACGGGCTGTTGAGTGGAAGGCCTCGGTCAATATCTCCTGGAATTTCCTGGGGGCCCCTGCACCCCTCGTCTCCTGCTTACCTTGGTGATGCCAAAGGGCCTCTCTGAGCTGCTAGAACCAGGCGCCCATGAGCCAGGCCCTTCACAGGTAGCTCTTGATCAGCAAACGGAACCCTCCTAAAGTGACTGACCCTGTATGGCCTGTGGACAATGACCCTAAACAACCCTAGGATATCCGCTAAGGGTGGTTTGATCAAGGCAAGGCCATGGGAAGGCCTCAGCTGAGGACTTAAGGATGGTGTAGTGGTTAAGGCGTTGGACTCCCACATGGTCCATCATGGTTCGAGTCCCGGACCGGACAGCTTGAAACTCATGTCAGGTGCATGTGCGTGTGCGTGCATGCTCAAAATCCTGAGAGGAGAATGGAGGAGAAGGGATTGCGGCCTGGCCATTCCATCCAGGGGGTGATTTCTCACTTTGTGTCTCTCTGTCTCTCAATGTCTCTGGCTGCCCTGTAGTAAACATCTCTCTAAAAATGAAGAGGAAATAACGTGGTGATATGAATGGCAGTGTTGTCCTAGGAGGAGGACATCTAACCCCGAAAGCATAACTGGATGACTCCGGGCTGCAAGTGGGGAGTGATTTTTAAATTTTTCTTGGGAATGACAAATCTCTGTCTATTGAGGTTGGGTTTCAGGCTTGAAAATAGTTCTTGATGACTCAGATCTGGTGAAAACAATAATTGTATTAAGAACATTGCTTTTTCTTTCTTTTCTTATTTTTCCTTTTTAGATGTTTGCCATAGGGTGCATGCACTTGCTAGAGACAGAAACAGAGAGGAGGAAGGTAAGAAATCACCCCCCAGGGGCAATGGCCACACCACAATCCCTTCTCCTCCATTCACCTCTCAGGATTTTGGGCATGCACGCACATGTGTCCAGAGTGATTTTCAAGCTGCCGGGTCTGGGACTTGAACTGCAGTTGGCCATGCGAGAGTCCAGTGCCTTAATCATCATGCCACCTGCTGGCTCCACTCTGCCCTGTTTTAGCGTTCACAGTTAGGTCCAGGATCCAGCCACAGTGTCACAAGGATGACAGCATGTATGCTGGGGCCACACTAGAGGCTTAGATTTGGATTCCAGACCAGTCTAGACAGACTGGGAAGAACAGTTCACACCTGTGATCCCGGCAACCTAGTAGGCTGGGGCAGAGGGTAGCAATAATGAGACTCTATCTTAAATACTCTCTGGGCCCAGCAGGTGGCATGGAGGTTAAGGTGCTGGATCCCACATGACTGACTCCATGGTTCAAGTCCTGGACCCGACGGCTTGAAAATCACACCAGGAGTGTACACATGCATGCTCAGGATCCCAAAAGGAGAATAGAGATGGGATAACACTGTATATCCCCACTTTATATATACAGCATGTCTGCACACTGTGGCAGTCGCTGAAAGATTAGAAGGTACATAGGCCTGGAGAGCACCTGTGGGTACTAAAGACAGCATGGGACGAGGGGAGATGGGAAGGAGGGAATCCAGGCTAAAAAAATAGAAGCAAAACATTTAAGGGACACCCGAACGGAAAATTCGCTGTTGATAATAATGCGTATGGTACTGTCTGGGACTGAACTAATACACAGTGTATTCATGCTGGGAGAATTCATTTTGTATGCTGTAAAGATATTGACATGCTAGGCGTGTGTGTGTGTGTGTGTGTGTGTGTGTGTGTGTGTGTGTGTCCAAAATCCCAAGGGAATGGAGAAGACGGGATTGCAGTGGGCAAGTGACCGTGCCCAGATGTGTGTGGGTGCTTTCTAAAACGCTTTCCCTCTTTCTGTTTCTGTCTCTCTCTCTTTGGCAAGCACACACAAGCCCTATGGCAAAAACCTGAAAAAAAAAAAACAATAAAAACGCTGGTGTGGTGGTTGAGGTGTTGGACTCCCACATGGCTGACCGTGGTTCGAATTCCAGACCTTGCTGTTTGCTTTCTCCCTCTCCTTCTCTCTCTCTTTCTCTCTCTCTCTCATGAGTGCTTGGTCCTATAACAAATTAAAATAATAACAATAATACATACATACAATCAAATAAATTATTATTAAAAAAAAAACTTGATTAAAAAAATGGTAAAAATGTAGGCCAAACGTGAATACTACATGTTTGTGGTAAAAAAAAAAAAAGATAAAATAAAAAAAAGACAGATCAGAGTGAAAGAAATCTTGCAGGAGGAAGGCTTTACTACGCCCCAAGGTTTAAGGCTTCTTTCTGTAACTGGTGGTAACGGCTGATTACGCGGTTTTGAAGGTAAAAGCAGACCGGGCTTGCACCTCCTCTGAGGATAACGTTAATCCCCTCTACAGAAACCCTAGCATGGAGCCTAAACACCCCTAAACACCGGGGTGGGTGCCGTGCTTGGAGAATTTCACTTTCTGCTTTATCTCTGTTGTTCATCTCGGCTGTCAGAACTGTCACATACCTGCAGCCTACAGCCTTGGAAATCAGGGACTTTGATGTCCTGAAAGACGCTTTATCTGGGGGTAATTTTTGCCAATTGCGACGTTATTGTGTAGGGTCCTCAGAGATGCGGAGAATGAGCCATGGCTTTGTCTAGTACTGATCAGAGCAATTTGCAAGATGTACTGAAGGGACATGAGGGTCTCATAAAGGGACTTTGGAGCTGGAGTCTGTCAACACCCCAGAAAACTGGCACGACATCAGACTCTTGGGATTATGGATAGCTCAAGCGTCAGTGAGCAGAGAGAAAGGCAGTGGGCATGCGGAATTCCTACCAGCCGGAGCAGGAAACCTGTTGGCTTATTACTGGCTTGCTCCGAGGTTTATTTATTTATTTTTTAATTAACAGGAAAATTCATACACAGAGGCAGAACACAAAGACAGATTGTTTCGTAAAAAGCACAACTCTCCCCCCATCCTAAATTCCCAATGGCGTTCTCCTGTCCAGAGGGCTCTGAGTGGCCCCATTTGTGTGGCTCTAAGTTCTTGAGGGTTCACAAAATGTGGTCTTCCCTCACCTTCTACACAGAGAGTAGCTATAGACCACCACGTATTTGCAGATCATTCTTAAGTGTAATAATGGCTAACTTTTTTTCTTTTGGAGAGGTTTTTGCTATAGGGCACATGCACTTGCCAGAAAGACAGAGAGAGACAGAAAGCGAGAAAGCACCCCTCCAGGGGAACGGCCATGCCCTAATCTCTTCTCCTCCATTCTCCTCTTGGGATTTTGGGCACGCACGCACACACATCCGGTGTGAGTTTAAGCCACCGGGTCCAGGACTCAAACTGCAATCAACTATGTGGGAGTCCAGTGATGCAACTGTTATGCCATCAGCTGGTCCCATGACTAACATTTTAAGTTTTCATTTTTATTATTTTGCCAGAGGGTACATGCTTTCACTAGAGAGAGAGAGAAAGAGAGAGAGAGAGAGAGAATGAGAAGGTGCACCCACTCCTCTCATAGGGAATGGCCACACTGCAATCCCTTCTCTTCCATTTCTCCTCCTTTGAAATTTTGGGCATGCATGCATATATGCCTGGAATGTCCTTCAAGTTGCTGGGTCAGGGACTCAAACCACATAGTCAGTCATGTGGGCTCCAACCACCTTAACCATTAACCACCATACCACCAGCTGACCCACCATGGCTAACTTTCATACTTTTTTTTTTTTGGAGGCGTTTTTTGCTATAGGGTGAGTCGCTCGCCAGACAGACAGAGAGACAGAGAGACAGGAAGTAAGAAATCGCCGCTCGGCAGGGATGACCACACCGCAATCCCTTCTCTTCTATTCCCCTCTCGGGATCTTGGGCACGCACACACACGTGCCCGGCGTGAGTTTAAGCCACCAGGTCCAGGACTCGAACCGTGGTCGACTACATGGGAGTCAAGTGACATAGCCATTACGCTAACTGCTGGTCCTGGTCCCGATATTCATATTTTTCATCCTTCAATAATTTTCTTTTCTTTTTTTTTCTTTTTTTGAGAGAGATACTTTTGCTAAAGGGCATGCATGATCACTGGAGAGAAATCGAGAGACAGAGAGACAGGAAGTAAGAAATCGCCGCTCGGCAGGGATGACCACACCGCAATCCCTTCTCTTCTATTCCCCTCTCGGGATCTTGGGCACGCACGCACACACGTGCATACTTCGGTGTGAGTTTGTTAAGCCACCCGATCTGGGACTCGAACCACAGTTGACTGTGTGAGAGTCTAGCGACGTAACCATTAGGCCATCTGCTGGTCCCATGATCCTTCGATAATCTTAAGAGATGAGTTCACTGCTAAGCCTTTCTTACAGAAGTGCAACCCAAGGCAGGGAGGAGGCGTCACTTGCCCAACGTCACCAGCTGCAAAATGCCAACCCAGGGAACCAGCCGATGCTGTAGCGGTTACGTCACTGGACTCCCACATGGCTGACCGTGGTTTCAGTCCAGGACCCAGTGGCTTGAAATTCACACGGGGAGGGTGTGCATGTATGCCAAGCTCCCTGGAGGAGAATGGAGGGGAAGGGATTGCAGCACGGCCATCCTCCCTAGGGGGCGATTTCTTGCTTTCCCTCTCACTGTATCTGTCTGTCTCTCTGGCGAGTGCATGTGCCTTAGAGAAAAACAAGCCAACCTATGATTCTGACCCCAGAGTCTGTTTATAGCTATTATCATTGGTGTCATCCTAAGTCCCCTCGTTCCTAAAAGCGCTATTATTACATAACACCTGATAACCGCAATAGAATATTTTTGGAGCATGTACTATAAAACTCAGTAATAAAATATACACTCTGGATCCACCAGCCCAGCTCAGACCTGGACCAGGCCTGAAACCCCTAGAGGGGTTCCTCTGTACTCTCTCGCTTTATAAAAATCATTTTACTCCTAAACAAGACCTCGTCAACTTTTGCTTCTTTGTCTTTCCTTTATAAAATGGTGCCATGTTGGACGCCAGCAGGTGGCATGGTGGTTAAGGTGCTGGACTCCCAAACGGCCAATTGTGGTTTGAGACCTGGCCCTGGTGGCTTGAAACTCATGCCTGATGCGTGGAGAAGGGATTGTGGTGTGGCCAACCTGCCCTGGGAATGATTTCTCACTTTCTCTCTCTCTCTCTCTCTCTCTCTCTCTCTGTCTCTCTCTCTCTGGTGAGATACATGTGCCCTATGGGAAAAACTTAAAAAACAAAACAAAACCAAAAAAAAAAAAAAACGATGCCACTTGTTTTCACCACTGTGTTGTATTCCACTTTCTAGACGTACCGTAACTTGCTTAACCAGTCCTTTACTGGTTGTCTATAGGTTGCTCCGATTAGCTTGCTGTTACAAATGCCGTTGCCCTGAACTTCTTCACCACGCATACGTGTACTCATGATTCGGGTTTGTTTGAGGCTAGGGGTGGACCATGGCATTAAGACTCACTCGGGGGTGATCTCTCTCTCTCTCTCTCGAGGAAGAAATAAATACCTAAACTTTAAAAAATGGTGGCAGGGGAGACTCTGTTGGTCTTTTTATTAAGATCCCAAAATACCAGGATGAGCAGATGGTATAATGGTTACGTGGCTGGACTCACACATAGTCGACCGTGGTTTGAGTCCCAGACTTGGAGGCTTAAAACTCATGTCGGGTGTATGTGTGTGTGTGTGCCTAAAATTTCAAGAGAAGAATGGAGAAGAAGGGATTGTGGTGTGGCCATCCCCCCTGGGGGGTGATTTCTTGCTTTCTGTCTTTCTGTCTCTCCAGGCAAGTGCACACACCCTATAGTAAAAATCACTCTAAAAAAAAAAAAAAAAAGAAAAAGAAAAAGATACCAAAGTATAGAAAATTATCTTTTATACAACATTAAATTTTTTCACTAATTATTTCTTTGTTTTTTTCACCTGCTCCTATATCATATGAGGTGTGTTCCATTAGAACCTGTAGCTTTCTTTTAAAGTATGGTCTGGGGAACCAGTAGATGACATAATGACTATATCACTGGACTCCCATGTAGTCAGTCATGGTTCGAGTCCCAGACCTGGTGGCTTAAACTCACACCGGGCACATGTGCGTGCGTGCCCAAGATCCCGAGAGGAGAATGGAGGAAAACGGATTGCGGCGTGGCCATCCCTCCTGGGGGGTGATTTCTCGCTTTCTGTCTCTCTGTCTCTGTTTTTCTGGAATTCTGGTGCATGTGTGTGCATAAAGTCATGTGTGGTTTTTATTTTATTAAGATATTAGATTATAAATTATATCTAATTTAATTTAATGCTTGCCTTTCTTTCTTTCTTTCTTTCTTTCTTTCTTTCTTTCTTTCTTTCTTTCTTTCTTTCCTCTTTCTTTCTTTCTTCTTTCTTTTTTTTTTCTCGCCAGAGAGAGAGAAAGTGGAAGTGAGAAACCACCCCAGAGGGGAAGGTCACGTACCACCATCCCCTCCCCTCCACTCTCCTCTTTGGATTTTGGGCACGCACGTACACACGCCCAGCGTGATTTTCCAGCTGCCAGATATGGGACTCAAACCACGCCATCAGCATGTGGAATGCAGCTGCTTTAACCTCCTTCCCATTGACTGGCCCAATAAATGCCTTTTCTAAATCTGCAGATAAACTAATTTTGTTTTTCTCCTTTGACCTACTCTGTGCTCTATTAATAGAGTCTGCAAATCGGGACATTTTCACATCTTAGATCGAACCCCACTTAACTGTGGTGTGTTTTTCTTTTAAATCAAGGTTGAATTAATTAGATTCTTTTTGAGCCATGTTCTTGAATATGATTGGTCTCTCTCTCTCTCTCTCTATTTTTTTTTTGAGAGGTTTTCGCTATAGGGCATGTGCGCTCACCAGAAAGACGGAGAGAGACAGAGACAGAGAGACAGAGAGACAGAAAGCGAGAAATCACCCCCCGGGGGGATGGCCACGCTGCAATCCCTTCTCCTCCATTCTCCTCTTGGGATCTTGGGCACGCACGCACACGCACCCGGCGTGAGTTTAAGCCACCGTGTCTGGGACTTGAATCACGGTTGACTACATGGGAGTCCAGCGACATAGCCATTACGCCAACTGCTGGTCCCACGATTGGTCTATATTTTTTGTGTAGGAAGACTTGGCAAATTTTACCAATATAAATATATACTGGGTTATAAAAATAATTGGCTAAATGCAGCACAATATCATGGATTGGATCTTGGAACAGAAGAAGATCATCCGTGAAAAAAAAAAGAAAACAACCTGTAGGTTGGTTAATAGTTTTGTACTCATGTTAATTTCTCAGTTTTGTCACATGTTCTAAGAAGACGTCATCAGATACAGCTGGAAGAAGGATATACGGAAACTCTGTCCTAGTAACCCTTCTGTAAATTGAAAAGCAGTCAGAACCAAACATTTTGAAATAAGGGACCAGCAGGTGGTGTAATGGCTACGTCGCCGGACTCCCACATAGTTGACCACAGTTCGAGTCCTGGACCCGGTGGCTTAAACTCACGCCGGGCGCTTGTGCGTGCGTGCCCAAGATCCCGAGAGGAGAATGGAGGAGAAGGGATTGTGGCGTGGCCATCCCCTCTGGGGGGTGATTTCTCACTTTCTGTCTCTCTGTCTCTCTCTATCTTTCTGGTGAGCACTTGCACCCTATAGCAAAAACTTCCTCCCCAAAAAAAGAAAAGAAAAATACTCTTAAGGTGTCAGCCAACCCATCCTCACCAGTTTTCATGGACAGAGGTTCAGGGCAGTGCTATTTTTATCTTTCTGCCTTACCATGAACCTTCTGATGAATGCCAAGGACATACACATCTTTTACGCCCATCGGACTGGGTTTTTGTTCTGCGCCGAAGGAGTTTCACCCGGCAGCCCTGATCCCGGCCGAGCTGCGTTGCACATGGAGGGACTCCTGTTTCTGAAATCCTTACCATAATGACTTCCCTCCACAGGGTCCTTATGGAAAATGATCTTTCGGGTCAGAGCCATTGCAGAGCCCGCCAAAGAGACGGCCTTTCTTTCTTTTAATTTTTTTTTTTTCCTTGAACACACCATCAAGAAACGTGAACTCTGTGTCTTTGCTCATGACAACACAAAAGACATTTTCAGTCGTTCACATGTGCGGCTGTAGGTTCAGAGCACCATTTCCTGCGGCTGCAAACTCTCCGGAGATGCAAACAATTATTTTAATGAGACCCAAGGCGTGCGGCCTTCCTCCGGCCTCTTCCCTCTGAGCAGGGAGGGCTGTTCTGGGCCGAGCCCGGGCGGCTGCTCTTCGGAGAGGTGCAGTCTGAAATCCTGCCGGGTAATTGCCTGGGTTGCTCTGTCATTTAGGGTGCTGACTGTGATCGAAGGGGGCCATTAAACCAGTACATTAACCATGTCGGAAAGTAAATGAGCTCCTTTGTTTGGGAGGGTTTCTGTGGCTCTGAAATTGTTCATGTGAATACGGGTCCCACGAGGGGCTCTGCGTGGGCAAAGACCAGGAGAAGTGGGTTCGGGACACACGCCGAGGGCGTGCACAGCCCCACGCACTCACACACGAGCTGCACGCCATGACGTAGGAAGACAGTATTCCAGTTTAGCTGAGGTCGATTCGCTTTAATGGTGCGTTCATCTGACCACTCCCGAGAGTGACCCAAGGACCAGCCCCATGGTTTTTTTTTTTAGATTTTTTTCTTACTTTATTTTATTTTATTTTTGCCAAAGGGTGCAGGTGCTCACAGAAATATACAGAGGAGACAGAGAGAGAGAGAGAGAGAGAGGGAAAGCGAGAATCCCTTCTCTTTCATTCTCTTCTGAATGTTGGGCATGTGTGTACAAGTCCCTGGTATGTTGTTTACATGTGGGCCCAGTGTGGGAGTCGAACCATGGAGCTAGCCAGGTGAGACTAGCACCTTAATCACCATGCCACTGGCTAAACCCTAGCCTCCTTTTTTTTTGAGGGTTTTTTTTTTTTTTTTTTTTTTTTTCTTTGGGGCGTTAAAAAAAATAGGGCATGTGCGCTCACCAGAAAGACAGAGAGAGACAGAGAGAGACAGAAAGCGAGAAATCACCCCCCAGGGGAGATGGCCACGCTGCAGTCCCTTCTCCTCCATTCTCCTCTCAGGATCTTGGGCACGCAACCACACGCGCCCGGCATGACTAAGCCACCGGGCCTGAGACTTGAACCGCAGTCGGCTACATGAGAGTCCAGCGACATAGCCATTACACCAACTGCTGGTTCTACATTTTTATATAAAGGAAGAGAGATTTCTTCTTTTTTTAAAAAAATAATTATTTTATTTAACTTTATTTATTATTATTTTCCAGTTTGATCAGCCAGAGTGAGAGAGAGGAAAAGAAAAAGAAAGCAAGCCACCAGGTCCAGGGCTTGAACTGTGGTCAGTCATGTGTCCAGCACCTTAACCACCATGCCACCTGCTGGTCTCAAGAGATTTCTTCTTCAGTGGGGTCTGTAGAGGGGCCATCTTGGAGCCAAGGATTGCTACTCTTGAGTGGTTTTTAACTAGCACTGCAAACAATACCTCGTAGTTCCAGAATTTAATTTGTGCTGTTGAATCTCTATCTTTTTGTGGTTAGTTTTCCTCTGAGTCTGTGTGTGTATGTGTGTGTGTGCATGTATGCATGTGTTTTAAAACAATATTTAGTTTGTTTACTTAGTTATTATTTTTCCGCATACCACATGACAGGCACTGGGATAGGTCTTTTCTCATATATCTTCTCATTTAGGGTATGTCGTAGAATACTATGCCGCAATGAAAAATAACAAACTCTTGGTACACATGATAACATAGATGAATTTCAAGGGCATTGATTGTACTGAATGAAAGAAACTAGCCTCAAATGGTCACTTACTGTGTGAATCCATTTCTATGACATCCTGGGAAAGATGAAACCATAGGGATTGAAAATATACCAGGAGGGACCAGCAGTTAGCTAAGTGGCTAAATTGCTGGACTCCCATGTAGTCGACCACGGTTCGAGTCCCGGACCCTGTGGCTTAAACTCACGCCAAGTGCATGTGTGTGCGTGCCCAAGATCCTGAGAGGAGAATGGAGGAGAAGGGATTGCGGCGTGGCCATCCCCCCTGGAGGGTGATTTCTCGCTTTCTGTCTCTCTGTGGCTTTCTGGTGAGTGTAAGCACCCTATAGCAAAAACCTCTCAAAAGAAAAGAAAAGAAAAGAAAAGAAAAATCCCTTATAGATCTATACATTAAATCAAAGTCCATTTTGCAGTCTGTCAATTTATTAGGTCATTGAAAAAGTCATGATGTATTTTCGATGCAAAACTGCATCATGACTTTCCTGAAGGCCTAATAAGGATCACTAATACAAGCTAATAAACAACAATATTGACCGGAGTTTATTGCGCTCTTACCACGTGCTCAGCCCTCTTCTAAGTGCTCTCTGACGTCGTGAAAGGAAACTTGCTCGTTTTGATCTTGGGCTTGTCTGCTTCTAGCTCTCCACTGCACCTCTACGACCAGCGTGTTCAACTACGCTGGCCTGAATCCAAAAATCCCAGACCAAATGCAATTGCTGGTGATGGCTCATAAAATGATCTTTCCACTTGGTTTTTCTTCAGACCCATAAATCGGTGTTATGTGGTTTGGCTCTTACGACGAGATTTGGTTTTCCCTGTTCGGGCAGGAGCTGCAGGCTGGCTGGGGTTTGTAGGTAGGGCTCAGGTTAAGATGCAGGCTCCTGATGAAAGATAAGCAGATGGTGGTCAGCCCGGGAGTGAATCCTCTGATTGCTCAGAAAGTATTAAAATCCTGGGACCAGCAGTTAGCATAATGGCAATGTTGCTGGAATCTCACATAGTCGACCACAGTTCAAGTCCCGGACCCGGTGACTTAAACTCATGCCAGGCATGTGTGCGTGTGTGCCCAAGATCCCGAGAGGAAAATGGAGGAGAAGGAATTGCGGCGTGGCCATCCCCCCTGGGGGGTGATTTCTCACTTTCTGTCTCTCTGTCTCTGTCTTTCTGGCAAGCGCACACGCCCTATAGCAAAAACCTCTCAAAAAAAAAAAAAAAAAAGACAGAGAAAGTATTAAAATCTGATTTATTTTTTAAACAAGTTTTGCCTTAGGGCATGTGCTCTTTCTAAAGAGAGACAGAGACAGTGAGAAGGAATGTGAGAAATCACCTCCTGGGGGAATGGCCGTGTTGCAATCCCTTCTCCTTCAGTCTCTTCCTGGGATATTGGGCATGAACACACATGCCCCCAGTGTGAGTTTCAAGTTGCTGGGTCCAGGACTTTTTTTTTTTTTTTTTTTGAGAGGTTTTTGCTATAGGGCGCGTGCGCTCCCCAGACAGAGAGAGACAGAGAGACAGAAAGCGAGAAGTCACCCCCCAGAGAGGATGGCCACACTGCAATCCCTTCTCCTCCATTCTCTCGGGATCTTGGGCACGCACGCACACGCGCCCAGCGTGAGTTTAAGCCACCGGGTCTGGGACACAAACTGCGGTCGACTACGTGGGAGTCCAGCGACATAGCCATTACGCTAACTACTAGTCTGGATCCAGTACTTGAGCCTTGGTTGACCATTACGGGAGTCCAGTGACATAACCACTACGCCATCTGCTGGTCCCTAAAATCTGATTCTTCACCCATGCATGGGTGGATGGAAGAGGTTCACTACAGGTTGGGGCCACCAGATGGCATGATGGTTAAAGCGCTAGATTCCCACATGGCTAACCGCCGCTGTTCAAGTCCCCAACCCTGTGGCTTGTGTACATGTGTGCCTAAAATCCTGAGAAAAGAATGGAGGAGAAGGGATTGCAGTGTGGCCATCCCTCCTGGGGGTGATTTCTCACTTTCCCTCTCTCTGTCTCTCTCTGTCTCTTTGCAATGAGTATAGCTATCCTGTGACAAAAAAAACTAAAAATAAAAAAAAATAAAGGTTCATTAAAGGGTGCTTCCAAAATGGACGCCCCAAAACACCCCGAGAATAGTCATGAAATAATTAGGGTTCAGTGAGATTGCCTGGATGTAGATGAAAATTAGATTCCCCATGCGACCAACAGATGGTATAATGGTTACACCGCTGGACTCCCACATGGTTGACTGCGGTTCGATTCCCGGACGCAGGGCTTGAAATTCACACTGAATGCGTGTGCATGCATGCCTAACATCCCGAGGGGAGAATGGAGGGGAAGGAGATTGTCTTGTGGCCATTTCCCCTGGGGGATAGGGGGCGATTTCTCGCTGTCTCTCTGTCTCTCTAGTGAGCATGTGCGCCCTATAGCAAAAATCTCTTTCTCTAAAAAAAAAAAAAAAAAAAAAGAAAGAAAGGATGGGGCAGGTAGTTGGTGTGGTGATTAAGGGTGCTGGACTCCCACATGGCTGACCAAGGTTCAAATCCCGAACCTGGCGGCTTGCTTTCTCGCTTTCTCTCTATCTCTCTCTCTGTCCCTCTCTGGTGAAATTAAAATAAATAAATAAAGTTAAATAACATTTAAAAAAAAAAGAAAGAAAGAAAAGAAAGGAATACCTTTCTGCAGTGTGGCCATCCCTGACTTTATTCGGCCAGAACTGGACATCAATTTCAGAGCATCCGTTTGTTTCAGGGAAGGCTCTGTGTTGATTCGTGTCCCCGGTGAGACTGCAGGGGGCTTCTGGGCTGGTCCAATCCTGACGACAGTCCCTTGTCTGGGAGGCTGGTCATCCACCCTCTGCCCTAGGACATGGCTGTGTGTCAGGTCTCTTTCCTATGTCCTGCAAGTCTCTTTTTGTCTGCCCTGCAGGTAGCGGGGCTCTGATAAGGTGCGTGGGCAAAGCTTAGGCTGGTCCCCGAGGAGCCAGGCCGGAAGCTTCTCCCGGGCAGATAAACATTGCATGTGTTCTGCACGCAGGGAGATCTATGAGTCTCATAAAACGCGTTCTCTCCGTCGAGTGGCATTTCAAAGAGATTCCAGAAATAACCACCGAAGGTCGGCTATGTGCTTGAAGGGTCTGAAGACATGGGGACTGTGTCTCAAACAAAGACTGAGGGGGCAGGACAATTAGGCGAATTGGGGACGCGGGCGGCCTGGCTTTCATTTCTTTTTCTCAGGGAGAGTGGAGAGCGGATAGGATTACGGAGATCGCAGAGCAGAAGATGATGCCATTAGGGGAACTGAGAGCCTTCTGGCAGGGGTGGGCTCCCCCAGCTCTGGGCCACCCCGCAGCTTCGAGCCAGGAGGGAACTGACTGCCAGCCGGGCGGGCACAAGAGCAGGGTTCTGTTGTAAGACACGCAAGTCACTGAGAACCGCAGCTCCCACATCTGCAGACGGGTGCACTCAGGAACGTGTGTACCTGCCCGTCGTGAAAATGCTACGGAAAAGGCATTAGTTTAGGGACACACTGACATGTGTCACGCCTGTGCAAACAAGGTAAGCTGGTGGACAGCTCTGTCAGTGCTCCAGCTCCTGTCTCATGGTGCGTCAGAGAGGCCGTGTGCTTGCTCTGGGCTGACACACATCTGAGCTGGGAATCAGAAAGGGAAGTGGGTGGGACCAGCAGTTAGCATAATGGCTATGTTGCTGGACTCCCATGTAGTCGACTGTGGTTCGAGTCCCAGACCCAGTGGCTTAAATTCATGCTGGACGCGTGTGCGTGTATGCATAGGATCCCGAGAGGAGAATGGAGGAGAAGGGATTGCAGTGTGGCCATCCCCCCTGGGGGGTGATTTCTCGCTTTCTGTCTCTCTGTCTCTCTCTGTCTTTCTGGTGAGTGCACGCTCCCTATAGCAAAAACCTCTCCAAAAGAAAAAAAAAACGAAAAAAGAAAGGGAAGTGGGTAATACCTACTCTCCTGCAGGCTTGACTTTTTAACTTTTAGTTTTAAATGCTGTTGATTATTTTAGGTTTTTGCCAGAGGCCGCGTGCCTGGAGAGAGACAGAGATGGTGGAAGGAACGTGAGAAATCACCCCTCCAAGGGAATGGCCATGCCATAATCCCTTCTCCTCCATTCTCCTCTTGGGATCTTGGGCATGCAGGCACTTGTACCCAGTATGATTTTCAAACCACCAGGTCCAAGATTCGAACCACAGTTGGCCATGTGGGAATCCAGCTGCCTTAACCACCATGCCACCTGCTGGTCCCAAATTCCTGAATATTTAACGATTGGTTCCAGTGGACAAACAGCAGCCAGCTCCCTTTCACTCCTGCATGACAGAGAGCTCCCCACACTAGACTCCTCTATTCTCCTGCATGGATCTTCACGGATAACTTCACTCTACAAGTTTTCTGGAATGGATCCCATTTTCTTCTTTTCAGATATTCTTTCAAATATTTTTTTCAGTTTTGCCATTAAGTGAGTTTGCTCACCATAGAGAAATAGAGAGACGGTGAGAAGGAAAGTGAGCAATCACCCCCCAGGAGGGATGGCCATGCCACAATCCCTTCTCCTCCATTCTCCTCCTGGGATTTTGGGCACACACGCACATGTACCCAATGTGAAATTTAAGCCTCCGGGTCCAGGACTCGAACTATAGTTGGCCATGTGTGAGTCCAATGCTTTAACCACCGTGCCACCTGCTGACCCTCATTCTTTTAATTTTTGTGAATCACGCCTTCTCCTAACTCCTTGAAAAAAGGGACATACATTTTTTCTTGTCAAATCATCCCGACACGTGTTGAGAAAAACGTCATTTGTCTTGGGTGTTGACCGTTTGGTTCAGATATAGTTTTTTTTTTTTTTTTTTTTTTTCCTAATCATAATTAGAACCCGCCACTCACTCTCGCATTTCTGATCATTGAGAATCGACAATGGCGTATTTTTCTTACCTTCTTGATTACAGTAATAAACATTCTTGGGCTACTTAAATCTTTTCATGTGGAATATTATGCTTTTCAAGGTTTGGGCTTTGATATTTCTGTCTTGCAGATTCCGTCGCCGAACAAGAGTTATTTAGACTTTTTCGACCTCATGTTCTTTCCTGTCCTTGTCTTAAAGCTACATACCACACTTCCCCCCGGAGTAATTGACTGTTCGTGTGATAACATCTTTAAAGACCATGCTAAAGTCTGATCTGGCATGTGGTTTATGGAGTGGTTTCTAAAATGTATTTAGGTAAGAAAAAGCTTTTTTTTTTTTTTTGAGAGGTTTTTGCTTTAGGGCGCATGCGCTTGCCAGACAGACAGAGAGAGACAGAGAGACAGAAAGCGAGAAATCACCCCCCAGGGGGGATGGCCACGCCGCAATCCCTTCTCCTCCATTCTCCTCTTGGGATCTTGGGCACGCATGCACACATGCCCGGCGTGAGTTTAAGCCACCAGGTCCGGGATGCGAACCGTGGTCGACTACATGGGAGTCCAGCGACGTAGTCATTATGCTAACTGCGAAAGAGGCAAAGCATTCTTTATTTGCCTCAGATTCCCTATTTGTGCCTTCATTTCTTCAATGAAGTCATGGGACTTGATGAGTCTAGGAACTTCTCGTTCATTGTAAGTTGCTAGTATTCTGTTTTGTAACTTTTTTAAGTTTTGCTATACGGTGTGGTGTGCTCACTGGAGGGAGGGAGGGGGAGAGAGATAGAGAGAGAAAGAGAGAGAGAAATCACCCCCCAGGGGGGATGGCCACGCCGCAATCCCTTCTCCGTTCTCCTCTCCGGATCTTGGGCACGCATGTACATATGCCTGGCGTGATTTTCAAGCCACCAGGTCCAGGCCTCACATCACTAGTTAACCATGTGGGATCCAGCCACCTTAACCTCCACACCACCTGCTGGCCCTGTTTTACAGATAATTTAGGGGTGCTTTATCCAAGATATCAGCAAAGATGATGGAGAGTGGGGGTGTGGGGCGGGGGAGAGAACAAAGATGGGGGAGAGAGATGAGGACAGAGAAAGATTGTCAGAAGTCACAAATCCCAAAGTGAAAGATTCATTCCACCTGGTACGTTCTAAAATGAGCCAAAGAAATTCTAATGGATTTCTAAAAGTTAGAAAAAAGTCCTCAGATTAGCAGACGCCATGGTGGGTAAGGCAACTGGATCCCACATAGCCAACCATGAGGCTCAAGTTCCGGACCCAGGGGGTTAAAAAATACACCAGAGGGACCAGCAGCTGGCATAATGGTTACGTCACTGGATTCACACATGGTTGACCATGGTTCGAGTCCTGGACCTGGTGGTTTAAAACTCATGCCAGGCACATGTGCGTGTGTGCCCAAAGTCCAGGAGGAGAATGGAGGAGAAGGGATTACGGCCTGGCCATCCCCCATGGGGGGTGATTTCTTGCTTTGTGTCTCTCTGTCTCTCCAGTGAGCGCATGCACCCTATAGCAAAAATCTCTCTCTCTTTTTTCGTTTTTTTTAAAAAAAGAATTATTTACTCCTTTAATTCCATTTGTTATTATTATTTTTAATTTGACCAGTGAGAGACAGAGAGAGAGAGAGAAACGGAAAGTGAGAAATCACCCCTGGAGGGTGCGGGGGTATGGCCATGCCACGGTGGGAATCTGGTGCTTAACCACCACGCCATCTGCTGGCCCCTCTCTCTCTATCTCTTAAAAAAAAAATAAAAAAAACAGACATATGTGTGTACCTGCCCAGAATCCCGAGAGGAGACTGGAGGAGAAAGAATTGCGGTGTGGCCATACCTCCTGGGGGGTGATTTCTCACTTTCTCTCTCTCTGTCTCTCTCTGTCTCTCAAACAAATGCACATGCCCTATAGCAAAAATCTCTCTCTCTAAAAAAAAAAAAAAAAGGCCACAGTTCTAATCAGGACATTTCCCAGGGTCTGTCTGCCTGGGTTTATTCCCGGTCAACAGATTACACACTTTACCACATTCCAAAGGTCAATTATGCATGTTACTAGTATGACGCTGGAATGTACTTTTCTGTTGATGGAAACTCTGCAGTTTTACATTTATTATAAAGACATTCAAGGTTGCTTGGGAGACGTTTTGCCCACAAAGAAACTTTTGGGAACCACATAGACGCCCAAAGTGAGAAACAAGGGCAGTGGGTCTCAACCACCACAACTTGACTACATTTTGCTATTAATGGATGTCCTTTTTTCGCTATAGGGAGCGTGCGCTCGCCAGACAGACAGAGAGAGACAGAGAGACAGAAAGCGAGAAATCACCCCCCCCGCCGCCATCCCTTCTCCTCCATTCTCCTCTAGGGATCTTGGGCGCGCACGCACACGCGCCCGGCGTGAGTTTTAAGCCACCGGGTCTGGGACTTGAACTGCGGTCTACTACATGGAAGTCCAGTGACATAGCCATTACACTAACTGCTGGTCCTCTTTTTTTTGTTTCTTGAGATTTTTTTTGAGAGTTTTTTGTTTTTGTTTTGTTTGTTTGTTTTTTGCTATAGGGCAGCACTCCCTGTAGAGAAAGAGACAGAGGAAGTGAGAAATCACCCCCCAGGGGGGATGGCCATGCCGCAATCCCTTCTCCTCCATTCTCCTCTCAGGGTTTCAAAGACATTTGATACCTATAAATTTCGATTCTGCAGATGTTAGATGTCTTGTATGGAACATGGGAGGGAATTAACTTCTAAATTCAACAACTAAAAAAAACCAAAAAAGATAAGGTGGTAAAAGATTCCCTACAGCAACAGTTTCCTCTGTGAGAAAATAGAATCGTTGGGGTCTCCCATGCTTTTTCCTTTTTAAAACAAATGCTTTATTACCTAGGTGTGAATTTTCTGCTCTGGGACAAAGGGACGGATTGAGAAACACAGCAGACACCTGCGTTTATAATGACCGGGAGAGCTTTGTTTAATCAACCGCTCACAGGATTGGAATGGCAGCCCTGGGACGGCTTTCTTGTCTTCATTTTTTTCCTTTTTTTTTTTTTAAGTCTCCAGATATGAGGGAAGCATAACGAGACAGGTCAGTGGCCCAGCTGTGGAGTTCAGGGGATACGAGGCGTGTGGTGAGAACAGTGAGCTTGACCCTTGACCTCTCCTCTTCCAGGCTCAGTGTGGGGCAGGCAGGCAGAGTGTAGACAGACACACCAGGAGGCCTCTGCCTGGAAGAGTCATTTTCAGAAGTGATGGTGAAATTCAGGAAGTAGTCTGAGATTCCTTGAAGACCAATAGTCTCGAACCTTCCAGGGACGCCCTCCCGAGTCAAGAAAACGCCAGGCCCCTGGAAAAAGCAGAGAAAGTGACTCATTCCAAGGCAGAGACTAAGTTCTAGGAGTTGATTCCTCTCACTCAAGGCCTACCTCCTGGTAGGTCACAGGTCCTGTGGGTTACACTATGCCCTAGGGTGGGCTCAGTCGTGAGACCCTCTGTCATGGGAGCTATTGGAAACCAGTTTGCTCATAGGCTGCTCATTTTTTTTTTTTTTTGAGAGATTTTCACTGTAGGGGGCGTGCGCTCGCCAGACAGACAGAGAGAGACATAGAGACAGAAAGCGAGAAATCACCCCCCAGGGGGGATGGTCACGCCGCAATCCCTTCTCCTCCATTCTCCTCTCGGGATCTTGGGCACGCACGCACACACGCCCGGCGTGAGTTTTAAGCCACCGGGTCCGGGACACGAACCGCGGTCGACTACGTGGGAATCCAGCGACATAGCCATTACACTAACTGCTGGTTCCCTTTTTTTAAAAAAAGAATGATCATTTATCATCATTTTATTTATTCATTCATTTATTTTAATAGGATCAGAGAGAGAAAGAGTGAAAGTGAGAAAGGAAGCTACCAGGTTTAGAACTTGCTTTGTCCCAGAGAATCCTCGAGAGGTAGTGAGCCTGACGAAGACGAAGGAAGCTCGTTTTTCTCCATTTCCCCCATAAAGGCAGTGCAAAACATTCAGTCTTCTATCCCACTCTGTATCTACTGAAGTCTGCACTCTATGGCAGAAATCGGAAGACCCAAAACACGATAGGGAGGGTAAGTATAGATTCCAGAGACTGTAAGGGAAGGGGATGGGGGGTAGAGGGTGGGTGGGAAGGACAAAGGGAAGAAACACTTAACAGACAAAAGAACATAAAATTCTTGGGACCAGCAGCTAGTGTAATGGCTATGTCGCTGGACTCCCACAGTCGACCGTGGTTCGAGTCCCGGACCCGGTGGCTTAAACTCATGCCGGGCGCGTGTATGTGAGTGCCCAAAATCCCGAGAGGAGAATGGAGGAGAAGGGATTGTGGCATGGCCATCCCCTGCGGGGTGATTTCTCGCTAACTGCTGGTCCCGAGAAAGGGACTCTTTTTGGGAGGGAATGTCTCTTTCAAAGAATAAGTATTTAATTTTATTTATGGATTATTACTTTTCGATATGACTAGAGAGAGACAGAAAGAGAGAGGAGAGTGAGAAACCAAGCTGCCAGGTCCAGGACTTGAACTGCAGTCAGCCCTATGGGTGCCTTAACCACCATGCCACCTGCCAGCCCTGAGAAAGGGACTCTTCGGCCTGTATATAAAGTCTTGGTTAGACCCACACAGGAAATGATCAGAATTAGCGCGAGAAAAGTTTTGAGAACAGCAGGATGGGTATAACCCAAGTTTTCGGATTGGCCTCACAGCAGCACAAAAAACTGCCTGAATTTGTATGCCAGGAACATTGAAAGGAAGATCGAGTAGGGCATCAGAAAAGTTGTCACATATTTTTCTATGCACAAATATCTCATAACTTTTCCGATGACCCAATACATAGGACCCAGAGTCTCATAATATTATACCCAAATGTCCAGGATTTTTTTTTTTTAAAGATATATTCATTGAAGGCTTGTTGGACACACCACACATACAAAAACTCCATTTTGGACGGGACCAGCAGTTAGCGTAATGGCTATGTCGCTGGACTCCCACATAGTCAACCGCGGTTCGCGTCCCGGACCCGGTGGCTTAAAACTCACGCCAGGCGCGTGTGTGTGCGTGCCCAGGATCCCGAGAGGAGAATGGAGGAGAAGGGATTGTGGTGTGACCATCCCCCCTGGGGGGTGATTTCTCGCTTTCTGTCTCTATGTCTCTCTCTGTCTGTCTGGCGAGCGCACGCGCCTTATAGCAAAAACCTCTCCAAAAAAAGAAAAAAAAAAGATGTATTCATTATACTGAAGACCAGTAACCCATAACTTAAAAAAAAATGAACAATTAACAGATACTAACACTGAGATGATTCAGACATGGGAATTTTCTAACAAGAGTTTTAAAGCAGCCATCATAAAAAAAAATAAAATAAAAAGTTCCAATAAGCAATTAGGAACATTCCTGAGACAAATGAAAAAGTAGGAAACCTCAACCACACATACAAAAGAGAATATTAAAAAAACAAAATGGAAATTGTAAAACTGAAAAGTTGAATAACCCTAACTAAATCCCCACTGGATGTGCTTAACAGCAAAACTGAGACAATAGAAGATAGAATTGGTGGACTTGAAAGAAGATGAATAAAAATGATCTTGTGTGGGGACAGCTTCATGGTATAGCAGTAATCCACTGCTCAAAAGATACTGGAGTCTTATGGAAGATCTCAGTTCGTTTCCCCAGTTGACCTTGAATGCTCTGGATCTGTTCTCACATGATGCTCACCAACTGCGGGGGATCACAACAAGGACCCTGCTTAGGGTGCTTGTCTTTCTGTGTCTCTCTTCCTCTCTCCATTTCTCATGCTCATAAAAGAAAGAACTGAACTTAAAAAAAAAAAAGACAGAAAAATAGACTGGAAAAAAAAGTCTTTGGGATTCGTGAAACGGCCACAAACTGTGGAATTTTTCATGTCATCAGAATCCCAAGAAGAAAGGAGAAAGAAACTGGGCTTGAAAAAAAAGCTTTGAAGGAATAATAGTTGAAAGTTCTCCAAATTTGGCAAGAGGCATAATCTTACAGTCTCAAAGAGCTCAAATAAATAAATAAATAAATACATAACAAAAATAGACTGAAATAAAAGAACAGAGTCATCGAGGCCTGTGAGACAATAACAAAATATATTTTTCACGTCATTGGAGTCCCAAGAAGAAAGGAGACATAGAGTGGTGTCGGAAAATGTTTTTGAAGAAATAATAGTGGATATTTCTCCAAATTTGGCAAGAGGCATGATCCTACAAATTCTGAAGCTTTGAAACAAGAAACCTACACCAGGACACAAGATAATTAAACTTCTGAAAACTAAAATTATGGGAAAAACATCTAGAAAAAAATCATATATTACTTATAGGGGAAAAATCATTCAAATGATAGTGGATTTCTCCAGGAATCATTGGGCCCAGAAGGGTGTAGCTCATTTTTCAAGCTCAGATAAAGAAGATTAGTCAACTCAGAATTCTATATCCAGCAAAAATATCCTTTGGGACTATAAGAAAATAAAGACATTCTCAGCTAAAAGACGACCAGAGAATTTGTTACTGGTAAACCTATCCAAGAAGGATGACTAATGGAAGTTCTTCAAATAGAAAGAAAATACAGAAGCAAACTTGGCCCATAAGAAAAGAAGAAAAACAATTAAATGGGTAAAAAATGAAGTTAAATAAAATAGACAATTCCCCTCTTTATTTTTCTAAACTAAACTTGATAGTTGAAACAGAAATTATAACCTCATTTAATGTGGTGATTCATGTATTGGGTTGTTCAGAAAAGTCACGACACATTATTGTGTAGAAAAACATAGAAAAATATATCATTATTTTCCTGACAACATAATATAATGGAAAATATTTAAGTATTGTAAAGGAGTTGGAGAAAAGGTTAAAGACACCTTAAATGCAGGTAAGATTTCTATTCTTGACTTGAATTAGTATAATATCAACATCAGTGGATTATGATAAGTTGTGCATGCAACTTTTAAGACCTACAAAAACCACTAAGAAAACTATACAAAGAGATATACATACAATATTTCAGATAAATAAAAATGAAATTCTAGAAAATGTTTAAGTAACTCACAAGAAGATAGGAAAAGAGAAATGAAAAAGAAACATAAAACAAATAATAAACTGAAAAACTCAAGCCCTCTCTTATCAGTAAATACAATAAATATAGGGGCCAGAAGGTGATGTGGTGGTTAAGGTGCTAGACTCTCACATGACCAATCATGATTTGAGTCCCGGACCTAGAGATTTGGAAATCATGTTGGGTGTATGTGCATGCATGCCCAAAAATCCCAGGAGGAGAATGGAGGAGAAGGGATTGTAGTGTGGCCATCCCCTCAGTGAGAGATTTCTCACTTTCCCTCTCTTTGCCTCTCTCAGGCCAGCACTGCATCCTATGGCAAAAACCCAAAACAAACAAACAATACAATGCAATACAATACAATACAATACAATAAATATAAATGATTTAAATACACAAGAGATTGGAAGAATGGATTAAAGATCATGACCTAACTGTTTGTGGTCTCTAAGAAACTTACTTCAAATACAATAATATAGGTAATGATATAGTTTGAAAGTAAAATGAGAAGCAGGGAGATGACCATGGCCTACATGGTCAGGGAACAAGCTGAGGCCAGATGCTAAGTCAACAAACCAGAGATGCCATCAAGCTCAGGTTCATTCAGCAGTACAATTCTGAGTTCTTATTACAAAACTGGTATGTGGGCTGGCTCTGTGGCCTGGTGGTTGAGGCAGACAAGATCCCACATGGTTGACAGGCAGTCTGAGTCCTGGATCCAGCCTCTTGAGATATACACTGGGTGTGTGCGTGTACATGCCCAGAATCCCAAACAGATTGAGAAATGGAGAAGGAGGAATTGCGGCATCATCATCCTCCATGAAGGATGCTTTCTCCTCTTCTCTCTCTGTTTCTCTCTCTCTCTTTTGCAAAATGCACATGCCCTATGTCAAAAAAAAAAAAAAAAAGAAAGAAAGAAAGAAAGAAAAAGAAATGGGTGTATGACAAATGTTCTCAGTGACCATCACTGTCCCTATGAGTTCCTGCTTCTAGCAAGTGTTAGTGACAAGGAAACAGTCACTGTAAATCTTGACCCAAGATTTGCCTGAGACCAGGCAGCTTATCTATAAGGAACTTGGGCATTGACCAAACATATCCAGATATTTTTCTATCTCAGACTTAAAGTGGAGCTGGGAAATAATAAGAGTGGCCCAAGGGGACTTGTAGTTTGGGACAACTTGTAGGTTGGGCGAGTGGGTTCCAGCAACCCATTCAGATTTCTAGCCTGAGACCTGCCCTACACATGTCAGCCCTCCTGTTTCAGTACATTCATACTCAAGAGAAATCCAACATAGTTGATGATTTGAAGGGCTTTCTGTTTAAAAATTATATTTGGTGATAATATTATGTTTATGTTTTTATAAACAATCCTAGCTTTTTGGATACGTTTCAATACTTAGAGATAGAACGTATGTTTGGGATTTGCTTTAAAAGAATCCAATGTGTGTGTGTGTGTGTGTGTGTGTGTGTGTGTGTATGTGCGTGTATGTGCAGAGTGGAAAAGTCAGGGGTAGGAATGAAAGAAGATTATTCATGTCTTACTACGTGCTGAAGCTGGTAATTGACACAGGTGGGTCCATTTTTCTAGTCTTTATGTCTGTGTATATTTGGAATACCCCATCATAGAATATTTCTCAAAATGGTCCCAAAAGATAACCCAGAAAGAAAAGAGAAACCACGTGTTGAAGAGAAGGGAAGTCAGGCTAGGTTCTCACAGGTAGGTAGGTGGAGGGAGGGGCTGCTGTTTATGCTGTCCATGTACTGACTAGGTGCAGAAGAGTTTTGAGTATTGCTAGGAACCAGCAGGCTTTTTCTACTTTGTTGCAAAGTTGTCCACTTAACTCAGGATGCCTGGAAAGCCAGGCCTGAGCAGAACTATGGCTTCCAGAGGGAGTCCCTGTAAGAAGGTATTCTTATTTTATTTTTTAAAATACATTATTTATTTAATTTTATTTTTTTATAATTTTAAAATTTGCTATGGGGCATGCACACTCACGAGAGAGAGAGAGAGAGAGAAATGAGAAAGCAAGCACCAGGTTCAGGACTCGAACCACAGTTGGTCATGTGGAAGTCCAGTGCTGTAACCACCATATCATCTGCCGGTCCTGAGTCATTCTGTGTGAGGAGCTGAAAATCTGAGATAGGCCCCCCAAACCAAGTGGACAGCAAAGGGGAAGAGGGAAGCCTGTTCCAGGCTGAGTTATAATCCTTTACAAGTTGGTCTTTCATCCCGCTGTCTTGCCTGAATACATGCAACACTATATTCAAGACCTTTCTTCTTCTTCTTTTTTTTTTTTTTTTAAATTTTTGCCATAAGGTATTATGTACATTTGCTGGAGACACACACACACACACACACAGAGAGAGAGAGAGAGAGAGAGAGAGAGAGAGAGAGAGAGAGAGAGAAATGAGAAATACCCCCCTATACCGCCTCAAGAGGATGGCCACATTGCAATCCCTTCTCCATTCTCCTGGGATTTTAGGTGAGCACACACACACATGCCCAGCATGATTTTCAAGCCACTAGATCTGGGACTCAAATCATGGCTGGCCATGTGGGAATCCAGTGCCTTAGCCACCATGCCACCTGCTGGCCCCAAGCCCTTTATCTTTTTAAATACTGTTCCTGCTTCATCCCTTTCCCAATGCCATGTCTGTGCTGGAATGCTTCCTCCGAGCTGCCTTAGAGATAGCCGTGTGCTGCCGAGTTTTAGAACTATGTCGAAAATACCTATGCACTAAGAAATTCTTCCTAATTATTTAGACCAAAGGGTGTTGAGTTCTACCCCAATTTCTTCCTCACGTATTCCTCTGCCAGATAAATTGGCCAGTTTGCTTTTGGTTCATGTGAAAACATAACCCTTTAGTTTATTAATTAGCATCCTTTTCTTTCTTTCTTTCTTTCTCTTTCTTTCTTTCTTTCTTTCTTTCTTTCTTTCTTTCTTTCTTTCTTTCTCTTTCTTTCTTTTTTTGGAGAGGTTTTTGCTATAGGGCGCGTGCGTTCGCCAGACAGACAGAGAGAGACAAAGAGAAAGAAAGCGAGAAATCACCCCCCAGGGGGGATGGTCACGCTGCAATCCCTTCTCCTCCGTTCTCCTCTCGGTATCTTGGGCACGCACGCGCACGCGCCCGGCGTGAGTTATAAGCCACCCAGTCCGGGACGCGAACTGTGGTTGACTACATGGGAGTCCAGTGACACAGCCATTACGCAACTGCTGGTCCCAATTAGCATCCTTTTCTAATGTTTTGATCTGCCTCAGCATGGTCTGTGTTGATGTGTTGTTAGTTGCCAGGAAGTGGGACCCATACCAGTTTCCTCAACTCACTCTCTATAGTAACTGAAAAGAAAGCTTGCCAAGGTCAGTCACTGACAGATGCTTTAGGAGGGGAGGGCTGCTTTTGTAAAGGGAATGGTGGGAGGAGTGAAGTGTGGGGTCTGTTTTCACCCGTCCCTGGCTGCCTCCCCAGCTCAGACACCCATTACACTGAGACAGGTTCCTCACAAGATCCCCTAAAGTCAAGGTCCTCAATCTTTTTGGCACCAGGGACTAGTTTTGTGGAAGACAATTTTTCCTGGATGGAAGTGGTTGTGGGGGGTTAGCTTATGAGAGTATGTAACCTAGATCCCTCACATGAGCAGTTCTCAATAGGGTTCATGGTCCCATGAGAATCTAATATGGCTGCTGATCTGATAGGAGGTGGAGCTCAGATGGTCATGAGAGCAATGGGGAGCGACTGTAAATACAGAGGAAGCTTCGCTCACTTGACTGCTACTCACCTCTTGCTGTGGAGCTCAGTTCCCAACACACCATGACTAGTATCAGGTTGGAGACCCCTGCTCTAAAGTCTAGTTGCTCTCTTCCCTGATGTCAAAATTCCACATCCCATCTTTGGCAGGGCTCTCTTCTAAAAAGAAGAGTCAACACTTGAGTGATGATGGGTCATGGGCCACTTCATCTCAGTTACTACGTGCCATTGATTAGAATTTTTTTTTAAAGTATTTATTTAATTTTATTTATTCTTGTTTTAAAATTTGCTACAGGGTATGTTCATTCCCCAAGGACAAATGGAAAAAGAGAGAGAGAGAAAGTTGCAAGGTCTGGGACTTGAACTGTAGTTGGTCATGTGGCAGTGCAGAGCCTTAACCATGCCATCTGCAGGCCCTCATTAAAGTCTTTGTTTTTCTTTTTCTTTTTCTTTCTTTCTTTTCTTTTTTTTTTTTAAATTTACTTGTTTCTTTCTGGCACAAGCATGAGTGACAGAGAGATAGGCACTCCCAACAGGAGTGCCCATGCCATGATCCACCCCCTAAATTTAGTCAGGCCTGGATCAAGGCATTTCTGTGCCTAGTGCATGCAGGGAGGTCTCCACACACCTAAACCTTTCCAACTGGGTCACTCTCACAGAGCATCAAATTACTGCAGTACTACTGTTTGTCCCCCACCCTTACATTTTAATTCCTTGGTCCAAAGGGTAAATATTATAGGTATTTGAGGCATCTTTGGAAGCCAACAGAAGAGATATTTTAGCATGTAGGTGGTTTCCAGAATCTTCCTATCAGTCCATGTAGGCTGCCATGAGAGGCTGGCTCTGTGCTCACATTATACATCGCCCAATAAACTGTTACCAAAGCAAACATTCGTAGGTCATCTCCAGGTCGTCGATGAAGAGCTTTAGGAAGATAAGATTCTTATCCATTCATAAATACGGGAGGCTCTTAGCGAAAACTGGAGTGTCTACCAGCCTTGCACGCAACTGGATTTGCCTAGGGGGGGGTTGCCGGCATGGAGGGGGGATTTTACTCTAGGTGACACTGTTGGGGATGAATGTCACTGTGGATTCAGTTGGAAAGGAGATAGACGCTTGGAAGGAACACAAGACAGAAGCCTTATGACAATATAATTCTGGGCTGCTTCCTAAGCGCACACCGAGATTTTCGACCGAGCTCCCATGTGCCATGTTGCAATGAACTTATTTGGAAAGGTAAAAATTCTCATCCTGAAAAGAATGGGTCTGGACTAGCAGTTAGTGTAATGGCTATGTCGCTGGTCTCCCATGTAGTCGACCACGGTTCGAGCCACTCCGGGTGCGTGTGCGTGCATGACCAAGATCCCGAGAGAAGAATGGAGGAGAAGGGATTGTGGCATGGCCATCCCCCTTGGGGGGTGATTTGTCACTTTCTGTCTCTCTTTGTCTTTCTGGCAAGTGCACACACCCTATAGCAAAAACTCTCCAAAAAAAAGTAAAAGAAAAATAAAAAGAATGGGTCAAGTATTTCCTTCAAGGCAGACCCAGATGCAAGGAGGGTGCTCTCCCTCCATCCCTCTCCAGTTTCGGGTTCCTGACGTCCATGAAGGCTTTACTAGCTCAGAGGCCTTGGCTTGGGGCCCAGAAAGCATCATTGTGGACAGCCCAGACCCAAGGCTGATGGCCCAGATAATTGGACAATCTGGACCTAACTGCCAGTTTCCAAAACCAAAATGATTTTTGTAGTTTGGCCTATCATTTAAGCCAGACAAAAAAACTTTCCTTCTTCCCCACTCCCTCTTTCTTAAACAATGTAAAATGCTATTCCACATCTCATTATACTCAAGAAATGTGACAACTATAATTTTTAGCATCAAATACCCACAAAAGCCTTGGTAGATCTTCCGAACCCTGGTCATTGATACGTTGTCTACCATTATACATTGGAAAATGGTGCTGTTCTTTTTCCTTCCTTTAAAACAATTCCTAGAACCTTCATACAAGTTTTGTAATTCAGAATGACTTTTCGTTGTAGAATTTTTCATTTTGTTTTATTTGTTATTATTATTATTTAATTTGACCAGAGAGAAAGAGAAAGTGAGAAAGCAAGTCCCCAGGTCCAGGACTTGAACCACAGTCAGCCATGTGGGAGTCCAGTACTCCAACCACCTGTTGGCCCTTGTTAGGGTTTGTCTGGGGGTGCTTTGTTTGTGTGTGTGTTTCTATTTTAATAGGTGCATAGTGGTGTATATCATTATGCAGCTCCTTAATAGCTAATATTATTGTCTGTTTTTGACTTCGCTATCCATATATCTTATTTGGTGAAATGTCTGTTAAAAACTTCCTCTTAGGCCTGGCAGATGGCATAGTGGTTAAGGTGCTGGATTCCCACATGACTGACTGCAGTTCAAATCCCGGACCCGGTGGCTTCCTTTCTCTCTCTTTTTCTCTCTCTCTGTCTTTCTCTGGTCAAATGGAAAAATAATAATAACAAATGGAGTTAAATAATAAATAAATCATTCTTTTTGTAAAAAAAAGTTCCTCTCTTCCCCATTTTAAAAAACTATTTGTGATGGGGACTGGCAGCTGGCATAATGACTATGTCATGGACTCCCATGTAGTGGACCGCGGTTTGAGTCCTGGACCTGGTGGCTTAAACTCATGCAGGGCGCGTGTGCATGTGTGCCCAAGATCCAGAGAGGAGAATGGAGGAGAAGGGATTGCGGCGTGACCATCCCCCCTGGGGGGTGATTTCTCGCTTTCTGTCTCTATGTCTCTCTCTGTCTCTCTAGCAAGCTCATGCACCTTATAGCAAAAATCTCTCTCTCTAAAATAAAAACCAAAATTCATGTATGAATGTTGAATTCCAATGCTTTTTCTGTAGCTTGATATGATCATGTGATTTTAAAAATTTTTGTTGTGGGAGAGTTAAATATATGTGACGATTAATTTTCTGTTTCAACTTGGAGGGTGTTTTAGAATGATCACTGTTTGAGTCTGACACAGTGACTTGAAAATCACACCAGGCATGTGTGCATGCATGTCCAAAATCCTAGGAGGAGAATGGAGGAGACATTTGGGCATGGCCATCCCTCCTGGGGGCGGGGTGATTTCTCACTTTTTCTCTTACTTCCTCTGTCTCTCTCTCTCCAGCAAGCACATGCACCCTATAACAAAAACCTTTTGGGGAAAAAAAAAGAGATTAATTTCTAAGTCAACAAAGTTAGGGAGTAGGCCTCATTCGATCCATTGAAAGCCCAAAACAGAACAAAAAGCTCAGCCTCCCTGAGCAAAATCATTTTCTTGGGACCAGCAGTTGTCATAAGGCGATGTCGCTGAACTCCCATGTAGCCGACCGTGATTCGAGTCCCGGTCCTGGTGGCTTAAACTCATGCTGGGTGTGTGTGCGGGCATGCCCAAGAGGAGAATGGAGGAGAAGGGATTGAGAGGTGGCCATCCCCACCCTCCTGGGGGGGGTGATTTCTCGCTTCCTGTCTCTCTCTCTCTATCTGGCAAGCGCACGCGCCCTATAGCAAAAACCTCTCCAAAAAAAAAAAAAAAATCATTGTCTCTAGGAGACGGTCTTCAGACTTCATCTGCACCATTAACTCTCTCTTCATTCAAAGGCTTAGAATGATTGGAATTTTCAAATGCATTTGTCATTTGGGACCTATTCATACGGCCAGAAGGATCCAAAAGGGTCCACCTGTCACCAAGACTATGAGAAATAAATTTAAGAGGTGAGACTCAACATCCTTAAAGTATTCTGTGATACCTCTTCTTTGTAGAGCATCATCTGCAGATAGCTTTTTGTAAAAGAATTATTTTATTTATTTTTATATGTTATCATTATTATTATATTTTCATTTGACCAGCTAGAGACAGAGAGAGAGAGAGAGAGAGAGGAAGAGGAAGAAAGAAAGCTGCCAGGTCCAGGACTTGAACTGTGGGTGGTTGGCCATGTGGGAGTCCAGTGCCTCAACTACCATGCTACCTGCTGGCCCCCAGGTAGCTTAAAAATTTTTTAAAAGTTTTTTTCCATAAGGCATATTCACTCACTAGTGAGAGACAGAGAGGGAAAAAGTAAGAAATTGCCTCCTGGAGGGTGGGGTTGGGGAGAGATGGCCACTCTGTAATCCTACAAGCTCCTCCATTCTCCTCTCAGATTTTGGGCATGTATACCATATGCACCTGGCAAGATTTTAAGCCACCGTGTCCAGGACTTGAACCATGGTTGGCCATGTAGGAGTCCCACACCTTATCCACTATACTGCCTGCTAGTCTTGATAGCTACTCTTTTGAGAGACAACTCTTGGCCTGCTACTGGACCTTAGATAAGTAACTGAACACTTAACAACTGACCACCAAATTTCCATGCAACCTGAGTTGTCATCATGAACTAGGTGTTATCTGACCCACCATGTCAGGAAGTTGAGTGTGCATAGATACACTCCATCGTCCAGTAGAAGTGGTCAAGGTCAGTCCAAGCAGGACCCAAAGGTACAAGTAAGGAACATGAAGAAGTGGGCCAAATGTCTGTGGTCCCCCCCTCCTGCTACTTTGCCTTTTCTGTCCCAGGCTGCATGTATGATCATGGCGAGTATCCTGTTATTAGTCAACACAGGAAGAGAAGACTCAGGCCTGGTTTATAGACGAGTCTGTACATAGACACCACCCAGAAGGAGACACCTGCAGTATGATAGTCCTTTTCAAAGACATCCCTGAAGGACCTTGGTAAAGGGAACTCTTCCAAGTAGGCAGATTTTTTTTTCTACAATAGAAGCTCTATTCAGCTAATTCAGAAGACACTGCCAAGATAAATTTCAGTTGCAAATACACAGATACAAGCTTTAAAGTATAAAAAGTACAAGTAATATTTATCAAGATAACTTATAGATGCAAACTAATAATGAACTTACAAATTCACAAAAAAAGTAAACATTTTGCACACTCATCAGCCCTTTCTTTTAGGCAAAGTGTTCTTTCAGTGACACAGAAATTAACAGATATGCACTGGAGTGAACTATTTCTAGACAATACAATACAAAAACAAAGTTTTGATTTGCTTTTCTCTCATAAACATTGCTTTATCATTTATAGTCTTCAAAAGTTATTGGCACTTAACTTTCAAAATTTGATTAAACATTCATGAAACAATATGCAGTCGAGTTTAACAGATAACACTTTTAAGTAGACATAACTGTTCTAATTTTTTTTCTCACTTCCACCACCCACTGTCTACCAACCACTTTCCTCCCTTATCAATCTCTAGTATCTATATCCATCCTCTCCATTATCACATCTTCAGATCCTCTCCACTATCACATCTTCAGATCTCTCAACCTCTGCTTTAAAGTGCAGACACTCAATACAAATTGACTGGGGATATACAATGTGTATCTTTCAAAGTCTGGCTCACTTTGCTCAACATTTAATCTTCTAAATTCACCCATTTTGAGTTAAATGATAGGATCTCATTGCTTCTTATAGCTGTATAATATTCCACAGTATATATGTGCCACAATTTTTCAACCCAGTCATCAGTTGCTGGACATTTAGGTTGATTCCATGTTTTATCAGTTATAAATAGTGCTGCAATAAACATGGATGTGCAAGTGTCTTTCTTTTTTTTTTTTTTCTTTGCTATAGGGCGCGTGCGCTCGCCACAGACAGAGACATAGAGACAGAAAGCGAGAAATCACCCCCCGGGGGGATGGTCACACCGCAATCCCTTCTCCTCCATTCTCCTCTTGGGATCTTGGGCACGCACGCACACGCGCCCGGCGTGAGTTCTAAGCCACCGGGTCCAGGACATGAACCGCGGTTGACTATGTGGGAATCCAGCGACATAGCCATTACTCTAACTGCTGGTTCCCTGCAAGTGTCTTTCTGATTGAATATTTTCTTATCTTTTCAGTAGCTACCATGAAGTGGGATTACTGCAAGTTTTATGTGTAAATTTTAATTTTAATTTTAATTTTTATTTTTCGGAGAGGTTTTTGCTATAGGGCGCATGCACTCACTAGAAAGACAGAGAGAGACAGAGAGACAGAAAGTGAGAAATCACCCCCCAGGGGGGGATGGCCATGCCACAATCCCTTCTCCTCCATTCTCCTCTTGGGATCTTGGGCACATGCACACACGTGCCTGACATGAGTTTAAGTCACTGTGTTCAGGACTCAAACCACGGTCGGCTATATGGGAGTCCAGTGACATTGCCATTATGCTAATTGCTGGTCCCTATGTGTAAGTTTTTGAGAAGCCATCATATTGTTTTCCACAGAGATTGTACTAATTTACAGTCCCACCAACAGTGTAAAAGAATTCCCTTTCACTACAGCCTCGTCAACACTTGACCTATAAAGCAAAGACACAGGTCCCTAAAATAGAGAAGTGGGATTACATTAAGCTCAAAAGCTTCCTTCCAGCAAAGGAAACTATAACTAGAGTGAAAAGACAGCTCCCAGAATGGGAGAAAATATTCACAAATTAATCCTCAGACAAAGGATTGCTATCTAGAATACAGAGGGAACTCAAGAAGTTCACCCATAAAAAAAAAAATAGGAATAATACAAATGAAAAAATGGGCAAGTCAATTGAACAGACAATTCTCCAAGGAAGACTTATAAATGGCTAAGAGCCATATGAAAAAACGTTCAAAGTCTCTTGTCATAAGGAAAATGCAAATTAAAACTATAGTGAGTATCATTTAACCCCAGTTAGAAAGACTAGGATAGAAAAACATGGTCAAGAAACATGAAGATATTTGGGTCTAAAGTCAACACTGCCAAAGGTTGACCACCACTTTGATGATTTTCATAATCAACCTCTGTTCCCTAGCACCTCTGATATTGCCCAATAGACTCACAAACAACAAGGCCATGGAAGTAGCAATGGCGGTTGTACATAAACTCAACAAGTTGGACTTTCATTCTTCAAGGCTGACTTGGCTGAGTCATTGCTGAGTGCAGCAGCACAGACCAACACTGAGTCCCTGATATAGAGCCATTCCTGGGATGATCAGCCACCTAGCTAATAGCAGGTAAATTATATTAAACTTTTTCCATCATGAAAGGAGTCATATTTTGATTTTTTGGAAAATGAGAGTTTTTTTGCCATAGGGCATGTGTGCTTGCTAGAGAGACAGAGAGATAGAAAGTGAGAAATCATCCCCGGGGGGATGGCCATGCCATAATCCCTTCTCCTCCATTCTCCTCTTGGGATTTTGGGTATGCACGCACATACACCCAGTGTGAGTTTCAAGCTGCCAGGCCCAGGACTCAAACCACAGTCAGCCATATGGGAGTCCAGCACCTTAACTACTTTGTCATCTGCTGGTTCCTGTATTTTGTTCTTACTGCAATAGATACTCTAGATACAATTTGCCTTTCCTACATAGAGTGCTCTATCAGAATTACCATTCATGGATTACAGACTGCTTTATCCACTGTCATAATATTCCACAGAGTGTTGCATCCGATCCAGAAATTTACTCTACAGCAAATGAAGTGCTTATGGAAATCACTGTTCTTTCCACATTCCCCACTACCCTGAAGTAGCTGGTTTGATAGAAAAGTGGAGTGGCTTTTTGAAAACTCAGTCATAGTACCAGCCAGGTGACAACACTTAACAGGGCTGGACAACACACTCCAGGCTATATATACACTGAATCAGTCTCTAATATATGGTGCTATTTTTTCCCAGAGTCGGGAAACGAGAGGTGGAAATAGGAGTGGCACTAGTCACTATTACTCCAGGTGACTCACTAATTAAATTTTGGCTTCCTGTTCCCATGACCTTATAATCCCCTCTGGCCTAGAGGTCTTAGCTCCAAAAGCAGAAATGCTTCCACCAGGGACACAACATTAATTCCATTGAATTGGAAGTTAAGACTTCCACTGGACCATTTTGGACTCCCCATACCTCTTATCAAGAGGCAAAGGAGTTACTGTGCAACCTGGGTTGATTTGTTCAGATTACCAAGTGGAAATTGGACTACCAAGCCACAATGGAGATAAGGAAGAGCAGGTCTGGAGTATAGGAGATCCCCCCAAAGAAGCAGTCCCCCACCATTTTGGCACCAAGGGTGCCAACAATTTTTTTTCCACAGATGGGCATGGAGAAGGGGAGGATAGTAATGAGTACATACAACCGAGATCCCTCACACGCACAGTTCACAGTAGGTTTCGTGGTCCTATGAGAATCTAACACTGCCATTGATGTGACGAGAGTTGGAGCTCAGGTGGTAAAATGCAAGTGATGGGGAGCGACTGTAACTACAGATGAAACGTCACTCATTCCCTGACCACTCATCTCCTGCTGTGCCATCTAGTTCCTAACAGGATATTGACAGATACCAGTTGGTAATCGAGGGGTTGGAAACCCCTGCCCCAGGGCACCTGTTACTATTACCAAGATTGTGATGAAAGTCAATGGGAATCTAGAACAATCCAATCCGGGTAGGACTACTAATAGACCACAACTTATAGGAATAAAGGTTTGGGTCGCCCACTAGGAAAAGAAGCACTGTCCATTGAGGGACTTGCCGAAGGTAAAGGAAATAGGGATGAGGAGTGGGGAAAGATGGTTATGAAAACTGGAGATGACCACATGACCAGTTACAGAACCAAGGACTCTAATCAGCATGAGTGTTTCCTCCTTATTTTGAAATAGTGTGTGTGTGTGTGTGTGTGTGTGTGTGTGTGTGTGAAATATCTGTATTTTCTTTCTTCTCTCATCCCTTTATCAAGCAACATAAGATGTGTGGGTTTTATGTATATTTGTAAGTATTGTTACCTTTACACCACAGCATCAATATTTAAGTCATGGGCTATTAAGGAGAGCAGTAGGGGACCAGCAGTTGGCTTAATGGCTATGTCACTGGACTCCCACGTAGCTGACCGCGGTTCGAGTCCTGGACCCAGTGGCTTAAACTCACTCCAGGCATATGTGCATGCATACCCAAGATCCTGAGGAGAGAATGGAGGAGAAGGGATTGAGGTGTGGCCATCCCCCCTGGGGGATGATTTCTTGCTTTCTGTCTCTCTGTCTTTCTGGCAAGCACACGTGCCCTATAGCACACCCGCCCCAAAAAAAAAAAAAAAAAAAAAAAAAAAAAAAAAAAAAAGCAGTGAGTGGCACCCAAAGACTTCGAAAACTCTTCTGGAGAAAGAGTTGGTGTGTTTTTAGTTGTGTGTAGCTGAGTTGTATCCTAACGAGGTGTATATGTGTGCCAAGCTGTCAAGGGGTGGACGTGTAATGGGTTTTGCATGTCAACTTGGAGAATGTTTTGGAAGCAATTAACATTTAACCTCTGAACTTTGGGTAAAGCAGACTGCCCTCCCTAATGTGGGTGGGTCTCATTCAATTGCTTTAAGTCTGAGTAGAACCAAAAGACCAACCTCCCAAAGCAAGAGAAAAATCCTCCAGCAGTCTGCCTTTGGGCTTCATCCGTACCATTGACTGTCCTGGGTCTGGAGCCTACTGGCCCACACCGCAAACTTAGACTCCCAGCCTCCATAATTCTTGTGAATCAACTCCTTACATTTTCTCTCTTTCTCCCTTTCTCTATTAGTTCTGTTTCTCTCAAGAATCCTGCTGAGGACAGTGTGTTACTATGATGAATCACCTTCATTACTTTTCAAGTACTGAGTCATCTTTATTTTAGGATAAACTCCATTTGGGGTGTGTGTGTGTGTGTGTGTGTGTGTGTGTGTGTGTGTGTATCTAGGGTCATTGGGGAAGTCATGGTGCATTTTTGCATATAAAAAATGAATAAATAAACATATATATACATATATATGTAAACAGACATATTAAAAATATATAAATGTTTATATATGTAATATGTGTATGTATATATGTGACTATTTATATATGTGTATGTATATGTCTGTTTACATATATATGTATATATATGTTTATTTATTCATTTTCCTCTGTTTATTTTTTTAGGTTTTTGTCATAGAGTATGTGTGCTCTCCAGAGAGAAAAGATAGCCACAGTACAATCCCTCCTCCTCTTGGGAGTTTGGGCACACACACACGTGCCCAGTGTGATTTTTTTTTTTTTCCTTTTTTTTTCTGGAGAGGTTTTCGCTATAGGACGTGTGCGCTCGCCAGAAAGACAGAGAGAGACAGAGAGACAGAAAGCGAGAAATCACCCCCCAGGGGGGATGGACACACTGTAATCCCTTCTCCTCCATTCTCCTCTTGGGATCTTGGGCATGCACGCACACGTGCCCGGCGTGAGTTTAAGCCACCGGGTCCGGGACTTGAACCACTCCCTGTGTCTCTCTGTCTCTCTCAGGTCTTCTACCTGGGTTCTAATAACACCCTGGAGCACCCACCCCGGGAATGAATGTCTCTGCTGGTCCCCTCCTTACGCATTTTTATACATTGTATTTTCAACTTGATTCGCTTGGAAATATTTTAAATTTCCCTTGAGACGTCCATTAGGTCCATGTCTTATTTATAAGTATGTTGTATAATTTGTAAATATTTGGGGCATTTTCCAGGTATCATTTTTATATTGATTTCTAGTTTTATTCCTTTAGGGCCACAGAGCATAACTTGAATCATTTAAATTATTTTAAATTTTATGAGGGCAGTATTTTTTGTTTGTCTAGCATATGGTCTTGTTTTGTAAATGATATATACGTACTTGAAGAGAATGTGTTGGGGGAGTGTTCTAAATGTGTCAGTTAGGTAAGGGGGTGGGTGATGGTCTTCACGTTACCTACAACTAGTTGCTTTTCTGTCTTTTTATTGATTACTGAGAAAGTAAACGTTGAAATCTGCAACTGTCACTATACATTTGTTTATTTCGTCTTTGAATTCTATGGTGTGTTTGCTTTATGTATTTTGAAGCACTGTTGTTGGGAACATAGACATTTAGGATGGTTCTGTCTTCTTTAAACTTGTGAATTTAAAAAGATATTTTAAAATTAGTTAAATGTAAAGTAAGATGACAATCAATTAAGAAGAAAGCACAAGAGATTATTCCTTCTGGAAGGAAAACTTTCATTTTAATGTATGTTCTTTATTTCTTCATTTTAAAAGAGCCTCTGGGGCCAGCAGGTGGCGTGGTGGTTAAGGGCGCTGGACTCCCACATGGCCAACTATGGTTCGAGTCCTGGACCTGGCAGCTTTCTTTCTCTCTCTCTCTTTCTCTCTGTCCTTCTCTGCCTCTCTAGTTGAATTAAAATAAATAAAGTAAGTAAATAAATAAAGTAAAATAAAGCAATGATTTTTTTTTTAAAAAAAAGGGCCTCAAGAAATCAGGCTATTAAGACTAAATTTAGATGGGATATTTTTTTCTTCTTTGGTTATCTCTGTTTGTTATATCAGCTCAGTGTAGGTGCTCATTTTGGGTGAGGCAATTCTTGAAAAATCAAAATCAAGAGTAGAGGTTTTTCTCTTCAGGCCTCAAAGCCACAGTCAAAAAACATCTGTTTTTTTCTCTCCCTTTCTGAGAATGTCTACGTGTTGGTTTACTTCTAAGATACTAACTTCCACGGAAAGACTAAACACTGCTAAATCTCAAAATGAAAAGGCAAGCACTTCACTCTTACCCATAGCCTCATTGCCAAATATTTTCTCACAAGTGTTAGGATATATTTTTTTCTTTTTTCTTTTTAGAGAGAGATTTTTGCTGTAGAGCACGCGAGCTTGCCAGAGAGACAGAAAGTGAGAAATCAATTCCCCAGCATGGATGGCCACGCCGCAGTCCCTTCTCCTCCATTCTCTTCTCAGGATCTTGAAGCATGCACGCACACGCACCCAGCATGAGTTTAAGTCACCGGGTCCGGGACTCGAACCACGGTCGACTACGTGGGAGTCCAGCGATGTAACCATTACACCATCTGCTGATCCCAAGGGGTATGTATTTTCCCAGTCTTCCTCAAAGTGAATAAATGTGCTCAGGACAAGGACAGGTGGGAAGGAAGGAGGAAAGAAGATTTTTCACCCCTGCCTCAGACTCTGAAAAGGGAAATTTAGAAAACAGAGTGTAAAGCGCTTTCTTCAGAGCTCTTCTAACCTGGTGGAGTCTGACTTGAAAGCCTAACGTGGAGGCCCCACGGATTCTCCCCTGCTCTGGTCGGCTGGGCCTTCTCCATTGTTCCAGCCTCCACGGCGGAGGTCTTGGAGCTGTCATCCATGACTCCCTACATACTGGACATCTGCTCTAAGAACCACTCCAATTAAAGGGCAGGAAACTCCCCACGGGCTATTTACTGGGTCCCCTACAGACCGTGAAGTGAACATCTGATACCTGGCTGGGGGAGGAATCGACTCACTTCAGCTCCCAGTTGCATGTTTCAAGGCCCCTCCTGTGTTTATTCATTGAGTTCCTGCTTGGTTGGACTTGAACTTAAAGAGCTGACAGGAAATAATGCCTTCCAGCCTGATAGCCCACGTTCAGCCAGAACCCAAGGCCGGAAACGCGGCGTTCATTTTCCAGGTTGGTTTACCATCCCTATAAATAAGCATAATGTCTTGATTCACCAAGGACGCACTGCCTCCAAATAGCTGGAGGTGACCCTGGTTGTCGTTAATAAACATCCGACCCAGAAGAAGTGGGCCTCTCAGTCCCGGAGGTGGAGTGACCTCTGGGTGCCTTCAGCTACTGACCCAGGGTGGGCAAACAAATGCCCCGGATGCACCATTGGGACCACAGAAAGCTGTGAGCTCCCCGATCCTCTGCACAGACAATTCATCTGAGGAAGGCCATGACACAAACCTACGAGCACTGCTCTAGGGGGATCTTGGGAAAAGTGGCCCCCAGTGACTTCATTAGGCCCAAGAACAGGAAGTGCCTAATGGAATCAACCGGCCTTTGTGTGGTCGGAAAAGAGAGCCAGAGTGATCAGGGCTTTAGAAAGCGGATGCTGGGACTAGCAGTTAGCGTAATGGCTATGTCGGTGGACTCCCACGTAGTTGACCGAGGTTCGAGTCCTGGACGCAGTGGCTTAAACTCACGCCGGGCATGTGTGCGTGCGTGCACAAGATCCTGAGAGGAGAATGGAGGAGAAGGGATTGCAGTGTGGTCATCCCCCTTGGGGGGTGATTTCTCGCTTTCTGTCTCTCTGTCTTTCTGGCGAGCGCACGCACCCTATAGCAAAAACCTCTCCAAAAAAAAGAAAAAAAGAAAGAAAGAAAGAAAGCGGGTGCTGTCCTGTTTCAGTACTTGTGGGGGGTGGCAGGAATCTATGGGGGTGGGACAGCCACAGGGACCGTGCAACCAGCAGATGAGCGGGTGGTCCCCAGGATCCGTGCGAGGGTACCTGATCCACACTGTGTGGCATCTGCAGGCCCAGCCTGACTGCAGCTGGAAATGGAGTGTTCTAACCCCAAGTCCCACATCCTATCCTGCCATCTGGCTGGAAGCTCCTGTGGTCTGTAACCAGACCTCAGCGAGGCTGAAATCCATCTGGTCTACCGCTACCAGCCTTGGGCAACATGGCCGCTGGCTTTCACCATGATGAAAAGGGGGCAGACTTACTCCAACGGCCCAGCCGTGCTGGCTATACAGAGCCTGTTGAGTCAACCTGGTAGCCTAGTGGTTAAGGGAGCCGGATCCCACATGGCCAACCACATGGTTTGAATCCCAGCCCTGGTGGTTGAAAAGCATACTGGGTAAAATGCATGTGTGCCCCAAATTCCAACAGAATGAAGAACTGCAAGGGAAGGGATGGTGGCGTGACCATACTCCATGGAGGGTGCTTTCTCCCTCTCCCTCTCTCTCCCTTTCTGTCTCTCTATCAAGCACACATACCCTCTGTTAATTTAAAAAAAGAAAAAAGAAAGGCCAGCAGGTTGCTTGGTGGTTAAGGCCCTGGATTCCCATATGGCTGACCGTGGTTCAAGTTCCAGACCCGAGAGCTTGAAAAATCACACTGAGTACATGCACCTGCATGTCCAAAATCTCAAAAGGAGGATGGAGAAGGGATTGAGGCATGGCCAATCCCACTGGGAGATGATTTCTCATTTTCTCTCTCTCTGTCTCTCTCAGGTGAATGTACACAACCTATGGCCGAAAGAAAGAAAGAAAGAAAGAAAGAAAGAAAGAAAGAAAGAAGAGAAAAGAAAAGAAAAGAAAAGAAAAGAAAAAAAAGAAAAGAAAAGAAAAGAAAAGAAAAGAAAAGAAAAGAAAAAGAAAAGAAAGAAAAGCCAAAAAAGAAAAAGAAAAAGAAAGAAACTTTTTAATTCAACTCCAAGCCTACTTATTAGGTATGAATTTTGGGTTTCTAGGTAGACATGAGGGAACTTCAAAAAGTGTGTGGAGAAATAAAATGAAAGAACCAGCAGTTAGCGTAATGGCTATGTCGCTGGACTCTCATGTGGTCGACCATGGTTCGCGTCCCGGACCCGGTGACTAAAAACTCACACCTGGCGCGTGTGCGTGCGTGCCCAAGATCCCGAGAGGAGAATGGAGGAGAAGGGATTGCGGCGTGGCCATCCCCCCTGGGGGGTGATTTCTCGCTTTCTGTCTCTCTGTCTCTCTCTGTCTTTCTGGCGACCGCATGCGCCCTATAGCAAAAACCTATAAAAAGGAAAAAAAATTAAAATGCTAGTTTATTTTGGTGCAAAAAAAAAAATTGACATCCATGCATTCTTTTATATATTTTTTCAGACGACACACTTAAAAAAAATCATTATTTAACTTTATTTATTTTTTTAATTTGACCAGGACAGGACAGAGAGAGAGCATGAGAGAGAGTGAGAAAGCAAGCTGCTAGGTCCGGGACTCGAACTATGGTCAGCCACGTGGGAGTCCAGCACCCTCGATCACCACACCACCTGCCCCAGACTACACATTTTTATGAATTTTTTGAAGCCTCCTCATTACATGCATGGTGCTGGCTTCAAAGACGGATTTTTCCCTGTATGGTGTTCCGGTTCTGCTTGGTCGTCATTAGGTATGTGGCATTGCTGGCTCGGCCTTATTTGGGCATCCGGGGACCCGCTGCAACCTATTTGTGGGGATAAACACAAAAACAAACACAGGCAGGAGGGGACATGTAGGGACACCTGAGACCGTTTAGCTGGTGCCTGTGACTAACGGGAAGTGGGTTCTAACCTGGTTGCTTTGATGTGTGGAGGAAAGGAGCCTGGGCTCCGGGACCAGTCACGCAAGGACATCTCTTGACGCCCAGGCCACCTCCTTAATTGAGCCCAGGTGACAGTGATGCTGGGAAAGTCACCCAGGACTCCAGAGCTGTCTGGCACTGGCCTGGGTGGCGGTTGAGCAGCCCACCAGGCAGGGACAGTGGCCGATCCTCTGTCTGAAAACACGCCTGTGGGATTGTATGTCGTGGAGAAGGCATCAGGTGTGTTCTCTGTTCCCAGTGACCTGGAGCACACGGGGCCCTGGGGCTGAGCGGCTCAGTGATATTTACTCCCCAGCGTGGGTGCTCAAGGGTGTTATTAGAACACAGGCAGGACCAGCAGTTAGCGTAATGGCTATGTCGTTGGCCTCCCACGTAGTCGACCGCGGTTCGCATCCTGGACCCGGTGGCTTAAAACTCACGCCGGGTGCGTGTGTGTGCGTGCCCAAGATCCCGAGAGGAGGATGGAGGAGAAGGGATTGTGGTGTGGCCATCCCCCCTGGGGGGTGATTTCTCGCTTTCTGTCTCTCTCTGTCTTTCTGGCGAGCGCACATGCCCTATAGCAAAAACCTCTCCAAAAAAAGAAAAAAGAAAAAAAAATGACCCAGGCTGCCGGGCCCTGTTTTTCCAGACAGCTGTGGACAGGTGTGCATTGACACCCGAGGGAATGGTGGAACACACACACTCCACACAGACGCACGCATACACAGACACACTCATACGCCTCTGGGCCATTCTCACAGGTACAAAGTCACCTCCCTGGAGAAGACTCTTTGTCTCTGCCAATAGAGATCTTGACAAAGATATCAACAATAGTAAAGAAAGCCCAGAGGGGGAACCAGCAGTTAGCGTAATGGCTATGTCGTTGGACTCCCACGTAGTCGACCGCGGTTCGCATCCTGGACCCGGTGGCTTAAAACTCACGCCGGGTGCGTGTGTGTGCGTGCCCAAGATCCCAAGAGGAGAATGGAGGAGAAGGGATTGCGGTGTGATCATCCCCGCTGGGGGGTGATTTCTCACTCTCTGTCTCTCTGTCTCTCTCTGTCTTTCTGGTGAGCACACATGCCCTATAGCAAAAACCTCTCAAAAAAAAACAAAAAACAAAACAAAAAAAAACCCAGGGACAGCTGTGATTCTTATCAAAGAAAATGAAGCTCATTCCAGGCGAGCATCTCCCCTACAGGCCTGGAGCAGTCTGGCTCAACGGAGATGCCTTGGTTGGTTGGGACTCTTCTGGAACTTTCCAGCCATCATGAGAGCCCAGATATAATGTCTAAAATGCATGCACAGAGCAGAAAATGTCCAGCTTCGTGGAAAGCAATTATGTCCTCTGTATACCCCAGAGTCCTGGTTTGGGGTGTCATCTGAGGTTTCCGGCAACACTCAAGCCTCACCCCCACCCAGCCTCCTTGGGACCGCAGTTGGGGTTGCCAAATTAGCTCTGAGTCCTAACAGATGCTGGGGTTCTATAGCTGTTGTTCCTGGACCCCTGACAGCCACTGGCTCCTTTTAATTTTGCTCCCTAAGGCCCAGGTTTTCGTCCACAGAGCAATTTCTTTCTCTAATTTTCCCTCCAGACAGCGCCTCACGCCTTTGCCCACCCAGGCCTGCCTCAGCTAGCTAGTTGGATGGAAAGGAACCCCTGCCCAGACCTTGGCTACAGCCAGAGCTCAGAGCCTCCTCCCTGCCCTCGCCTGGTTCCTGTCCCGATTACCTCCCTTCCCGATCTCTGTCCTTGAGATTCAATAACTAACCTGGTCATTCTAACCCTTGAGACACATCTTGGGCCTTTTTTTTTTTTTTTAAAGAGATTTTTGCTGTAGGGCGTATGCTCTCTTCAGAGAGATAGAGAGACAGAAAGTGAGAAATCACCCCCCAGGGGGATGGCTGTGCTGCAGTCCCTTCTCCTCCAGTCTCCTCTTGGGATTTTGGGCACGCACGCACACGTGCCTGGCATGAGTTTCAAGACTCCGAGTCTGGGATTTGAACTGCAGTCGGCCATGTGGGAGTCCCGCAATGTAACCATTACTCTATCTGCTGGTCCTGGGACTCGGTTTTGCTTCCATCCACTCCCTGCTTCTCTCTCTTGGGCTGCGCTGGGTCCCATACCTCCCTCCTGTCTTCTATAACCAGCCCCCTTCTGTTCAGTCTCAGTCCCGGGACCATTGACTAGCGGGGTTGGTGCTTCCTGAGGACATGAAGGCTGGGTTCCTCCTCAGATCCCTATACTCTGTTTATTCGTTGGTTCAAGCGCACAGTGTGTATTAGAAGTTGAAGGGAAAAGCGTGGCTAATTAAGATCAGCCATTGGTATAATGGTCACATTGCAGGATTCCCACATGGGTGAACATGGTTCGAGTCCCAGACCCGGTGGCTTAAACTCACACTGGGCACATGCGCATGCATGCCCAAGATTCCAGGAGGAGAATGGAGAAGAAGGGATTGTGGTGTGGCCATCCTCCCCGGGGGGTGATTTCTCACTTTCCCTTTTACTGTCTCTGTCTGTCTCTCTCTGGTGAGTACATGTGCCCTATGGCAAAAACCTCTAAAAAAAAAAAGAAAAAAGATGGTCACAGGTCGCATCCCACGTAATAGCAAACCTGCCACCCATACCACACCCTTCGCTGAGTTCATTTGTGTTTGCAAGCAGGAGCATTGAGCTACATGGCACCAGCCATCTGCTGGTAACTCTGCAGGCATTTCATAAACCTTATAGTGACTTCCACTGTGAGCATGTGCTCTTATTTATGTATTTATTTTAAAACACTTATTTACCTAATTTTACCCATCGTTATTACTATCATTCTTAAAAAATTTGTCATAAGGCAAGTGCACTCACCAGAGAGAGACAGAGAGAGAGAGAGAGAGGGTAAGTGAGAAAGCAAGCCCTCCAGATCCAGGACTTGAACCACTGTTGGCCATGTGGGAGTCCAGCACTTTAATGAGCAGACCACCTGCTGGACCGTTTATTTATTTATTTTTAAGTTTATTTCTTTCTTCCGTGGGCAAGAGAAGAAAAGAGAGAGGAAGCACGCCCAATGGGGTCTTCACAGCACGATCCACTCCTAACCTCAGCTAGCCCGGATCACGGGCATGTGTGCAGGTGCACTGGGCATGCTCAGGAAGGTCCCTGGATGGGAACTCAGGGTCTTTTCCCTGTGGGTCCAGTGTGTTGCTGCTGTACCACCCACTACCTGGCCTCGGTCATCCTTCTTTCTTCCCTTCCTCCTCCCTCTGTTTCCCGTCCATGTTTATATTCATGACAAAGCATATGCATGTGGACAAGATGGAAAAGACGCTCCATAGGCTCTTATTCCAGTCCTCCAGCCCACCAGGATGCCAGGCACACTCAGCACGCACCCGGCATGTTTCTAGGCCTCCATGGTTGGGGACTCGAACCGCAGTCGGCACGTGGCTTCCAGCTCTGCAGTCCACAGTAACTGAACCAATGATTTCCTTCCCCGGCTTCGTCCTTGAGGGGCAGCACTTGTTAAGCTTCCCAAGGGTAACCATCATGGACCTAGAGGCATGAAGGTGGTGCTCTGGTTTCTCTTCTCTGTGGAAAACAACACCACCTGGCCTCTTTGGTTCCTGCTTCTCTACTGTTCCGTGGCATCACTGTTTTTTGTGTTTTTTGGGTTTTTTTTTTTTTTTTTTGAGGGGTTTTTGCTATAGGGGGTGGGCATTTTCCAGAAAGACAGAGAGAC
>NW_006200341.1:1273271-1275914 GCF_000334495.1 Tupaia belangeri chinensis
CCGCAATCCCTTCTCCTCCATTCTCCTCTCAGGATCTTGGGCACGCATGAACACGCGCCCGGTGTGAGTTTAAGCCATTGGGTCCAGGACTTGAACTGAGGTTGATTACGTGGGAGTCCAGCGACATAGCCATTATGCTAACTGCTGGTCCCATGGTGGGTCACATTTTGATTTATTCATCACAAGCTGGAAATACCACCAGTGGAGAATGCATTTCTTTTTTTCTTTTTCTCTTTTAAGGGATTTTTGCTATAGGAAGTGTGCATTTGCTGGAGAGACACAGAGAGAGATAGAGAGACAGAAAGTGAGAAATCACCCCCCAGGGGGATGGCCACGCCGCTATCCTTTCTCCTCCATTCTCCTCTCGGGATCTTGGGCACGCACGCACACGCACCTGGTGTGAGTTTTCAAGCCACCATGTTTGGGACTCGAACCGTGGTCAGCTCTTTGGGAGTCCAGCATCTTAACCACTGTACCACCTGCTGGTCCTGGAAAATGTGTTTAATATACCCAGCCTTAGCCTCACCTTCCTTAAATGTACTCAGAACGCTTGCACTAGCCTAAAGCCTACTTTTTCTTTTTTAGGTTTTTGCTATAAGGCATGCGCAGTTGCGAGAGAAAGAGAGAGAGAGAGAGAGAGAGAGAAAGTTAAAAAAATCACTCCATCTAGAGGGGACAACCATGCCACAATCCCTTCTCTTCCTGTCCCCTCAGGGTTTGGGGCATACACACGCACATGCCTGGCATGATTCTCAAGTCCCCGGGTTTGGGACTTGAACGGCTCAATCAGCCATGTGGGATTCAGTGTCTTAACCTCCATGCCACTTGCTGGCTCCACAAAGCCCTTTTTTTTTCTTTTTTTGAGAGATTTTTGCTATAGGGCATGTGTGCTTTCCAGAGAGACAGAGAGAGACAGAGAGACAGAAAGGAAGAAATCACTCCCCAGTGATTGGGCCATGCCCAATCTCTTCTCCTCCAGTCTCCTCTTGCGCCCGGTGTGAGTTTTAAGCTGCCGGATCTGGGACTCGAACTGCAGTTGACTACATGGGAGCCCAAAGACATAATCATTGCACCATCCGCTGGTCCCCACAAAGCCTGTTTTATAATAAAGCATGTGATTTATTGACTAGTGTACTGAAAGTGGAAAACCAGAATTATGGGTAGTCAGAGTACGGTTTCTATCGAATGCATAACGCTTTCCAACTATTGTCAAGTCCAAAAACAATTGTCAGCCAAACCATCTGAAGTTGGGGGCTTTCTGAATTTTAATTACTATCGCTTTTATAAAATGGCTTAATGTCTGGTAGACTGAGGCTTTCTTCGATGATGGTGTTCAAACTGGATTTAGTTACTCAAATTCATTTCTTATTTCATATGACTTTTAGAATTAAGACGAATTTCAAGATGAATCGAAGCCTGCCGACTTTCATTTATTTATTTATTTATTTAGCCATACGCTGCCCTGAGATGATGAGAAGGAAAATGTGAAATCATCCCCAGGGCATGCAATCTCTTCTTTTCCATTCTCCTTTTGGGGTTTTAGGCATGCATGCACACATACCTGGCATGAATTTCAAGCCACCAGGTCCAGGACTCAAACCAGAGTCAGCCATGTGGGAGTCCAGCATCTTAGCCACTACATCACTGGCAGTCCCACAGTCCAAAGACTTTTCATTAGAATTGTATTGAATGTACTGGTTTATTTTAGGGGAACCTGAGTAGTTTTCTATAATGGGAAGTTTTCTGATGCAAGAACCGTGAAGTCTTATTTCACAGTGGTTATATTTTGTCTTCCGGTGTTTTCTAACCACCTCCATAAAGTTTGCACATTTTTGTTAGGTTTATTTCTGGATGTGTAATGCGTGTAGGTGTATGTTTCAAAATGGTGACATTATAAATATTACATTTCTACTTGCTTATTCACATTTAAAGAGGCATTATATATTTAGGTTTTTTTTTTTTTTTGCTAGAGTGTGCATGTACTTGCCAGAGAGATACAGGAGAGAGAAAGAGAGAGAGAGAGAGAGAGGGAGGGAGGGAGAGAGAGAGAGAGGGAGGGACAGAGGGAAAAGGAGAAAGCACTGATTTTTACTTTATTTTCTGTGCCCATCTTTCTTCATTGTCTTGCAAATTCTGTGTTTTATCCATTGATTTTCTTTTCTTTTTCACATAAGTATACATCCTCTATAATTTTGTCTACTTTTCTAATTCTTAGTCATGTCTTATTGCATTGTTTACCAACTCCAATATGCTACTGAATGGCAGTGTCAGTGATGCTAGGCATTTTTTTTTTCACTATTGAATATGTTGTTTTACTATGAGATAAGCTGTATGCAGTAGATTTTTACTAAGTACCAGTTGTTACTTTTGTAACATTTCTTTCTATGGTTACATGATGTAACTTTTTTTTTTAAGAGAGATGTTTGTGGGAACCAGCAGTTAGCGTAATGGCTATGTCGCTGGACTCCCACGTAGTTGACCGCAGTTCGCATCCCGGACCCGGTGACTTAAAACTCACGCCAGGCATGTGTGCGTGCGTGCCCAAGATCCCAAGAGGAGAATGGAGGAGAAGGGATTGTGGCGTGGCCATTCCCCCTGAGGGGTGATTTCTCGCTTTCTGTCTCTATGTCTCTCCCTGTCTGT
>NW_006200341.1:1275941-1290804 GCF_000334495.1 Tupaia belangeri chinensis
AAAACCCCACAAAAAAAAAAAAAGAGAGAGATGTTTGCTATAGGATGCCTGTGCTCTCTGGAGACGCAAAGAGAGAAAAAGGGAGAAATCACCTCCCAGGAGGGCTGGCCATGCCACGACCCCTTCTCCTCCATTCTCCTCTTGGGATTTTGGGCACACACGCAGATGTGCCCGGTATGAATTTCAAGTCACCAGGTCTGGATCTCAAACCATGGTCAGCAGCATGGAGACCAGAGCCTTAACCACTATGCCCCACACGCTGTAACTTTTCTTATAAATGGGTTTTATATTTTCCTGAATGCTTTTTCTCCATCTGTTGAAGGATCAGATAGGTTTTCTCCTTTAGGATGTTAATGAGGTGAATTACACAGGCATTAGGCTCTAACGACAGAGACATCTTTGTATTTCTGTTATAAGCCTCACTTGTGTATGACAAATTATTATTTTAACTGCATTAGAATATCTAATATTTCCTGTAAGATTTTTCCTGTTTGTTGGAAACAAATTTATATGAAATTCATAAGTATATTATTCCACTTTCAACATCCTGACTTATGACACTGATCTATAGTTTTACTTTCTACGGAAACTAGCTAGTTTTCTTTTTCTTTTTTATTTTTTTTTAAGAGAGGTTTTTGCTACAGGGCGTGTGCGCTCACCAGACAGACAGAGACAGAGAGACAGAAAGCGAGACATCACCCCCCAGGGGGGATGGCCACGCCACAATTCCTTCTCCTCTATTATCTTCTCGGGATCTTGGGCACGCACATGCACCCAGCGTGAGTTTAAGCCACCGGGTCTGGGACTCGAACCGTGGTTGACTACATGGGAGTCTAGCGACATAGCCATTACGCTAACTGCTGGTCCCTCTAGTTTTCATTTTAAAACACATTATATTTGCCTCAAAATAAATGAACGGCTCTACTTATTTCCCATTATCTGGAAATACCCGTGGCCAAAGAGATGATTTGTTTTTTTGACAAGTTATACTAAAAATGTTCTTAAAAAAAAATCCGAGTAAGGGTTGTGAATTGCCATTTGAGTTTCTTAATTGCTATTGGTTTATTCAAAGTTTTCATGACTTGTGTCGGTTTTGGCTATGTATAGTCTATATTTTTCTTTGTCTTTTCAAAACTTTTGACATATCCTTGCTTCATCCTCGATGAAAATAATTTCGGGGCCAGCAGGTGGCATGGTGGCTAAAGGCACTGGACTCCTACATGGGTGACAACGGTTCATGTCCCCAACTGGGCAGCTTGCTTTCTCACTTTCTCTCTCTCTCTCTCTCACTCTGTCCTTCTCTGGTCAAATTAAAATAAATAAAGAAATAAAAGAAATAAAATAATTCTTTAAAAAAGTAATAATAATGAATAAAATTAGATAAATAATTCTTTAAAAATAAAAAAAAAATTCTTGGGTTTCTATAGTTATTTCCTCTTTTAATTGCCAAATCTTATTTTCAGCATTTTCTTTTTCAGTTGAATGCCTCTTTCAAAGGGCTTTAAAAATATATATATTATTAATCTTTTCAAAGGAACTTCCATTTTTATAATTCATCTCTAAGGTATGTTACACGTTCCCCTTGATTTCATGTCTTCTCTAATTTTTCCCTTTAATTTACTTTTTTGTTTTTCTTTTTCTTTTTTTCATTTTGGAGAAGTTTTTGCTATACCGCGTGTGCACTCACCAGACAGAGAGAGACAGAGAGACAGAAAACGAGAAATCACCCCCCAGGGGGGATGGCCACGCCGCAATCCCTTCTCCTCCATTCTCCTCTCGGGATCTTGGGCACACACGCACATGCGCCCGGCGTGAGTTTAAGCCACTGGGTCCGGGACGCGAACCGCAGTCGACTATGTGGGAGTCCAACGACATAGCCATTATGCCAATGGCTGATCCCCCTTTAATTTACTTTTTTCTGACTTTTTTTAAAGTTTTTCTTGTTCTCCACTAAATATATTAAAACTATAAGTCTTCCTCTGAGTATCATTTTGTCTGTATTACATCATTTTCAATAAGAAATAGTTTATTTTCTTTATATTGAAAAATTATACTTCCGTTATGAATTCTCGTTCATCTATGAATTATTTTAAAAATGTGGCTTTTGGTTCCAAACATGAAATGTTCTTAGCTAACGTTTTTTGGTTGCCTGCTAATTTTATTGGCTCATGACGAGGGAATGTAGTCTGTATGACACTGAGTATTTGGAATTCTTTGGGACTTTCTTTGTGGCCAAATGTGTGATCAATTTTCGTAAGTGTTCTACGTGTCTTTTTGTTTGTTGGATACAAAGTTACATGGAATTCATCATTATATTGTTCTACCTTCTACAACCTACCTTATTTTGTTAGTATTATTTTTGGGGGGTCGGTTGATGTTATAGCTCTTGAGAGATTTGCTAATACATACTATTTTCTCTTTTTCTGAGATTTTTTTCTACAGGGTGTGTGTGTTCACCAGAGAGACAGAGAGAAATAGAAAGACAGAAGGAGAGAAATCAGCCCCCAGTGGGGGATGGCCACACTGCATCCTTTCTCCTCCATTCTCCTCTCAGGATTTTGGGCATGTACCCCTGGGGGGGCGATTTCTCACTTTCTGTCTCTCTCTGTCTTTCTGGTGAGTGCATGCACCCTACAGCAAAAACCTCTTAAAAACAACAACAACAACAACAACAAACCCAAAGAGTGATCTTGCCAATTTCTTGCAAAAGCCTTCTGGAATTTTGATAGGAATGTTGAATCTGTAGATTAGTTTGCAGAAAATCAACATCTTAACTCTTCCAGTTCATCAGAATGGACTATGTCTCCATTTAGTTCATTCTTCTTTAATTCCTCTTAGCGGGACCAGCAGTTGGCGTAATGGCTATGTCGCTGGACTCCCACATAGTCGACCGCGGTTCGCGTCCCGGACATCTATGTACATGAAGAACATTGGAGTGCGATTTCAATCCTTCATTCCTTGTAATGTCTCTATCAGGTTATTATCTGATATTGTTATGATGGCATCAGAAAATGGATTGTGGGAACCAGCAGTTAGCGTAATGGCTATGTCACTGGACTCCCATGTAGTCGACCACGGTTCGCGTCCCGGACCCGGTGGCTTAAAACTCACACCGGGCACGTGTGTGTGCGTGTGCCCAAGATCCCGAGAGGAGAATGGAGGAGAAGGGATTGCGGCATGGCCATCCCCCGGGGGGTGATTTCTCGCTTTCTATCTCTCTGTCTCTCTCTCTCTGTCTGGTGAGCGCACGCGCCGTATAGCAAAAACCTCTCCAAAAAAAAAAAAAAAAAGGATTGTGAAGTGTTTGTTCCTTCTCCTCTTTTGCAATAAGTTTATGTAAGATTTGTGTAATTTCTTCCATAAATGTCTGATATAATTAACAATTGACGCCATTCAGACCTGGATTCTTTTGGAGGGTGGGGGAAGACTCCAATGTCTTAAACATAGAGCTATTTATCATTTTTACTTCATCTTGTGTTAGTTTGGTTAGTTGTATTTTTCCAATACAATCCTCTCCAATTTGGATGTCTTTCTTTTCTTTTCCTTGCACACAAATGGAACACTACAAGCACTTTACCAGGGGGCAAAGTGGGCCTGATCTCTCATCCCTGAGGCAGGATGTATCCACCCACTGAGGCCCCCCTAGGAGGAGAGCGCTGGGGCAGGGCAGTGACTTTTTCTCATTACTGGAAACAGAAACCTTTGTATAATTTTATGTAAGTTGTTGGATTTCTTTTTTTTTTCTTTCTTTTCTTTTTCTTTTTTTTTTTTACATAATGCGGCCCATAATATTATTTTTTAAAATCATTTGAATGTAGGATTTGTAGTGGTGTCTCTTCTCTCATTCCAAATATTGGTAATTTGCATTTTCATTCTCTCTCTCTTTCTTTTTTTTGGGGGTGGAGGTTGCTATAGTGTGTGTGCGCTCACCAAAAAGAGAGATAGAAAGAGAGGAATCACTCCCCAGGGGGGATGGCCACACCGCAATCCCTTCTCCTCCATTCTCCTCTCGGGATCTTGGGCATGCACACACACGTGCCTGGCGTGAGTTTTAAGCCACCGGGGCTGGGACTCGAACCGCAGTCGACGAGATGGGAGTTCAGCGACATAGCCATTACGCTAACTGCTGGTTTCCAGTACCATATTGTTCTGATTTTGGTACTTCTGCAATAAAATTTTAAATAAGAAAGCATGAGACCTCCAACTTCGTTCATTTTTTTCAAGATTGTTTTGACTATCTGTGGTTCCTCAAGGTTCCATATGAATTTTAGGATGGATTGTTTTAATTTCTAAATAAAAAGCCACTAGGATCTTGATAGAGGTTGCATGAAATCTACAGATCACTTTGTATAGTGTCGCTGTTATTTTTTTTTTATTATTATTTTGGAGAGGTTTTTCACTCTAGGGCGCGTGCGCTTGCCAGACAGACAGAGAGAGACATAGAGACAAAAAGTGAGAAATCACCTCCCAGAGGGGATGGTGAGGCCGCAATCCCTTCTCCTCCATTCTCCTCTCGGGATCTTGGGCACACACACACACACACACACACGCACCTGGCGTGAGTTTTAAGCCACTGGGTCCAGGACTTGAACTGCGGTCGACTACGTGGGAGTCCAGCGACATAGCCATTATGCTAACTGGAGAGAGACTAGTGTCGCTGTTATTAAGATAGCTACGCTACCCAAATATATTAATCAATGAACATGGCATGTCTTCCCATTTTTCGATCTTTAGTTTATTTCATGAACCAACATTTGTTGTTTTCAATGCACCAATCGTTCACTTCTTTCGTCAAGTTTATTTCTAAGGCTTTTTAATGTTCCTGCATGTGGAATCTTGCTTATTTCCAGATTGTTTATTGTGAGTGTATAGACCCACAACTTATTCTTCTGTGTTAATTTTGTATTCTTCAATTGCGCTGAACTCATTTATTAATTTGAACAGTTGTGTGTGTGTGTGTGTGAGAGAGAGAGAGAGAGAGAGAGATGTCATTGCTTTTCTACCCATAAAATCGTGTCATCTGTTAACAGATACATTTACTCTTCCTTTCCAATTTAGATATTTTTTTTTCTTTCTTTTCCTTGCACACAAATGGAACAATACAAGCACTTTACCAGAGGGCAAAGTGAATCTGATCTCTCGTCCCTGGGGTAGGATGTATCCACCCACTGAGGCCCCTCTGGGCTAAGCAATGACTTTTCCTCCTACTGGAAACAGAAACCTTTGGATCTCTTACACAGAGCGATTGAAAAGGAAAAGAAAAAAAATCCTTAAAGTGGTAGAGATTGAAAGGCATAATAATAGACCATCTTGAAAACGGGACTTTTGGGAACCAGCAGTTAGTGTCATGGCTATGTCGCTGGACTCCCACGTAGTCGACCGCAGTTCGTGTCCCGGACCTGGTGGCTTAAACTCACGCCGGGCGCGTGTGCGTGCGTGCCCAAGATCCCGAGAGGAGAATGGAGGAGAAGGGATTGCGGCGTGGCCATCCCCCCTGGGGGGTGATTTCTCGCTTTCTGTCTCTATGTCTCTTTCTGTCTGTCTGGCGAGCACATGCGCCCTACAGTGAAAACCTCTCCAAAAAAAAAAAAGACTCCACATTTTTTGGCCTAAGGAACTGGATTATACAACATATATTAAAATTAATTTCACCTGTTTATTTGTTATTTATTTATTTTGGAGAGGTTTTTGCTATAGGGCGTGTGCGCTTGCCAGAAGGACAGAGAGAGACAGAGAGACAGAAAGCGAGAAGTCACTCCCCAGAGGAGAATGGAGGAGAAGGGATTGCGGCGTGGCCATCCCCCCTGGGGGGTGATTTCTCGCTTTCTGTCTCTATGTCTCTTTCTGTCTGTCTGGCGAGCACATGCGCCCTACAGTGAAAACCTCTCCAAAAAAAAAAAAAAAAACTGGACTTTTATTGCCCACCAGCATAACGGTTCTGATAAATTCCTCCTGGGTGGGAAAGCTTAGAGGAAAGAGGAATCCTTTAAGTGGCAGCTGTGGTCTGCCAGAGGCCAGCTCTGCCTTCTGCACCGTCTTTTCCAGGAACATTCTACGCACCCAGCTTTCTCAAGCACCCGTGGAATATTCCACAGTGTAGACCACAGTTTGGACCATCAAACAAACCTCCACAAGTTTAAAAGGAGGCCTAAAGAGAGTGGTTCTGACCACAATGACATCCATAATAGAAAGGCCAAAAAAAAATAAAAAATGAAAAATACAAACAAAAGCTTCAAATGTAGAAATCAAGACACTAGTAAATAACTCATGGGTCAAAGAGGAAGCCTCAAAGGAACTGATGGGAAACGAAAAGACCATGCATCCTGCCAGTTCACTCGGTTCCCTGGGGTCTCTAGGTTTCTTGTTTGTTTGTTTGTTTGTTTAATATGTGGCCCGTGCCCCCTCTGCCATGCCACATCCATGCGCTCGCTCCGTGGGGCCTGCAGCTCCGAGGAGCGGGATTGACACCCGGACGGCCAATGAACAAGACCAAGGTTCAGCGTGCAGCCCCAGCTTGGGAGCCCAGGGCCGCTGCCGAGGAGGTTGGAGGTGGCCAAGAGATGACCCAACGCCTGCGCCAGCCCCCTTTTCTCCCTCCTTTCCTGCCTCCTATCCCAGACGGGGACAGGATGCCATGGGCTTGGGGAGCTGGGCAGAGACCGCCTCTGGAGATTCTCAGAAGGAAAAGCAGGAGTGGGAGTTTCCAGAGGCTGGCGGGAGCTGCCAGGAGCTCTCTGGACGTGAACAGCATGGGAATCCCTCCTGAGGGGTGCAGGGTGGGACCACGGGTTGCAGCTCTCCGACTTCCGGTCAGGTCCACTCTGTCCTCTTCTCCCTGAGGCCCCAGGGGCTGCATCCTCACTTTGCACAAAAATGCTGACTGCTTGGAGTCAGAAGCTGCCCAGCCTGACCCCTGAGGCTGTTCTGCCCCGCCCCACCCAGCAGCCCAGCAGCCCAGCCTCTGTGGACACAGGGTGCACGATTCATGCGCTCCCTCATGGGTAGGTCCTTCCGCCACTCAGCTGCCCCCTGGCCCTTGGCCACCCACAGTGAGGTCCCAGCAGGCCTTGCAACCTGGGCCTAATCTGGGCTCCTCTGGTGGCCACAGCTGCAGAGGGGGATGATCCTGCTTGGCGGGGCCGTCCCCGTGGGTTCCTGCAGACAGCAGTGACAGGCCTCACGTCTGCCTTGGCTACTCAATCGTTCCTCCCTGGTTCTGCTTGGGAAAACAAACGCTTTTTGAGAGAGTCAGAGCTTGTTAGGGAGAAGGGGAGCCATGAGCCCAGGGCACTCGTGGTGACCAGAATGGACTGCCCACTCCCATCTCATCAGATGGGTTCATTTATTTGGTAAAGAATGATTTCATGTCATTCGATGTATTATTATTGTATTTTAATTCAACCAGAGACTGGATTGAAAGAGAGAGAAGGAAAGGGAGAAAGCAAGCCGCCCAGTCTGGGACTCGAACCGTGATCGACCATGTGGGAGTCCAGCGCCTTAACCATCACACCACCTGCTGGTCCCCAGATGGGTTCTTTGATTTGCTATTGAGCTGTACACGTGGGCGTCGGCAAAGAGGAGCAGAGGCTACGCGCCCCTGGCCTGGGCGTGGCCGCGGTGGCGAGGCCATGCCCACCTTGGCTGGCCTGTCCCACAGGACAGGGGGCCTGGACAGAGGAGGAAGGGAGAGGGCTGGGTGTACTCCTCCCTCTTCCCCAAGGCCTTTGGCTCCTAGAAAGGGACCCCTGGGTGCAGAATCTCTTGTGCTGTGTCCTTAGCCAAGAGGTGTTAACCCCAAGGGGTGGGAGGGCGTGTCTAGATACCCGGATGAGAAGAAGGGGTAACGGAGCCTCTGGAAGGGAAAGGAGGAGAAGGGACCCAAGATGGAGTCAAGGCCCAGCCTGGGGCCAGCTGTTAGCCTGGAAATTAAGGCAGCCGGATCCCACATGGCCGAGTGCCTGGTTTGAGTGTCAGACCCAGCAGGGTTGAAACACACTGCAGGGACCAGCAGGTGGCATGATGGTTAAGGTGCCGGACACTCCCATATGGCTTACCATGGTTCGAGTCCTGGGGCTGGTGGCTTGCTTTCTCATTTTCCCTCTCTCTCTGTGTATGTGTGTCTCTTTCTGGTCAAATTAAAATAAATGAATGAATAAATAAAATTTAAAAAGCAAAGAAAAAGAAAAACATACTACATGTGTACATGCATGCCCAAAATCCTGAAAGAGGGACACAGGGAGGAGAAGGGATTGCAGTATGGCCGTTCCCCATGGGGGTGCTTTCTCACTTCCCCTCTCTCTGTCTCTCTTTGTCTCTATCTGGTGAGAGCACGGGCCCTACAGCAAACAAATGACAACAGCCACAAAAAGAATAGAGGGGGGCAAAAGGTGGTGTGGAGGTTAGAGTGGTAGATTCTCCATGACTGACCACGGTTCGAGTCCCGGACCTGGAGGTTTACAACTCACACTGGGCATAGAGGTGTATGTGCCCAAAATCCCAGGAGGGAAATAGACATAAAGGGATTGTGGCATAGCCATCCTCCCTGTCAATGAAGAGACAGAAGAGCTCCTGTCTCTCTGTCTCTCTGTCTCTCCAGCAAGTGCATGCACTCTATAGCAAAATTCTCTCTCTAAACGCATGTGTGTGCGTGCATACACACACACACACACACACACACACACAGAACCGGCCTAGCCCCTGGTCTCCAAACCCTGCCTGGCCTGTCACTGCCATCCGCGCTCCCAAATGCCACACACGCCGTTCACATGGGGACCGCTATGCTTAGCGAGGGTCATGGTTTCATGGTGACCCACCTTTCAACCACATTCAAATGGTGCTTCCACTCCCCACCTCCCCCCAGCGATATTCCTTGCTTTTATTTATGTTTTTAAAGCTAAAATAAATAAGATGTCATTCAACAAACTAGTGCGAACCAAAATTGGCAGAAAATGAAAACAGAAGAGAAGAGGCTTGCCAGTCTGTGCGGGGGCGGGCGGGGACAGTCTGTCACAGTTTCCACACACCCAGGGGAACCCTGCAGGCTGCCCACCCTGGGCCTGGAAAGCAGAACATCCCAGCAATGCCCAGGGCGCCTGCCCGAGGGCTGGGTCTTCTGCCTGCTAAGACCCCTGCTGAGGGAACCAGCAGTTGGCGTAATGGCTATGTCGCTGGACTCCCATGTAGTCGACACGGTTCGCGTCCCAGACCCGGTGGCTTAAAACTCACGCCGGGCGCGTGTGCATGCGTGCCCAAGATCCCGAGAGGAGAATGGAGGAGAAGGGATTGCAGCGTGGCCATCCCCCCGGGGGGTGATTTCTTGCTTTCTGCCTCTCTGTCTCTGTCTGTCTGGCAAGCGCACGCGCCCTATAGCGAAACTCTCTAAAAAAAGATCCCTGCTGAGGGACTGTTCTGGAACATTCTCTGAGGTGTCTTCATTTTTTTTCAAAAAAAGAATTATTTTATCTAACTTTTATTTATTATTATTATTATTTAGTATTTCCAGAGAGAGACAAAGGGAGAGAGAGAGTGGGAGGGAAAGTGAGAAAGCAAGCCTCCAGGTCTGGGACTCGAACCATGGTTGGCCATGTGGGAGTCCAGAGCCCTCGATCACCACACCACCTGCCAGTCCCTGAGGTCTCTTCATTTTAAGCTAAAGGGCAGCTCCGGTCCTAATCAGGCTCCAGGTAAAAGCTGGGAAAAGCTCTTTTCTCTCTGGGCCCTTCTCAAGGCCTCACTCTTACCAGGTTAGGGCGTTCAAAACCAACGCCCATGAGGCCCAGGCTGGAAACACAACTGAGGTTGTCAGGACAGGGTCCCAGTGAAGGGGCGGCTCCTCTTCCTGGGATTGTTTGATTTTCTTTCTTAAAAAAAAAAACTATTTAACTTTGTTATTATTATTATTAATTTGACTAGAGAGAGACAGAGAGAGAAAGGGAAAATGAGAAAGCAAACCTCCAGGCCCAGGGCTCGAACCTCAGCTGGCCATGTGGGAGTCCAGTGCCTTAACCACCATGCCACCTGCTGCCTCCTCATTTTTCTTTTTTTGGAGAGATTTTCACTATAGGGCGCATGTGCTTGTCAGACAAACAGAGAGAGACATAGAGACAGAAAGTGAGAAATCACCCCCCAGGGGGGATGGCCACACCACAATCCCTTCTCTTCCATTCTCCTCTCGGGATCTTGGGCACGCACGCACACGCGCCCGGCGTGAGTTGTCAGCCACCGGGTCCGGGATGCGAACCGCGGTCGACTACGTGGGAGTCCAGCGACATAGCCATTACGCTAACTGCTGGTTCCCAACCTCCTCATTTTTTTAAGAGTATTTACTTTTTCCATGAAGGAGAGAGACAGAGGGAGAGACAGAAAGGCCCTTTCAACAGGGCCTTCATGCTGGGACTCACCCCCAACCTCAGCCAGCCCCCAGATAGTGAACACATGTGCCTGGCATGTTCAGGGAGGTCTCCAGACACCAACCCAGAAACAGTCCACATGGACCAGACTCACAAAGCATTGTGTTACCTCTGTACTATTGCCCAGGCTTCGGATGATTTGATTGATTGAGTGAGTGAGTGAGTGATACTACAAATAGAATTGTGTGGATTCTGAAGTACCATTTCCTGCCTTTTTAAAAAAGATTGTTTTTTTTGGGGGGGGGGAGAGGTTTTTGCTATAGGGCGCATGCACTCACCAGAAAGACAGAGAGAGACAGAGAGACAGAAAGCGAGAAATCACCCCCCAGGGGTGATGGCCACGCCGCAATCCCTTCTCCTCCATTCTCCTCTCGGAATCTTGGGCACGCACGCACACGCGCCCGGCGTGAGTTGTAAGCCACCGGGTCCGGGATGCGAACCGCGGTCGACTACGTGGGAGTCCAGCGACATAGCCATTACGCTAACTGTCCCCCAGGTGTTTTTGTTTTTTAATGTGCTTTTGCCCTTTGGATTTGTTTGTTTGTTTGTTTGGTTTTTGCCGTAGGGCTCCCCCCACAGAGACAGAGAGAGGGAAAGTGAGAGATGATCCCCCAGGGGGGATGGCCACACTGCAATCCCTTCTCCTCTTGAGATTTTGGGCACGCACGCACATGCACCTAGTGTGAGTATTTTTTTAAGCCACTGGGTCCAAGACTTGAACTGCAGTTGACTATGTGGGAGTCCAGCGACATAACCATTATGCCACCTGCTGGTTCCAACACGTTGATGCTTTCTAAGCAGCTCAGAAGAGGCAGGTCTAAGGGCCCGCACTGGAGGAGCCCAGCTCCCCGTCTCAGTCCCAGAGGGTGACTTCTGCCCCACTTGGTCCAATTCCTGACTCTGGTACCCTCTCATCAGCCTCCAGTAGTTCTTACATTATTTGATTTCGTGCCAACAAAATTCTGCGTGAGCCTGTGTTGAAAGCGGGCTCTCAGCTCTGGGCTGGGGGTGGGGGGTGCAGACGGATGGCCTGTCCCTATCCATGGGAGACACCCTAGCTGATGAATATCGCCATGGAAACACATCCTCTTCCGAGGGCTCGTGGGAGACAGGGAATTACTCCCCCCATATGCTTGTAGTAGGCCACGGGAGGGGAGGACATTGGAGCGGAGCCCAGAAAAATCATGGGGATTCACAGGAAGGGAGGGTTGTGGAGGTGCAGGGGTGTGGGGTAACGGGAAACCACAGGCGTTCTGGCCACAGGGCCAGATGGGGACCCCCTGGATGCTGGGTGGTTGAGAGAAGAACGATGTGGCCCTCCCTGCTCAATATATTACGTCGTTGGGAAACTCAGGATGCATTTTTCTCTGTGTGTGTGTGTGTGTGTGTTTTTCCTATGCAAAAAGGCATCATGGGACCAGCAGTTAGCCTAATGGCTATGTCGCTGGACTCCCATGTAGTCGACAGCAGTTCGCGTCCTGGACCTGGTGGTTTAAACTCACGCCGGGCGCGTGTGCGTGCGTGCCCAAGATCCCGAGAGGAGAATGGAGGAGAAGGGATTGCGGCGTGACCATCCCCCCTGGGGGGTGATTTCTCGCTTTCTGTCTCTCTGTCTCTCTCTGTCTTTCTGGCGCACACGCCCTATAGCAAACACCTCTCCAAAAAAATAATAATAGAATAAAATAAAATAGAAAAGAATGACTTGGGAGAAAAGAGGCCTATTCTCTCCCTGTCCTGGGCCCCCTCTGAGGCCTCCTGAGGCAATATTTCCAGGCCTCTTTGGGGGTACTTTGAGCTCGCTTTCAGGTCCTGAAAGTCTAGAATAAAAGCATCTCATCATCGAACCCCCATCTGTGCAGAACTGATTACACCCCCCCTTCCTGCCCCTCCGAGACATAGACCAGACCCCAGGGTCCCCCCTTTCTTATGGGGATGGGGGCGGGGGTGATTCTTGAGTGTTTCTCAGCATAAGAATGGACGAACGAGCTGCCAAAGCTTGCTTGAATCGAAACTCCTGGAGCCGGGAAGGAGTGGAGACAAACACGCTTCCTTTGGACAGCTGTGCCTACACTCTATAAAAAACGTGTCAGATTCACTCACCCGGGTTGGGAGGCTGTCGGCGCCAAACATCTGGATCTTTGGACAGGCCCCTAAGACGCCCGGGATGTTTCCCTCCCCACCTGGACGGCCGCCGTCACGTAAGTGCAGCCCTGACTCCGGAGAAGACAGCACCTGGCCGGGGTCCACTTCCTCTGCGGAGGGCTCAGCGGACTCCCTGCGGACAGATGGACGGACGTGTTCCCAGTGCCTTTGGGGCAGGGGGGGGCGGGGGGAGGAGGCAGAGCTGGCCTGGTGTGTTCTGGGCCTTCACTGGCCCTGGGGCAGCCTGGTGCCCACAGCTGGGCTACTCCCTGGGAAGGCCAGGGTGCTCGGCAGTGCTGTGGCTGTTTTCATGGGTCATGAGCAGGGGGCCCGGGACAAACAGATTAGATGTGACCCTGGGAAGGGAAACGGACACAGGTAACTTTTGCTCGTGGAGGAACAAATCCATGCATGTTCATTCAGACTGTCCTTTCTCCAAGAGTAAGCCAAATGGGTCGTTCTGGCAATCTGAATCGCTGTGCGTGTGTGTGTGTGTGTGTGTGTGTGTGTGTGTGTGCAGGGTTACTGCTTCAAGAGTGCCAATCCCCCAAGATATTTTTTGGAGAATAAGGTGATGTCAATTAGAGCCCCTCTCCCTACTGATTTGCTAAGAACAAGTTTTCTGGGGCCTGGCAAGTGGTGTGGTGGTTAAGGCTCTAGATTCCCACATGGCTGACCACAGTTCGAGTCCTGGACCTGGCGGCTTGCTTTTTCACTTTCCTTCTCTCCCTCTTTCTCTCTCTGCCTGCCTCTCTCTGGTAAATGCATGTGCATTCTAGCAAACAAAATAACAACAATAATAATACATAAAATTAAATAAATGATCATTTCTTTTTTCTTTTCTTTTCTTTTTTTTTTTTTGGAAAGGTTTTCGCTATAGGGCGCGTGCGCTCGCCAGACAGACAGAGACAGAGAGACAGAAAGCGAGAAATCACCCCCCAGGGGGGATGGTCACGCCGCAATCCCTTCTCCTCCATTCTCCTCTCGGGATCTTGGGCACGCACGCACACGCACCCGGCATGAGATTTAAGCCACCGGGTCTGAGACGCGAACCGCGGTTGACTACGTGGGAGTCCAGCGACATAGCCATTACGCTAACTGCTGGTTCCCCAAATAAATGATCATTTTAAAAAAGAGAAAAGAGGTTTCTGATTACCTAAAGGAGGTGAGCAGAGAAGGCCAGCCAGTTTTTTGTGAGAAATAATGCTCACCCTCCCCTGGCTGGGGTCCAAGGCATCCTACAGGTGTGAGTGCAATTGTTGGATGGAAAATTCTTGAGAATAATATTGTAGCATCTTTGTTCCTCGATAGGTTAAATATGGGGTTAGCACATGACCCAGCAATCAAGTTTTAAGGACATCCCCCCCAAATGGGAACACATGTCCACACAGAAAATCGTACCTCAATGTTCATAGCAGCACCATCATAGCATCCAAAATGTAGAGTAGGAGTACCTCAACTGCCCATCGATTGATAAATGAATAAATAAGGTGTGGTATATCCATACAGTGGAATATTATTCGGCAGTGAAAAAGGATGGTCGCTAAATTAATGAATAAGAGGTGGTATATCCACCCAGTGGAATATTATTTGGCAATGAAAAGAAACAAAATATTGATATATCATACAACAAGGATGAACCTTGAAACCATTGCAGAAAATAAAAGAAGTCAGACACAAAAATCCATGTATGATTCTATTTATGTGTAATGTCTGAAGTCATCAAAGTTATAGAAATACAAAGTTGATTAGCAGTTTCCCAGGGCCAGGAAAGGGAAGAAAGGGGAACTACTGCTAATGAAGAGGAGGTGGTTTCTTTTTGTTTTGTTTTATTTATTTATTATTCTTATTTTTAAATTTTGTTAGAGGGCACCTGTGTTTGCTGGAAAGAGACACAGAGAGAAAGAAGGAAAGTGAGAAAGCATTCTCCCAGGGGGATGGCCACACTACAATTCTTTCTTCTCTAGTTCTCCTTTGGGCATGCACACACACGCACCTGGCATGTTTTTTAACCCACTGGGTCTGGGACTCAAACCACACAGTCAGCCATGTGGGATCCAGCCACCTAAGCTACCATGCCACTGGCTGGCCCAAGGTTTCTTTTTGTAGTGATAAAAATGTCTTAAAATTTATTGGCTAAGGAATGCACAACTCTGAATATACTAAAAACTATTGTATGCTTTATTTTTTTATGATTTTTTGGAGAGGTTTTTGCTATAGGGCGCGTACGCTCACCAGAAAGACAGACAGAGACAGAGAGACAGAAAGTGAGAAATCACCCCCCCCCCCCCCGGGGCAGACGCACCCGCCGC
>NW_006200341.1:1290818-1293035 GCF_000334495.1 Tupaia belangeri chinensis
CCCCCCAGGGAGGATGGCCACATCGCAATCCCTTCTCCTCCATTCTCCTCTCAGGATCTTGGGCACGCACGCACACGCGCCCGGCGTGAGTTTTAAGCCACCGGGTCCAGGACGCGAACCGCAGTTGACTACATGTGAGTCCAGCGACATAGCCATTACGCTAACTGCTGGTCCCATCCAAAATGGAGTTTTTGTATGTGTGGTGTGGCCAACAAGCCTTGAGCCAAGGGGAGAAGAAGTCTGCCTAAGTTTGCCTCTGTGAGAGCCCAGGCATCACCAACTGGTTTTTCTGTTTTGTTTTGTTTTGTTTTAATTCAATTACCTTGGGAGGGTGCGGGTCACCAGCTGCATGGTTTATGGGCTGCTTGAATTTCAAGCTCTCAACTGCAATTTGAGGCAATGGACATCTTAAGGCTTGAGGGTTTTATTATTGTTGTTATTATTTATTTCCAAATGTAGCGCTGGAACAGATCGTTCCCCCTGCCCCAGGCTTTAGCGTTAGTTGCCCATGAAGCAGGAGCGCCTGCATCTTGGAGGTGTGCCTCCATGACAAACTCAAATCTCTTCGCGATGACTAAAAAGTTCTTTTTTCTCACTAAGGTAGATAACATCGGCTCTTCGGCCTGAAACCCCACTCCTAAATGCCGGACGCTATGATCACTAGTCCCCGGACCTTGCCTAAGGACACAGAGGCCATTGAGATGCCATTGTGTCTAGGAAGGGGACAGAACATACCCTTCGGGGTGATTAACCTGCTAGCCCAGCTTCTGCTCTGCGCTTTTGCTTTTACCCTGTAACCCCTTACCCCTACCTTACCTCGTCCCCTGCACTTTCTTCTTGTAAATCCTCAAGTCATCCCGGGCATGATGGTGCATTTTTGGCCTATCTAAGCTCCTTCCTCCTTGCACGTGGGGCTGCAGGCATCTCCCCGGGCGCCGCCGGCTTCATCAATAAACTCCAATAAATTTGGCTGTGTCTGGATGTCCTCTTATTTCTCGCTGAGTAGACTAACACCCAGGGCTGGGGCGGGAGCTGACTGGCCAGCAGGAGGGGAGAGGGGAGAAAAGGATTGGAGGTGGGGGAGACAGAGAGAGAGAGAGAATGAACATGAGAAAGCACCCCCATGGGGTCGGTCACACCGTAATCCCTTCTCTGTCATCTCTCCCACCTTTCAGGATTTGGGGCAGGTAGACCAGCTACCCTCTCATTAGACAGCGAGGAAGGCGGGATATGGGTGAGGAAGAGAGGGAAGAAGGGAAGTCAGATGAGGGGGGAGGGGGGAGGGAAGGCTATAAGGAAATGCAGTCGGAGGCAGTCCCTAACATCTTGTCCCAGTGTGACTCAGACCTCAGGAAGGGACAGCAGGGCCACCTGTGCTGGCATCACCTCCCTGGCATGGCCTGGTGGCCTTCCACTGGGGGTAGGGGGCAGGCTTCCCTCTGGGGAGTCTGGAGATGACCACTCCCTGTTGACTTATCCCCTCAACCCCCGATGCAGGTTCAAGAGTGAAGCCAAGAGCTGGTGCCCAGTCCCGTGCCAGGTCACAGAGCCCGGCCCAAGCCCTCTGGGTGGTGTCCGGGTGAAGTAGGAACCTCGGGCCAGCGTCTGGGGCCTCTCTGCCTCAACCTGCCAGAACTCCCAGGGCATGGGACAACAGCCAGAGGTCCCCAGGCCGCCCACACCTAGACCTTTGCCTCGCCTTTTTTTTTTTTAATGTTTTACCAATGTGTATGCTCACAGGAAAGAGACAGAGAGACAGAGAGAAGGAAAGTGAGAAATTGCCCCTCCCCCCAGGGATTGGCCACGCCGTAATCCCTCCTCCTCCATTCCCCTCCCAGGATTTTGGGCATGCACACACATGCACCCAGCATGAGTTTCAAGCCACCGGGTCTGGGACTCAAACTGCGGTTAGCCATGTGGCTATTCAGTGCCTTAAACACCATGCTGGCCCCTGCTCAGGCTTCTTCATGTCTATAATCCTCCTAACTCACTGATCACGTGTCCTGCATCAGCTCTCTTGACTTCTCCCGCTCTGCCTCACTGTCCCGTCTCCTTTTCTCTGTCTCTCTCCTCCCTCCCTGTCTCTAGCACCATCTCCTTCCCACTCCATATCTCCCTGGGTCCAGCTCTCTGCCCCCTCCCTCTCACCCCCTTTTTTTTTTTTTTTTTGTAGGGGTTTTTGCTATAGGGCGTGTGCACTCGCCAGACCGACAGAGA
>NW_006200341.1:1293099-1293483 GCF_000334495.1 Tupaia belangeri chinensis
TTCTCCTCTCGGGATCTTGGGCATGCACACACACGCGTCCGGCGTGAGTTTAAGCCACCGGGTCCAGGACGCGAACCCCGGTCGACTACACGGGAGTCCAACGACATAGCCATTACGCCAACTGCTGGTCCCCCCTGCACATTTTCTGCCCCACCGCCATGCCGCTGTCTTCCGGGGCCAGCTGTGAAGAATTAGGAGTTGGCCAATGACCATCAGCCCCGAGTGGCACTGTGTGATTGATGTCTCCGTGGGAGACCGGGCAGGTTTTCTTCATTATTTCACCCACAGCACATGTCCTGAGGCCCCGCGGCTTTCCCGGGCCTCTCTCTCCTTTCCAAGTCTGACTCTCACCTGAGCTGGATGGTTTGTTTTTATTTTTGGAAC
>NW_006200341.1:1293514-1295879 GCF_000334495.1 Tupaia belangeri chinensis
GCTCTCAGTCCACCCCCACTGCCGTTTCCAGAGAGCGTGTGCAGGGAGCCTGAGAGCCGGCCTCCGCCATCCTGCGGCCCTCCCCGGAATCCCCTCACCCCCCATACTGCTTCAGCCTTCCTGCATGAAGGGGCTCAGAGCCTACCAGAAAGAGGTGCAGCCCCGATTCTTTTTTTTAGAGGTTTTTGCCTTTGGGCATGGATATTCGCCAGAGAGAGAGAGAGACAGAGACAGTAAGAGGGAAAGTGAGAAATCACCCCCCAGGGGGGATGGCCATGTTGCAATCCCTTCTCCTCCATTCTCCTCTCAGGATCTTGGGTGCACACGTACATGTGCCTGGTGTGATTTTCTTTTTTCTTTTTCTTTTTATTTATTGGAGAGGTTTTTGCTATATGGCGTGTGCACTCACCAGGAAGACAGAGACAGAAAGACAGAAAGCGAGAAATTACCCCCCCCCCCCGGAGGGGGGGGCATGCTGCAATGGCCATGCTGCAATCCCTTCTCCTCCATTCTCTCGGGATCTTGGGCACACACGCACACGCGCCCGGCATGAGTTTAAGCCACCGGGTCCAGGACTCGAACCACAGTTGCCTACATGGGAGTCCAGTGACGTAGCCATTCCGCCATCTGCTGATCCCCTGGTATGATTTTCAAGCCACTGGGTTCGGGGCTTGAACCATGGTCGGCCATGTGGGAGTCCCGCGATGTGGCCGTTATGCCATCTGCTGGCCCACAGCCCCAATTCTAACCCCAAAGCACCATGTACAACGATATCCCCGGCCCGGCCTGCAGGGGGCGCTGTCGTGGGAGCCCAGCCCTCTGGATGTTAAAGTCACTTGAATCCCAACTGCTGCTGTTCAGGGCAAGCCCCCAGTTGAGCGTTTGTTTCCTTCTCTGCGAAATGCGAAATGCGGGGAATCAAAGTAACTGCTTCGCTGGTCACTGTTCAGATTGAATGATTCACGGGGCTCTTGGCAAGTGCAGGCCCATGGCCATCCGCCCTGGGGGGTGATGTCTCGCTTTCTGACTCTCTGTCTCTCTCTTTCTGGCGAGTGCATGCACCCTATAGCAAAAACCTCTCAAAAAATAAAATGGGAGGCAGTGTTTGCGTGTTCATTTTATAGATAAAGAAAGAGACTGAGGCTTTGAGAGTGATGCGACTTCCCCGGGGCCCCGGGGCCTTGAGGAAAGGGGTGTTGCAGGGCTGTGCTTTCATTACTCCACAGGCAGGAAGCCCCAAGACACTTTCCACCACGGATCTCGCCCTTGCCGGACTCCAGCGAGCTCACGGAGAGAGCCCCGGGCTGCCCTGGTCACCCTGCTTATGGTTAAACTCACAGTCCAGCGCTTCCTGGTTTGAAAAAGGCCAGTAGAAAACACCCCGTTGAGACCAGCAGTTGGCATAATGGCTATGGGTCTAAGTTTAAGTCCCGGGTATGGGACTTGAACCGTGGTCGACTACATGGGAGTCCAGTGACATAGCCATTACGCCAACTGCTAGTCCCACTAAGTCTTCTCTGTGAAGGCTCTCCCTCCCTGTGAGCAGCCGATGTCACAGATGGGAAGGGTGTTTAGCAAGTCCAACTCGGGACTGTTACCATCTTAGTTGAGGGACCACGGCTTTGTGGCGGGATGGGTGTTGGTACAGACTGGCAGAGGGGGTCGGCCAACTCTTTTTTGTTTTTAGGTTTTTGCCATAGGGTGCATGTACTCACCAGAGAGAGACAGGGAGAGGGAAACTGAGACATCATCCCCAAGAGGGATGGCCATACCACAATCCCTTCTCCTCCATTCTCCTCTCAGGCTCTTGGACCTGCACACACACATGCCCGGTGTGATTTTTCAGGCCAGCAGATCCTGGGCTCGAACCATGGTGAGCCATGTGGGAATCCAGTGCCTTAATCTCACTTGCGGGCTCCCGGCCAACTCAGCAAAGAGAGCTGATATGTCTGCCTAAAATAGTCGGCCTTATTCATCTTCACTCATCAGGCAGTGTCCACAGGAAAGTGAGTGGGGGATGAGGTAAGTGGGGGGTGGAGGAAGAGAGACTAGGTGTGTCCAACAATTCCAGGGCCAGCTCAGAAGCCCCCTGACCCCCAAACCGCCCCTAAATGGCCCATTTACTCTTTGTGAGCTTTGTTGACTGATCTTATGACCATGGAGCTGTCCATTCACCTGTGTCAGGGTAAGTTCTAGTCCTACAGGTTCTTCCTTTCACACATTACTAAGTATAGATTGTATTTATTGTCTTTTTTTCTTGTTTTGGAGAGGTTTTTGCTATAGGGCGTGTGTACTCACCAGAAAGACAGAGACAGAGAGACAGAAAGCGAGAAATCACCCCCCCCCCGCCGGGGGGGGGTGGGCA
>NW_006200341.1:1295910-1302944 GCF_000334495.1 Tupaia belangeri chinensis
CCCTTCTCCATTCTCCTCTCGGGATCTTGGGCACGCACGCACACGCACCTGGTATGAGTTTAAGCCACCAGGTCTGGGACTCGAACTGCAGTCGACTCCATGGGAGTCCAGCGACATAGCCATTACGCCAACTGCTGTTCTCCATCGTCTGTTTAATTAACATTTAACACTGATGGCTTCCCTCTTTGACACTTTTCTATCACACAGAAATTTCTCTCCAGTCTCCAGAAAACTCTAGAAGAGGGTGCTCTGTGTGTTCGTTCATTCATGCTCTCCTTGTAGTTGAAAAAACATTTTCTGTTCTCCCACATCTGAGTTTGATCATTTCTGGGGAGCCACAGGAAGTGAGTGAGGGGCCAGGCCAAGAGTGTAAAAACAATTCCCAGCCCCGTTTTCCAGAGCTCCTTGTGGATCTTTCACCAAATGGATGTTTTGTGGAGAGTTCGGTTCTTTTCGTACACTAAACAATTTTTTTTTTTTTTTGTCTTTCCCCTTTAGCCACTTGATGTGGTGTCATGAAAGGAAGATCCACTTCGTAATGAGAAAAGGCTGAGATGGGAGAGGGAGACGCATATCAGGAACATTTCCAGGCTTACAATGCAGGCAATGAGAAACATCTTGGCAAATCCGGAGAGTAAATCCCCATCCCACACGGCTGGGCCTGAAGCAAACGCTGGAGACTCTTCTTCCAAAAAAACCCCTGTGGATGCTAACATTTTTCTGTCCAGAAACAAGTCATTAGTTTGGACAGAGGGACTCACATGCATCTGCTCAGTGTCCCAAAGTTGGAGTGGAAAATATTATCTGGAATTTTAAAACCAAAACCTAAAAAAAAAAAAAAAAAAAAAAAAAAAAAAAAACAAAAAAAACAACGCAAGTGAGGAGGAAGAGGGGAGTGTGATTTCTTAACCGTCACACGGAGACATGGCACTTAAAATTTGGGGAAGTTTCTTGCAGCAGAACACTGCAAAACCCCAAGTGAAATGAAACCATCGTAATTTGGCAAAGGCCAACCAGAGCCCACATAATTAATCATCGTTATTTTAAATGGATTATTAACTCTTGGAGACTTGAACCAAAATTGAATTTTGCGGGACCAGGGGTTGGCGTAATGGCTGCGTCACTGGACTCCCATGTAGTTGACCACGGTTCGAGTCCCGGACCCGGTGACTTAAACTCACGCCGGGCATGTGTGTGTGCGTGCCCAAGCTCCCAAGAGGAGAATGGAAGAGAAGGGATTGTGGTGTGGCCATCCCCCCGGGGGATAGCAAAAACCTCTCAAAAAAAATGGAATTTTGCTATTTTTCTCTCATTCTTGAATTGATACGACACTAAAGACCTCCAGCTCCTCTGCACTACACATATACCAATGTATTCGTATTAATTTTTGTTCCCAAGGAATTATGAAACTTAGAGAACAGTATCTGTCTCATTAGAATGGCATTCCATTTCCAAGAAGCGTTACCACCAAGTTGTGAGGAAAAACGCTTTCTTCCTTCTAAGTGTTTGAGGCATAATAAGGAAGTCACATGCCAATAAAACCAGTTTCCATGGTTCCTGAGCTACAAAGAATATCTGCATTTCTTTCTTTAATACCCCCAAGAAATAACTCTCTAAGAAGTCCCCTCTAAAATGTTTTCTTCAGAAAAGACCAACTAAGATAGAAATACAGTGAAAACAGTTTTCCACGGTACCCCAGATAAGGACCAAACCTAATGGTTTCTCAGGGCCACTTGAACCACCACAGCATAGAAGAAAATTTCTTTCTTTCTTTCTTTCTTTTTTTTTTTTTTTTTTTTGTAGAGGTTTTGGCTATAGGGCGCATGCGCTCGCCAGAGAGACAGAGAGAGACAGAGAGACAGAAAGTGAGAAATCACCCCCCAGGGGGGATGGCCACGCTGCAATCCCTTCTCTTCCTTTCTCCCCTTGGGATCTTGGGCACGCATGCACATGCGCCCTGTGTGAGTTTAAGCCACCAGGTCCAGGACTCGAACCGCGGTTGACTACATGGGAGTCCAGCAACATAGGCATTACACTAACTGCAGTTCCAGGAGGAAATTTCAAATTATTTATAAAGCCAAGAATATCTTACTTTAAAAATATGGCATATAGCAGAACAAAAAGTAGAACTACAAATTGAGACTACTTATTAATATCAATATGAAAATCCTAAAGAAAATCGAAGCAAATAGAATCTAATCATATATAAAAAAATAATAGATTATGAGCAAATTGTATTTGTTCCAGGAGTGCAAATGTGGTTCAATACAGAAACCCAGAAATAGAATTCGTCATGTTAATAGAGCTAAGGATAAAATTAAGATCATCGTCAAAGAAGCAGAAAAGACATTTGAGAAATGCAGCATTCTCTTATGCTAAAAACACTTTCCCAGGACCAACAGTTGAAGTAATGGCTATGTCGCTGGACTCCCATGTGGTCGACCACGGTTTGAGTCCTGGACCCAGTGGCTAAAACTCACACCGGGCGTGCATACGTGTGTGCCCAAGATCCCAAGAGGAGAATGGAGGAGAAGGGATTGTGGTGTGGCCATCCCCTCGGGGAGGTGGTTTCTTCTTTTCTGTCTCTTTATCTCTCTCTGTCTTTCGGGTGAATACACGTGCCCTATAGCAAAAAAAAAAAAAAAAAAAAACTCTCAAAAAAAATTTCCCATTAAAATAAAGAACAATTGGGAACCAGCAGTTAGCATAATGGCTATGTTGCTGGATTCCCACGTAGTCGACCGCGGTTCACGCCCCAGACCCGGTGGCTTAAAACTCACGCCAGGTGTGTGTGCATGCATGCCCAAGATCCCGAGAGGAGAATGGAGGAGAAGGGATTGTGGCGTGACCATCTCCCCTGGGGGGTGATTTCTCGCTTTCTGTCTCTATGTCTCTCTCTGTCTGTCTGGCGAGCGCACGCGCCCTATAGCAAAAACCTCTCCAAAAATAAATAAATAAAGAAAGAACAATATAAAGATGTCTACTGTCCTGTTACTGTATAAAGTTGTGTTAGAAGTATTAGCCAAAACAGTGAAACAAGAGAAATAATTAGAAGCAGAAGAACTTGACAAGAAATAAAAAATATTTCTCTGCAGATGACATAATTATATATTAGAACCCCCCACAAATAAAAGCATGGAAAAACTAATACGAACAATAAGATGATTTAGTAAAGTACAAGTTGTAAATCAATAAACAAGAGCTATAGGCTTCATATCTACAAACAAAAGTCATCTAGAAGAAACAGGAAAGAAATCTCATTCATGATAGGGTGAAAAAGAAAACCTGAGGTCTAAACTACATGAGCAGTGTCCAAAACTATTCACAGAAAATATAAAACTTTCATAAAAACACAAAAGTGTAATGAAGAATGGAGAGGTATACCATGTTCATGGGTAGGAAGACAGAATATCAAAGAAGATATCAGTTCATTCTAAAATAATGTATACATTTAACATGCTCTCAATAAACCTTATCAAATTTTTTTTCTTCTGGAACTAGACAAGTTGGTTCAAAAGCTCAGTTAAAACAAGCAGAAATAGCAGGATAAGCTTTGAAAGAAAATACAGACAAATTAACCTTTCTAACTACTAAAACACATTACAAAGTCATTTTAAAAAAATTACAGGCCAGCTGTGGTGGTGCAGCAGTCACATAAATCTCCATGAGGCTGAGATCATCTGGAAAGATCATCAGGTTTATATCCTGCGGTCTTCCTGAGCATTCCAAATGCTCAGATGTGGACCATGATCCAGGCTAAGGTTAAGATGTGGACTGCAGGGACCAGCAGTTGGCGTAATGGCTATGTCGCTGGACTCCCATGTAGTCGACTATGGTTTGCGTCCCGGACCTGGTGGCTTATACTTACCCCGGTGCGTGTGCATGCGTGCCCAAGATCCCGAGAGGAAAATGGAGGAGAAGGGATTGTGGCATGGCCATTCCCCCTGGGGGGTGATTTCTCACTTTCTGTCTCTGTCTCTGTCTTTCTGGAGAGCGCACGCACCCTATAGCAAAAACCTCTCAAAAAAAAAAAATACTACTCCTTAACTTTATTATAAAGCATAAATGAAAAGAAATTACTTTATAATAAAATAATATATGTGACGGTCAACTTGACTAGGCCACAGTGCCCAGATACTTGGTCAAACACCAGACCGGATATGACCATAAAGGTTTTTCTTTATCTACTTAGCTATAGGATACGTGCACTTGCTGAAAGAGACAAAGAAAGAGGAAAAGTGAGAAGTCACTCCCCAGAGAGATAGAGATTAAATGATACATTAAAATGACACATGGATCAAAGAAGAAATCTCAAGGGAAATTGTTAAATATTTTGATCTAAATGAAAACATACTTTGTCAAAATGTGTGATATGCGGTGAAGCAGTGCTTAGAGGGATATTTAGAGCATTAAATGCTTATGTTAGGAAAAAAATCTAAAATGAATAATAATCTAATTTTCTTTTTTTTTTTTTTGAGAGGTTTTTTTTGCTATAGGGTGCGTGTGCTTGCCAGACAGACAGAGAGAGACATAGAGACAGAAAGCAAGAAATCACCCCCCACGGGGGATGGTCATGCCACAATCCCTTCTCCTCCATTATCCTCTCGGGATCTTGGGCACGCACGCACATGCGCCCGGCATGAGTTTAAGCCACCGGGTCTGGGACTCGAACCGCGGTTGACTACGTGGGAGTCCAGCGACATAGCCATTATGCTAACTGCTGGTCCCAATAATCTAATTTTCTACATTAGGGAACTAGAAAGAAGTGAAAATGAAATCGAAAAGAGGCAGAAGAAATGAAATCATAAGAATTAGCGCTGAAATTAATTCGATTGAAAGCAGAAAATCAATAGAAAAAAATGGCAGTGAAACCAAAAGCGTCTTCTTGAAAAGACCAATAAAATGTATATATCTGTATATCTATTTATGTGTATATAGCCAGGCTACCTACAAAAAAAGACAGGGAAGAAATTAGTACTCTCGGAGCTGAGAAAGGAACATCACTACAGATCCCACGGACAATTAAAGAATGCTACAAACAATTCTATGTCTATAAACTTGATAAGCTGTATGAAATGAACCAATACCTTGAAAGATACAGCTGCCAAAACTCATACCAAAAAAAAAAAAAAAAAAGAAGACACTCTTAGTTAAGTTGTTAAAGAGGTTGAATGAATCATTAATTGCCTTCCAAAAGAGAAAGCACCAGGCCCAGCTGTGCTCACTGGTGAGTTCTGCCATACATTTCGGAAAGATTATATCACTTTTCTAAAATCCCTTCCAGATGTAGAAACTGGGGAAGACCTTCTAACTCATTCTATGAGGCCATCATTATCCTAAAACCAAAACCAGACAAACACATTATAAGCAATCTATAGATCAATATCTCTCATGAATATAGATGCAAAAATCCTCAACAAAATATGGGCAAAGTGAATACGACAGTATATAAAAGGAATTATACACTGCTATCAAGGTATATATCCCAAGTATACAAAGCTGGCTCAGCATTCACACAAACCAGTTAATGTGGGGCCAGCAGGTGGCATGGTGGTTGAGGTGCGGGACTCCCATATGGTCAACTGCAGTTTGAGTCCTGGACCTGGCAGCTTGCTTTCTTACCTTCTCTCTCTCTCTCTGGTGAGCACAGGGGCCCTATAGCCAATTAAATAATAATAATAATACATTTTTAAGAAGTTCCAAAACCAATTAATGTAATCCATTACATCAATAGGTGAAAGACGAAACTCAGACGATCATATCAGATGCAAATAGCACTTGACAAGAATCGAACATGGTAAAAATACTAAGGAAACAAGAATAAAAGGAAAATTCTACAACTTGATAAAGGCTGTCCACCAAAAATTACAGGTAGCATACTTGAAGGTGAGAAAGTTGGGACCAGCAATTGGCATAATGGCTATGTCGCTGGACTCCCATGTAGTTGACCGCAGTTCGAGTCCCGGACCTGGTGGCTTAAAATCATGCCGGGTGCGTGTGTGTGCGCCCAAGATCCCGAGAGGAGAATGGAGGAGAAGGGATTACGGTGTGGCCATCCTCTCTGGGGAATGATTTCTCACTTTCTGTCTTTCTGTCTCTGTCTTTCTGGCGAGCGCACGCGCCCTATAGCAAAACATTCTCAAATAATAATAATAATAATAATAATAATAATAATAATAATAATAAAAAGGTGAGAAAGTCCAAGCTTTCCCACTAAGATCAAGAGCAAGACATTTGAGACTGAATGAATCCATGTGAAGACCCTGAGAGGATACCTCTCTCTCTTCCTGGTTCTCTCTCACAGCCCACCCACCCATCCATCACCCACCCATCCGTCATCCACACTCATTCTTTTTTTAAAATTTTATTTATTTATTCATTTATTTTAATTAGACCAGTGAGAGACGCACAGAGAGAAGAGAAGGAAAGTGAGAAAGCATGCCACCCCCCAGAGGCTAGCTCTCTGTCTGGCCACGCCCATTGGACAGCACGTGTTCATTCCCCTGTCATCTCCCATCACCAACGAGTCACCAGGGCCTCTAGCACCAGGCACTGTGCTCAGAACATAACAGTGGTGGGATTCTGCAGCCAAGCTGCTCATTTCTTTCTTTCTTTCTTTTTTTTTTTTTATTGTTTATTTATTGATTCCAGGAGAGAGAAAGAGAGAGCAATGGAGAGATAGCACCCCAGGCAGAGCCTTGACACTGCAATCCACTCTCCAACCATGGCAGCTTGGGATTGTGGGTATGTGGATGACTGGTGTGCTCAGGGAGGTCCCCAGATATGAACCCGGAACCCTCCCACGTGGGTCAGACTCACAGAGGGGTCCATTTCACTGCTGCACCACTGTCCACACACTTGCCTCCCAGTACTGCTTCCCCTGCGATCTCTACCCCACTGCTCCCTCCCCATCCTGGTGCAAGGACTTCTCTTCTGGGCGTGGCACCCGGCCAGGCTTCATCCACACAGGGAGGCTGGGTTCACACTGCACTGAGCAGACCCAGAGCTGTCCTGATCGCCACCTTCTCACTTCA
>NW_006200341.1:1302975-1303956 GCF_000334495.1 Tupaia belangeri chinensis
GCCGAAAAGGCGAGTGAGCCAGGGCTAAAAATAACCTGGAACCCAGGACTTTTCAGTGACGCCATTGTGCAAACCTGGTCTAAGCAAAGCTGGTCTAATGACTGATTTCTGCATACCTGATCTGACAGCTCTTGCAGCTCATTCAGCTCAGGCCATAGGATGTCCTGGTTACATGTGGTAGGACAAGAGAAATTGCAGGACCCCCAGATGTTATAATGGTTATATCGCTGGACTCCCATGTAGTCGACCACAGTTCGAGTCCTGGACACAGCAGCTTAAAACTCATGCCAAGTGCATGTGCGTGCATGCCCAAAGTCCCAGGAGGAGAATAGAGGAGAAGGGATTGACACATGGCCATTCCCTCTGGGGGGTGATTTCTCACTTTCTGTCTCTCCAGCAAGCTCATGCACCCTATAACAAAAATCTCTCGACCACGGTTTGAGTCCCGGACCTGGTGACTTGCTTTCTCATTTTTCTCCTCTGTCTCTTTCTCTCTGTGTCTCTCTCTGGTCAAATTAAAATAAATGAATGAATAAATAAAATTAAATAAATAATTACTTTTTAAAAATCTCTCTAAAAAAAAAAGGAGAGAAGTTTCTAAGGGATGGCTGCAAAAGTAGGGGGGAGGGGCTGGCAAGAACAGCTGGCCTCCACACCTGCCTGGGACCACGCCCTCCCCACCCAGCCCCCTTCAAGCCAGCCTATGAGAAAGTACAACTCTTCTGCAATCTTGTGTCCGGAGAGAGAGCTTTTTACCTGACTGGCACTCAGATCAGATCATGCGCTTTAAGCCTGAAAGCTGAACAACCTGTCATTGGATCAGGGCTATTGTCACCCGCAGTTCTGTGCATCTTCCTTCCACTTGGCAGAGCCGGGCTGGCTCCAGCCGGGGCTCCCCACAGGGGCTCACTTCACCGTTTAATGACATGTGGTTGGAGCAGTCTGGGATAATCCTGTTAGAATGGGTGGCCTCTTGGTTCA
>NW_006200341.1:1303987-1312758 GCF_000334495.1 Tupaia belangeri chinensis
GCAGAGCTTTGTAAAACGGACCAATCAGCCTTCTTTTGTTCTGTAGGCACCAAGGAACAAGGGTAACATAAAGGCTCTGAAGAAGATCCCAGCTCCTGGGCAACCCATGGCCACAGTTGGGGGTTCATAAGCACCAAGATTATCAGGAGGTAAGGGCTCCCCACCAAGGCGCACCCACAAACACGCAGCTCACAGAGTGGATGACTGAGTCCAATCCAGCCTATGAATACATGAGGGGACTTTAAAACGTTTGCAGAAAAATGGGCCAGCGGATGGCGTGGTGGTTAAGGTGCTGGCCACTCCCACATGGCTGACCATCATGGTTCGAGTCCCGGACCTGGCAGCTTGCTTTCTCACTTTCCTTCTCTCTGTGTGTTTGTCTTTCTCTGGTCAAATTAAAATCAATGAATGAATAAATAAACTTAAATAAGTAATTCTTTTTTTTTTTTGCAGAAACCTGAAATGGAAGTAGGAGTTTATTCGAGTGCAAAAACCATGCAGAAATTCGTGCATAGCTTTTCATATGTATTTTCCCTGAACTTTCCAAAGACCCCTTTTGCATTTTACCTAGTCCCTAAAAGAATTTAATTTTTGCTTCTTGCTTTGTTTGCTTGTTTTTGTCATAAGATGAGTGTACTTGCTGGAGAGAGACAGAGAGAGACAGAGAGGGAAAGTGAGAAATCATAACACCAATCTTTTTTTTTAATTTGGAGAGGTTTTTTTCTATAGAGTGTATCATGCGCTCGCCAGAGAGAGAGAGAAAGAGACAGAGAGACAGAAGGCAAGAAATCACCCCCTTGGGGGATGGCCATGCCATAATACCTTCTCCTCCATGCTCCTCTCGGGATCTTGGGCATGCACACACACACACACACGGCGTGAGTTTAAGCCACCGGGTCCGGGACTTGAACTGCAGTCGACAACGTGGGAGTCCAGCGACATAGCCATTACGCCAACTGCTGGTCCCCCATGTTAGCCTCATTTTACAAATGAGAAAACCCAATAGCAGGGAGTGTGGGCGTCGGGCATCTTTTCAAATCCAGGAAGGTGTCACAGAAGGTCTGACCTTAGGTAAGAGCCAGCAAAGAAGACAGTGGAATTAGAGGCCAGAGGCTAAGGCCGAGTCTCAGCTGGCTCCGTTCATTAGGAATCATGGGTGGCCACGCACTGTTGTCCAGGTTGGGCACTGCACAATCCAGGCAGTCCCATTCTCTTAAACGGAAGCGCAAACGTTCCTCTGGGTTGGGCAACCCCTGTGACCGCCTAACCTCCTCTGGCTATTACGTGGGTTCCAGGGGTGTCATCACAAGGTCTTTGTGAGTAGAACAGAGCAGAGCAGAGCTACCCAGAAGACCTACCTCTGGCTCCAAGGGTTCCCTCCTGCTTTTCCACAGGGAAATCTGCCTCGAGCCATCAGGATTGGCCGAGGCACGGCTGGCAGAGCGAATGCTCAGGATGGCAGTCCCCTGCCCGCTGTGGAACGCACTGGCTCCGGGAAGGACAGGAAACCAGGCCAATGACCCGTGTCTCTGCAGTGCCAGCTCCTCCTGGGCAAACGCTCTCTTCGAGGCCATGTTCCAGCAAAGCCACCAACAGATGGTTCCGCTTTGCAGCATGGTGGAAATTTGTGCCCACAGACCTTGCGAGCACGTGCCAGCACCGGCCACCCTTGGGGCCAAAGGATGCCCAAGGAGAAGGTGCGCGGAGCCAAGGCTAACCAACAGGAAGCGGCGTGTGCCCTCCCAATGGAACCAGCTGGAATCCTCCTAGGATTCCGCTGCATTAGGCTTACGGGGTGGGGGTGGGAGTGCGGCTTTTCGGTTTTTTTTAGAGTGATTTTTCCTATAGGGCACATGCGCTCGCTGGAGACACAGAGAGAGACAGAGAGACAGAAAGTGAGAAATCACGCCCCCAGAGGGGATGGCCACGCTGCAATCTCTTCTCCCTCATTCTCCTCTCGGGCTTTTGTGCATGCACGCACGTGTGCCCAGTCCTGGGGGTGATTTCTCACTTTCTAGCAAACGCACATGCCCCATAGCAAAAAAATCTCTCTTAAAAAAAAAAAGAAAAAAGAAAAAAGGACCAGCAGTTGGCATAATGGCTATGTTGCTTAACTCCCATGTAACTGACCGCGGTTCAAGTCCCAGACCCGGTGGCTTAAACTGACGCCGGGCGCGTGTGCGTGCATGCCCAAGATCCCGAGAGGAGAATGGAGGAGAAGGGATTGCAGCATGGCGATCCTCCCTGGGGGGGTGGAAATTTGTGCCCACAGACCTTGCGAGCACGTGCCAGCACCGGCCACCCTTGGGGCCAAAGGATGCCCAAGGAGAAGGTGCGCGGAGCCAAGGCTAACCAACAGGAAGCGGCGTGTGCCCTCCCAATGGAACCAGCTGGAATCCTCCTAGGATTCCGCTGCATTAGGCTTACGGGGTGGGGGTGGGAGTGCGGCTTTTCGGTTTTTTTTAGAGTGATTTTTCCTATAGGGCACATGCGCTCGCTGGAGACACAGAGAGAGACAGAGAGACAGAAAGTGAGAAATCACGCCCCCAGAGGGGATGGCCACGCTGCAATCTCTTCTCCCTCATTCTCCTCTCGGGCTTTTGTGCATGCACGCACGTGTGCCCAGTCCTGGGGGTGATTTCTCACTTTCTAGCAAACGCACATGCCCCATAGCAAAAAAATCTCTCTTAAAAAAAAAAGAAAAAAGAAAAAAGGACCAGCAGTTGGCATAATGGCTATGTCGCTGGACTCCCATGTAGTCGACTGCGGTTCGAGTCCCGGACCCGGTGGCTTAAACTCACACTGGGCGCGCATGTGTGTGTGCGTGCCCAAGATCCCGAGAGGAGAATGAGGGAGAAGAGATTGCAGCGTGGCCATCCCCTCTGGGGGTGATTTCTCACATTTCTTCTCTTTCTGTCTTTGTCTCTCTCCAGTGAGCACATAGGCCCTATGGCAAAAAAAAAAAAATCTAAAACAAAAACAAAAAAGGGGGCACAGGTACGGCAACTTGCATGGCTGCCTGATGACAGGGCACACAGTTCACCTTTGCACTCTCTCTGTAAAGACATTGTTCTCCGGGACCAGCAGTTGGCGTAATGGCTATGTCGCTGGACTCCCATGTAGTCGACTGCGGTTCGAGTCCCGGACCCGGTGGCTTAAACTCACACTGGGCGCGCATGTGTGTGTGCGTGCCCAAGATCCCGAGAAGAGAATGGAGGAGAAGGGATTGTGGCGTGGCCATCCCCTCTGGGGGTGATTTCTCACTTTCTGTCTCTCTGTCTGTCTCTGTCTGTCTGGTGAGCGCACGCGCCCTATAGCGAAAACCTTTCCAAAACAAAAAAAAGACATTGTTCTCCGTTTTCAAGTAAAATTGCCGAGGCTCAGAGAGTGTAGGCAACCAGCCTCCAGACACACAGCTTCTGCTGATCCAGGGTATGCCTCACCTTCCTCAGTCTTTTCCCCCGGTCAGCAGGGCTCACAGCACGGACAGACATCAGCCAGAGGAGGACCCCGAGGAGCCCTCCGGTCGCATGAAGACCTCGACATGTGTTTTCAATTTCGTTTTCCCGCGCCCTGGGGAAGACTACTCAAACAGCAGCTGTGGATACAGAGTGCTTCCTGAAGGCCTCGCTCCTTGGCTCTCCCGATCAGATGGCTCCTCTGTGTCGCTGAGGCTTTTGCCTGCCCAGGAAGAGATGGCTTTGAGCAGTACCGGGTCAGAACCCCCAGGGTATTTGCAATGCACACAGTTCTCCGAGTCCCCCACTAAGATAGCCAGCCTGGGTCCTGCTGGCGTCCATCCTGGGATCTGCAGGGTTAAGAAGCAGCTGCAGAGAGTCTTAACACACCCTTGGGGTTCAGACCTGGGAGACTAGGAGGCCCACATTCTTCAAGTGAGCTGCAAGGAGCTCCCCAAGGCTTCGCTTACATTCCTTTCCTTAGTATTTTTGGTTTCCGCTGCCGCGCGGAACTTGGCCAGGCCGCGCTTGGCTCAGCAGAGGAGGATGCGGCTGTCCTGTCTTCCCAGGCATGTGGGAGGCCAGCCTGGGAGGTTCTGGAAGTTGGCTGTCCCACTGACTGAGAGAGCAGAGACCCCTCCTGCTTCCCCAGCCAGCCTCCTCCTCCTGCTGCTCCAGGAAATGGCACAGTGGTTTCCAGGGCCTGAAGTGTACCCTGGGCAATGCAGCCAGCTCTCCTGGCTAGTGGCTCAAGGTGGGACAGAGTGTCCCAAGCAGGATCATTTTAGAATATTTTTTTTTTAAGAAAGATTTTTGCTATAGAGCATGTGTGCTCACCGGAGAGACAGACAGACAGAGAGAGAGAGACAGAAAGCGAGAAATCACCCCCCAAGGGGATGGCCACACTGCAATCCTTCCTCCTCCATTCTCCTCTCGGGATTTTGGGCACACACACACACATGCCTGGCGTGAGTTTTTAATTTTTTTTTTGTTTTTGGAGAGGATTTTGCTACAGGGCATGTGTACTCGCAAGAGAGACAGAGAGACACAAAGTGAGAAATCACCCCCCAAGGGGATGGCCACACTGCAATCCTTCCTCCTCCATTCTCCTCTCGGGATACTGGGCACGCATGCACACGTGCCTGTGTGCACACACATGCACAGTTAAGCTGCCGGGTCCAGGACTTGAACTGCAGTTGACTATGTGGGAGTCCAATGACGTAACCATTATGTCATCTGCTGGTCTCCCTCCAACCCTTTTAATCTCCCCTGCCAGGTACACACTCCTGGATTTCTATATTTGAGACATTATCTGCTCTTTATGGACGGAAGAGGAAATTGGGGCCCAGAAGGGACACAATCCATCTAAAATCCTTCTGCCAGCTATCAGCAGGCCAGTAGGCCACGCCCGCTGGTGTCTGAATTTAAATGCAATTTGTTAATAGAACCTTGTGGGGCAGAGAAATGGTTTATTACCTGTTGATGATAACATGTATAGTATTCTCAACTGGACTGGTCTGAGGTGCATTTCATGTTGGGTAAACTCTCTCTCTCTCTTATGCCAAAAAGACAGAGAGAGACAGAAAGCGAGAAATCACCCCACCCCACCCCCAGGGGGGGATGGCCACAATGCAATTCCTTCTCTCCGTTCTCCTCTCGGGATTTTGAGCACGCACGCATATACGCATGGCGTGAGTTTTAAACCACCATGTGCAGGATTCGAACTGTAGTCAGCTACGTGAGAGTCCAGCGACGTAACCATTATGCCATCTGTTGATTCCATCTCCACATTGTTTTAAGAAATCCATGGCCTCTGATCCATTCTGGGCTAAGCTGGGCTAAACCCTGGGGGTGTTATACGTCATCCCTTTTTGAATATCCTCAACCGGTCACTGGTTCCAGGCCCCTTCTGGCCTCTTCCGGCTCTTACTTCTCCAAGTATCACTAACAAGGGCTGGTCAGAAAACAGCAGGTCTGTCCTGGTTGGAGATCCAGCAGGCATAGCTTCAAAAGGGAAAGCCAACCAGTGGTGTACAGTGGTTAAGGTGGTTGGATCCCACATGGACGACTGCGGTTCAAGTCCCAGACCCGGCAGCTTGAAAATCACACCAGGTGCGTATGCATGTGTGCCCCAACTCCTGAGAGGAGAATGGAGGAGAAGGGATTGCAATGTGGCCATCCCCCCAGAGGGTGATTTCTTTCCCTCTCTGTCTCTGTCTCTCTCGCTCCAGCAAATTCATATGCCCTAAGGCAACGCCATCCCCCCACCCAAAGAAAAGGAAAGGGATTTGGGTCGAAGGGGGGTGCAGAGGTAAAATGTGACACTCTCAGTGCGGCTGACTTACATGGGAAAGTTCCCATCCTGAGCCCTCCCTGAATACCCAGGTACCTGGGAACCCATGACCCAGGGCTAGCTGATGGTGAGGGTGCACTGCGGCATGGGGACTTGCTGCGGGTACTCTCTCATTCATGGAAGAAATAAATAAAGAAACTTAAAAGCAAAACAAAACCAAAAAACAATCACTCTTGCCTGTCCCTATCATCAGCTTCCTCCACCCCAATTCCACTTCTCTTAAGCCAAAGCTTCTAAGTGTGCTTGACTTATTCAGTGCGAAGTGGCCAGCCCTGGCCCTGGGGAGCCTCCCGGCCCACCTGTAGCCTTGGCCTCTGTGACCGTGTCCCTGGGAGGTGACAGAAGAGGATGGGAAGTCTGCAGCGGTCACCTCGTTATCTCCCAGCTGCAGTGACAACGTTGAGAACAGGCCATGGGGCGTTCAGGGTTCTCGCCCGCCCGTGTGATTTGATCTCAGGTAGAACTGTGGTGGAGTCCCTCCAGGCTGGCTGAAGCTCCGTGTAGACCACAGCATCAAGACCCAGCTGGGGGTGCCTTTTTCTCTCGCTCGCTCAGAAGAAAGGAAAAAAGAAAAGAAGAATGCCCTGAGCACTTCCGCAAGAGACAATTGTACAAGTCATGGATTAGTCACCGACACTATGAGAAGGAGGAAACCCAGCTGCAAAGTGGCACAGCCCTGGCAAAAACAAAGAGCCTCTGTCTCCTTTAAAGACTCCTATTGGGGGGGACCAGCAGTTAGCGTAATGGCTATGTCGCTGAACTCCCATGTAGCCGACTGCGGTTCAAGTCCCGGACCTGGTGGCTTAAACTCACGCCGGGCGCGTGTGCGTGTGTGCCCAAGATCCCGAGAGGAGAATGGAGGAGAAGGGATTGTGGTGTGGCCATACTCCTAGAGGGTGATTTCTCACTTTCTGTCTCTCTGTTTTTCTCTATCTTTCTGGTGAGCACATGCGCCCTATAGCAAAAACCTCTCAAAAAAAACAAAACAAACAAAAAAAAAAACCTTGACCAAGAACAGAGAACAGCAGTTGCCAGCAGGTGCCATGATGGTTAAGGCACTGGACTCCCATATGGCCAACCGTGGTTCAAGTCCCAGATTTGGCAGTTTGTTTTCTCTCTCTCTCTGTCTCTGTTTCTCTCTGGTCAGCGTTGTGCCACATAGCAAATTAAAAAACAATAATAAAAAAACATTCTTTTTTGAGAGATTTTTGCAATAGGATAGGTGTACTCGCCAGAGATACAGAAAGTGAGAAATCACCCCCTCCCCCAGGGGGGATGGCCATGTCGCAATCCCTTCTTCTCCATTCTCTCTGGGGATTTGGGGCACGCACGCACACATACGTACCTGGCACGAATTTCAAGCCACCAGGTCCAGGACTTGAACTGTTGTCAATGACATGGGAGTCCAGTGCCTTAACCATTATGCCACCAGCTGACCCCAAATAAATAATTCTTAAAAACGAAAACAAAAAAAGGGAGGTAGCCAAGAAGAATTTAGGACGTTGGGGCCCAGCGTGAATGGGCACCAGGAAGCAGTGATCAGATCAGAAATTCCAGCTCAGGAACTGATGCAGGGAAGGACAGACTCTATGTTTAGAACTGGTGAAATGTAAAAATTAGAAACAGAGATGGAAATTCTACTCAGCAACATTCACTGTGCTCTCGGGAAAGGGAAGAGGAGAAGGAGAGGTGGAGACCAGCAAGATGCTGATGTCTGGTTGGCTCTTGCTGTCCTTGACGGCCATATTTCAGAACTTCCTAAGCTTCTTGCTAAACCATTGGTCATTTCAAATCAGCCATAGTGGGAGTATTTACACCACAGAAATGGGCAAAAGCCACAGGTCAGGGCTTTGTGAGTTTTTTTCCCCCCGGAAGTTCAATTTGCCAACACGCCTGTGTTATAGGGAAGAGAAGAGTGGAAGGGAATTTATTTAGAAGAAAGGCAAAGTGGCAGCAGGAAAGGAGTGTCGACTCAAAGGAGAAGAAGCAGCAAAAAAGGAAGAATAGGGCCAGCAGGTGATGTGGAGGTTAAGGTGCCAGATCTCACATAGCTAACTTTGCAGTTCGAGTCCTAGACCAAGCAGTTTGAAAATAACATCAGGTGTGCATGCATGTGTGCCCAAAGTCCCAAGAGGAGAATGGAGGAGAAGGGATTATGGCATGGCTAAACCCCTCATTCTCTCTCTTTCTCTCTCTCTCTCTCTGGTGAGCACATACACCCTATGGCAAAAACTTAAAAAAAAAAAAAAAGGAAGTGCAACAATCCTATAAGGTAGATATTTTTCCCTTAAGGAAATTGTTTATATCTAGCCCAGACAGGTTAAGCAACTTGGCCAAAGTCACACAGTGCTGGCATTTGAACCCAAGTGTTTCTGGTAAAGATGGTTTGTTTTAACTCTCTCAATACACGATTAACAAATTAATGAAATAAAATGATTTGTTTGAAAGTGCCCTTAGGGTCAACTCTACAAGTTACCTAAAAAACCAACCCCATGGATGAAGATCACACCTTACTTTTGACCTGGTTACTAATGACTTTGTTTCTACAAACCAAATACACTCTCAAAGGGTCCAAATTTGCTGTCATTCAGGATTTTCTGTATGACAAATTCTGCTTGTATGATCCTGGAACCAAGTTACAAAGGTTTTTTTTTTGTTTGTTTGTTTGTTTTTAAGTTCGGGTACATACTGATTGGTTTATTATTTTTTTTAAGAATTATTTAATTTTAGTCATCATTATTACTATTATTTTAATTTGACCAGACAGAGACAGAGACAGACAGACAGAGAGGGGAAAGTGAGAAAACAACCCTCCGGGTTCAGAACTCGAACCATGGTCAGCCACATGGGAGTCCAGTGCTCTTTAACCACCATGCCCCTACAAAGGTTTTGAGAATGCTCTGGTGTTACCTCTGGAGTAATGAGTAACCTCTTAAGGAGGTCAACTTCAAAAAGAAACA
>NW_006200341.1:1312769-1350344 GCF_000334495.1 Tupaia belangeri chinensis
GCAAAATTTCTGGCATGGTTACCAGATCCAGGGGACAAAGTGCATTTGAAGGGGATGCCTGAAAACTCTTCTTAGTCTCTCCACACCCTTGGCAGACCTGGGCAGCATCCAGGAAATGGCGGAATAGGTGGAGACTCAGTAGGCTTGTTTGCATTTCTATCACAGTCATTTGTGTGGAAAAGTAGTATTAAGATTGCCTACCTTGATTTGGCTAGTCAGGATACATTAAAAATCCTGATTTTAATAAATTTGAATTTTACAGTAAGAACTCAATGCTTTGTCTGCAATCAAGATTCACTCACCAGTAACCAGTCATGGAAAGTGATGATTCACTCAAACAGCACATTTACTGATTTTGAAATAGACCATGGACCTCTAAACATATCAAACTCATTGTCCTCTTCTTTTGGAATTCAGTTGTCAGCTCATTCAGGTCTGTGCTTATGGCTTTGTTTACTTTGATCTGAGAAGTGGAGTCATTTGTCATGAGCACTGTTAGCTCGTTTTCTTCGTGGGTTGATGCTTCTGCTGGGTCAACTATTGGCTGCAAATGGTTCTCTCCATTTGGGCAGGCCTTTCTTTTGCAAGGTTTATTAGGGCCAGTTAGCTCTTCAGAAGGGTACTGAAAAAAACTCACAAAGGAAGTTCAGAAGACTTCTCCCTCGGTTGGACCATGCTCTATCAAAACACTATACTACATCCAGATCAGTGACGTTAAATTTTCAGTCTTTGGGTTATGACCTGCAGTCATCCTTCTTTCCCAGCTGCTTCTGGGAACATCCTTACTACACAGACATAGGAGGGCAGGGATTCTGGGTAACACAGACATGGGGCACCATGCCATGTGAAAAGGGGATAACTGGCCTGGAATTACCCACTTATTGTGTCTAATCTAACCTGGGGAATTGTGAGACAGTCCACAATACTATTTACATATTGAAACTGCCTCAATAGTTTTGTAGATACTCATCTCTGGAACGTCCATGAGTAATTGGTCTCAGTATCTCTATGTAACTGAGACAGAAAGCTTGGCTCGACCCATGATGGGATTAGTCATTTAGATAAATAAGGATACAAACGGCTTGAGGAAATAGATTCTGTGAGATTCAAAATGGGATTACCGAGAACTGAAATGTACACCAAGGAAGCACATCACGCCACAGCACACGCGACCTTGGCGTCATTTCACCCGCCCACCTCCCTATTCCTGCAGGCTTTATCAACAATGAACAATGGTGAAGAATATGCACAACGTGACACCGTGGACCTTCCCTTTTCTCAGTTAACCAGCATGGCGTCAGTCATGCATTCCTTCACTTGCAGGTCATTCATTCATTCCTTAATATGACCTGACTCCCTCCCCACCCCAAAACCTTCAGCCAGGCTCTCTGGAACTCTCTTACCTAATCAATCTCTTTTCCAAATCTTGTAACCAGGACCTGGCTGTCCTCAGCCCCAAGAACCCCACTTCCCTTGCAGCCTCATGGGAGACAGGAAGGGGCACTGGAGTAAGAGTGAGTTTGGGGACCAGCAGATGGCGTAATTGGTTACATCACTGGACTCTCATGGAGTTGACTATAGTTTGAGTCCTGGACCTGGTGGCTTAAAGCTCATTCTGTGTGTGTGTGCGTGTGTGTGTGTGTGTGTGTGTGTGTGTGTGTCTATCCAAAATCCCAAAAGGAGAATTAGGAGAAGGGATTGTGGTATGGCTATCCCCCCTGGGGGATGATGTCTCACTTACTGTCTCTCTGCCTTTCTCTGTCTCTCCAGGAGACAGGACTTTAAAAAATTTTATTATTTATTTTTATTCATTCTATTTGCTATCATTATTTTTTTTTTCATTTGACCAGACAGAGACAGAAAGAGAGAGAGAGAAAAGGAAAATGAGAAAGCAAGCCGCCAGGTCAGGGATTCAAACCGCAGTCAGCTATGTGGGAATCCAACGCCTTTAACCACCAGGCCACCTGCTGGCCTCCATCCACCCTTTTCTAGATGGGCAGCCACTTCTGACCCTGGAGTCCCAGTGACTGCAGAAATGGTCTGTTTCCGTGCAAAGCGGAGGACGAGCCACAGAGGCACCAGGCTGACCAGACGCCTGGCAGGAATATGGCTGAGACAGCGACGAGAAAGCAACACCCTTGCTGCTTAGCTTCCTGCTCCCAGAGACAGTGGCCACTGGCCAGGCCAGCCTGTCGTTGACCCCGGAGAAGCCACAGACTCAGTGCCAAGGGTCAATGGGTCTCCTCGGAAGGACTGAGCAGCTCTCCACTTGAAGACAGAAGGTCAGATGGGGGGACCTCGAACCAGGGGTTAATGGCCTTTGTCCAGTAAACACTCCGAGTTACATTAATTCTTTCAACAAACATTGATGGATTGCCAGGCCCTGTGCCAATACGTGAGTTAGAACGAGGTCTCTGTCTCCCGGGCTGGTTGGGAGGCAGTTGCCTAAGCCAGAGGGCACACCAGCCACAGAGGGAAGGTAGGTAGGAAGAAGGAACATGAAGCCATGATGGGGCTGTGGCTTCGTGGAGAAACCCAGTGGCATGACTGTGGAAGTGGAGAGTGGAGTTTCCCCTGCCCTACCCCTGCCCCTGCCCCTGCCCCTGCCTCCTGCCCCACCAGGCCCGTTTCCACCATCAGCATACTTGATCCTTCTAGGTGAACTCTGGGCTGACAAGCAAAGACAAGGCTGGGAGTCAAAGTGTCCTGCATGGCCCAGGGGCACCCCACTGTGAGCTCCCCTCCTTTTTTGGGCCTCCTCTTTCTTTTTTTTTTTTTAATTTTTAAGAATTATTTTATTTAACTTTATTTTTTTGTTTATTTTAATTTGATCAGAGAGGGATAGTGAGAGAGAGAGAAAGTGAGAAAGCAAGCCACCAGGTCCGGGATTTGAACCATGGTTGACCATGTGGGAGTCCAGCGCCTTTAACCATCATGCTACCTGCCAGCCCCCTGGTCCTCCCCTTTCTACCTGTTGCTCTTTCTTTCTTTCTTTCTTTCTTTCTTTCTTTCTTTCTTTCTTTCTTTCTTTCTTTCTTTCTTTCTTTCTTCCTTCCTTCCTTCCTTCCTTCCTTCCTTCCTTCCTTCCTTCCTTCCTTCCTTCCTTCTTTCCTTTCTTTCTTTCTTCTCTCTCTCTCTCTCTCTTTCTCTCTTCTTTCTTTCTTCCTTCCTTCTTTCTCTCTTTCTCTTTCTTCTTTCTTTCTTTCACTTTTTGAGAGAGATTTTTGCTATAGGGCATGTGTACTTGCTGGAGACAGAGAGAGACAGAGAGACAGAAAGCAAGAAATCATCCCCACCCCCGGGGCGGGGGGGATGGCCATGCCACAATCCCTTCTCCTCCATTCTTCTTTCTCAAGATCTTGGACACACACGCACATGTGCCTGGCATGAGTTTTAAGCCTCTGGGTCCAGGACTCGAATCGTGGTCGACTCTGTGGGAATTCAGCAATGCAAACCTTACTCCATTTGCGGGCCCCTCATGTACTGCTCTTTCTTGGAGTGGACAGCTATGTTCAGAGCTGGGGTCATTCTTTCTCCAGCAGACGCTGGGAGGACATTGGAAAATTGAGCCAGGCAGTGGTATTGCAACAGGACTCACATGGAGAAAGTCCTGGGTTTGCATCTTGGGACCTCTCTGAGTATGTTGGGTGCGTGTGTGTTCATGATCCAGGCTGGCAGAAACTGGTTGGGCTGCAGTGTGGGAACCTCATGGGGGGCGTCTCTCTCCCTTTCTCCCCCTCTCTCATGGAAAAAATAAATAAAAGTAAACTTTATGTTTTAAATTTGTTTATTGTTATTATTTGATTTGGCCAGAGAGAGAGAGAGAGAAAGGGAGAGTGAGAAAGCAAAACACCAGGTCTGGGACTTGAACTATGGTCAGCCATGTGGAAGTCTAGGATCCCAACTGCACCATCTGCCGGCACTCATGAATAAACTTTTTTTAGAAAAAGAAAAGAATAACGGGGCCAGCCAGGTAGCATGGTGATTAAGGCACTAGATCCCATATGGCCAACTCTGCAGTTCGAGTCCCAGAGCTGGTGGCTTGGAAAACACAACAGGGGGGGTCGTGTATATGCCCAAAGTCTTGAGAGGAGAATAAGATCCCGAGAGGAGAATGGAGGAGAAGGGACTGCAGTGTGGCCATCCCCTCTGGGGGGTGATTTCTCGCTTTCTGTCTCTCTGTCTGTCTCTTTCTGGCGAGTGCATGCACCCCATAGCAAAAATGTCTCCAAAAAAAAGAAAGAAAGAAAGAAAGAAGAAAGATCACCCTCAGAAAAATCTGAGTTCAAGTCCTAGGCTGGCCACTTGGAGAGGATGCCATGAAAGGGTTGAAAATTTAGACAGGGTCGGGCTACCTGGGTCCATAGCGTAGCACTCCCACCTACGAACTGTGACACCCCATGTCCCATCATGCCCTGCGTCTCCATTCCCTCCTCTGTCGGGTGGAGGTGGCCACAGTGTCCGCCATGGGGGCTGGTACAGGGACTGTGTAAGAGCAGCCGTGGTGAGCATGTCTCCCCGCAGAAACCCTGAAAGCAGCTAACGGGCTAATCCAGCAAAAATGTTGAGTGGGAGCCTGACACCTATTAGAGTCCTTCCACATTTTTCTGAGAAGACAAAACACGTGTGGAGGGCAGATCTGCTGGCTCCCCTCCCCGCAACTGGCACAGGCTTGCTTAAGCGAGGGGACTGCCCGAGGGGTGCTCTTGCTCATCCTAGAGGGGCAGTTTCTAGACTTTGCTTTTACACTTCCGGGTCCCCTAGAGAGTCGTCTCTAATTCTTGAGAGACTATCAATGTACATTCACCTTCATGCTTACGTGGGATATTTTTTTAAGAGTGAGAGACAGAGACAGAGAGACAGAGATCAGCATCCTTGGCAGGGTGTCCCTGCATCCCTATTCTCAAGCCTCAGCCTCCCCCACCCGAGACCACAGGTGCATGAACTGCACCCAGCAAGTTCAGGTTGGCCTGGGGACTGTACCTGGGCCTCCCAAGAAACTTCCAACCTCCCATCCTGTGAGCCACCATGGCTGGGCCTACACGTCATTGAAAAGGATTTTAGTTTTCGTATTTTTTAATTTTGCTAAAAGGTGTGTACACTCACGAGAGAGAGAGCGAGAGAGATAGCACTCCCCCTGCGAGATGCTCACGCCACAATCCCCTTCTCCTCTTGAGATTTTGGGCCTGCATGCATATATACAGGGTGCTGGATTTGGGACTTGAGCCTTCCAGTCAGTCCATGTGGGATCCAGTCGCCTTAATCATCTTGTCACCAGCTGGCTCAAGAGTATCTTCTTTTAAAAAAACAGCAGGAAGGTGGGGGACCAGCAGATGCCATAATGGTTTGTCGCTGGACTCCCATGTAGTCAACTGTGGTTTGAGTCCTGGACCCGGTGGCTTAAACTCACGCCGAGTGTGCATGCATGCATGTCCAAGATCCCGAGAGGAGAATGGAGGAGAAGGGATTGCGGCGTGGCCATCCTCCCTGGGGGGGGGTGATTTCTCACTTTCTGTCTCTCTGTCTCTCTCTTTCTGGCGAGTGCACGCATCCTATAGCAAAAACCTCTCTAAGGAAAAAAAATGGCAAAAATAAAATAACAATTGTTTACAGGACCCTTTCCTCCATGGTGCCTACTAGCTCCTTGTCAGACAGGAGCTTTTCTCGCTATCTTTTCTGGAGCATTTCTGGGGAGGAGAAGAAAACTATCGGCAGCTTCTGAGCAAAACCTCAAGGATGAATGTGACAGGGAGAAGGTGGGAAGGGAGGGAAAGGGCCTCAGGCAAGACCTTTGCCCTGGCATGGTCACCCCACAGTCTGAGCAAGGGCTCCCGGTGAGCAAGTTGGGCAGCATGAGGCTCTAGAGACCTTCTCTCTGTGGGCACCGTGGAGGCCAGCACCTCCCGCCAGGACCTTTTCGGAGCCTTCCTCCACACAGCCTGAAGCGAATCTCACACGTGGCAGGAAGGAGGGCACGGGTCACTCCAGACCTGTCACTGCATACATTTCCAGGGGGCTGACCCTGGCCCTACGCCACTCTATAACCCCTGACTGCACCCCACCAACCAACTGGATGGTCTATAAGCCAGGAGAGTCCTTTAGAAGTCATTTCATTGCAGGTTTTATTATTTTTTATTTTCTTTCTTGTTTTAAAATATATTACATTGGTAAAAATTTTAGTGACTCTCCAATATCATTGAATCCATGGTTCATGAGTATAAGAGGATTCCAAAACATTTGTAGAAAAATGGAATGAGAGTATGATTTTAATTGAGTGTCCCAGATTTTTGAAATCCATGCCTAGCTTTATTTGTATGCATTTTTATAAGCTTTTCTTTTACGCATTCTTTTAGAGGTTTTTGCTATAGAACGTGTGTGCTCACCAGAAGGATAGAGAGAGACAGAGAGACAGAAAGCGAGAAATCAACCCCCAGGGGGGATGGCCACGCCACAATCCCTTCTCCTCCATTCTCCTCTCGGGATCTTGGGCACGCACGCACACGCGCCCGGTGTGAGTTTTCGCCACCGGGTTCGGGACTCGAACCACGGTCGACTCCATGGGAGTCCAGTGACATAGCCATTACACCAACGGCTATATTTATTATTGACATTGAATCACTCTATAGCTTTACAGCATACAGTGTGGTTTTCCCAGCACCAATGCGGTGCCTATCTGTCTAGACAAAGATATTACCATACACATTATCATCAGCCAATAACATTTCATTTTGGTGTCAGTTCAATGTATTGTTTGCTTGTTTCTTTCCCTGTTCCCTTTCCCCTATTTCCTACTTATTGATTTCTTCCATGACCGAGAGAGAGAGGGAACCCTCAGGTGGGTCTTCATGCCATGACCCACCCCCAGCCACAGCCAGCTCTGAAGCATAGGTGCACGGGCACACAGGAGGTCTCTGGACACGAACCCGGAACCTCCCCACGTGGATCAGCCTTGCAGAACATGGCGTTTCTCCCACCTGACCATCCAGCCCTCTCATTTCTTTCTTCCTTTTGAGAGATTTTTGCTATAGGGCGCATGCGCTCGCCAGAGAGACAGAGCGACAGAAAGTGAGAAATCACCCCCTGGGGATGGTCATGCTGCAATCCCTTCTCTTCTAATCTCCTCTTGCAATTTTGGGCACACACACATGCGCAACTGGTATGAGATTCAAGCTGCCGGGTCCGGGATTCGAGCCATGGTCAACCATGTGGGAGTTCAGAACCTTAACTACCGCACCACCTGCTGGCCCCCCAGCCCTCTCATGTCAAGTTCACGTCAGTCCTCTGAGCTGCCGCCATGGCTTGGGGCAATACGTCCATCTAAAGAGCAAGGCCCATCTAGGCCTTCCGCTAGGACTCCGTTTCCCCATCCCTTCTTCCTCTGCAGCTGGCGGGGTCCTGGCACACCCGGGCTGGGCCAGCTGGGGTGAGAACTAGGCCACCAGGGGCGCCCCAGCCACCGTGCCAGCAGGAGAGAGGCAGGTTAAGTGAGGGACAGGTCTCCTGGCAGGTGAGTCACTCCTGAGGAATCCTCCCGGGTTATAAATAGCCTCCCTGGCAGAGAGGAGGGGAGGCTGATAAAGGATCATTGTCCTGCTGCTTCCTGATGGGCAGTTGCTGAGCCATGAGTAATAGCCCACGGAGGGAGATGCAGAAGGCTCCCGAGCCCCTTCCCTGCCAGGGACCAGTGATGTGGAGGATGCTGGGTGGCCAAGGACCCACAGGGCTGCTCCACATGGTGGCGTTAACCAGCACACCACCCACCAGGCGCATGCTCAGCCCCACGCAGAGACAGAGAGACAGGCCTGGAGAAGCTTCCTGCCCAGGATCCCAGCTCCCCGCAGCTGGAAGTGCAGGAGCCCAGGGCTGCCTCACAGCCAGCCACGGGGGACTCAAGAACCCTCGAATGACCAAGTCATCGACCCTGCCATCCTGGGCTTCCTCATGTGGTCTGGTCAAACAAAAACTCCACTTAGATGGGGGCCAGCCAGGTGGCATTGTGGTTAAGGTGTTGGACTTCTACTTGGACCATCACAGTTCGAGTCCCGGACCCAGGGTCTTGAAACTCATGCTGGGTGCGTGTGCATGTGGATGCGTGCCCCGAATCCCAAGAGGAGAATGGAGGACAAGGCATTGCGGCGTGGCCATCCCCTTTGAGGGGATGATTTCTCGCTTTTTCTCTTTCCGTCTCTCTCTGTCTCTCCAGGGAGCGCATGAGCCCTATAGAAAACATTTCTCCAAAAAAAAAAAAAAAGAGAAAAACACAAGGAAAAAGGAAGTTATAAAGTTTTGGTGATTCTTAAAGAAACTGTTTTTCTTCTTGCATTACTGGTTTATTATATCATAAATATCAAAACTGTCTTTTTAAAGTAATTTCTGTAGCTAGTGGTAATTGTCTTCTCACTTGGTCCTTGGGATCGTGCTCTTTGGAACATATTATTGATATTAGCCCTGTTTGACAGTGAGACAGAGAAATGAAATAAAAATATGCCAGGAGGCTGGCCTTGGACTTGGACTCTCCGCATTATTTGAAATGAACTCCCTAGGGAGCTCCCAGTGTGTGTTATCCCCCCCCGGTCCCGGGACCCGAGCCGCGGTCGACTACGTGGGAGTCCAGCGACATAGCCATTACGCTAACTGCTGGTCCCTTTCTTTCCCTTTAATAGACTTTATGCGACCTTTGCTTGACCCACTTAGCAAGAAGCTGAGGCCTGGCTTTGGCGGGTCTCTTGGGTGTGCACACGCAGTCCCTGGGGTGTTCTTTACAACCTGTGCACTGCATCGCCCGGTGCATGCTGGGTAAGCCATGCTGGTGCATCAGTGGTAGTCACACTCAGCAATGCCGATGCCTCATGGGAGGGTCCCTGGTTCACGCCCCTGGGCAGGCGGAGGTGTCTGTAACGCTGACCAGCTGAGGCTGGGTGGATCGTGGGGACCCTATTGGGGTACCTGTCTGTGTCTCTCATGGAATTAAAAAAATTTAAAAAAAAACAACACACACACACATAATTAGGCACCAGCAGATGGTGTTGTGATTGATGTACTGGACTCCCACATGGCCAGTGGTGGTTCAAATCCCGGACCTGGTGGCTTGAAAATTATGCTGAGCACGTGTGTGTGTGCATGGTCAAGATCTTAGAAGGAGAATAGAGGAGAAGGGATTGCAGTGTGGCCATCTCCCCAGGGGGGTGATTTCTCATTTTCTCTCTCTCTGTCTCTCTACCAAGTGCATGCACCCTAAACAAACAAACAAACAAACAAACAAACAAAAAAACTCTCTGGAAAAAAAATACAATAAAAAAACAAAAATAAAACCATGCTGGGCATGTGTGTGTGCATGCCCAAAATCCCAACAGGAGAATGGAGGAGAAGGGATTGTGGCATAGCCACTTCCCTGGGGGGTTGATTTCTCTTTGTCCCTCTCACTGTCTCTGTCTCTGTGTCTCTCTCCTTTCCAGCAAGTGCATGTGGCCTACGATAAAAAAAAGAAAAAAAAAAAAAGTTAAGTTCAGAGCAGGACCTGGGAAAGACGTAACAGCAACTAAGCAAAGGGCTTGTTCTCAGCTTCAATTTTGCTTCCATTTCCCAGTGAGAATCGGTTCCCTGATCATGCAATAGTTCTGGAGACTGACCGTTCCAGAAATTCCCTGGCCCACGCAGCCATGCCTACTCCGCCTCCTCCCATGCACCCCTCAAATGGAGCAAGGCGGAGTGGGCACCAACAGCCCCAGGGAAGACCAGGATGAGGTCTTCTGCTTGGGACCCCACCCGGTTCTCTGGGCCTCGGGCCCGACACACAGGGTTCTGTACATTCCTGAGCTGCCTGGGACCTGGACCTAGGGGGCGAGTGACGTCAGAGCCTGGGGTGCACACCCTCCAGGTCTGGCGCAGGCTCAGGGGTGTGGCAGGATGGAGTTGGCTGTTTCTCCTGCTCCCTTAAGCACAGAGGGATCAGGGCTGGAGCAAGCCAAGCTGCATCCACACCAGCAAGTTTGCAAAAGCACTTGGCATCACTAATGCACACTAAGGAGTTTTCTTTGCTTGCTTTTCTTTTTTTTTTTTCTCCCTTTCTCTTTTTAAAATTTTATTTACTTCTTTATTTATTGTTTCTTTTTGCCATGAGGCACATGTACTTGCTGGAGAGAGAGGAGAGAGAGAGAGAGAGAAAATCACCCTCCAGTGGGGATGGCTATGTGGCCATGCCTTCTCCTCCATTCTCCCCTTGGGATTCTGGGCATGCACGCACACGCGCCCGGCATGATTTTCAAACCACGCAGTCAGCCATGTGGGAATCCAGACCCCTAACCACTATGCCACCTGCTTGTCCCAACAAATAAGAGTGTGAAAAACAAACAAACAAATTGCAGCAGCAATTCCACAAGGCTCTATGATGCCCACATGGGAGGGTCCAGAGTTCGAGACTGGAGGTCTCCTGCCCACACCGGGCATACGCACACACCCACGATGCTGGTTGCCTGAGGTTAGAGGTGGGTCATCATGGGGTGACTCTGTTAGGGGTGACCTTCTCTCTTCTTTCTCTCTCTCATTTTCTCAAGAAAAAAGTAAAGTAAAATAAACTTAAAAAAAGAAGAAGAAGAGGAAGAAGAAGAAGACCAGCCAATGGCATGGTGGTTAAGGCAGCTGGATTCCACATGGCTAACTGTGCAGTTCGAGTCCTGGACCCGGTGGCTTGAGGGATAGACCAGGTGTGTGTCTGTGTGAGCCCATAATCTGGAGAGGAGATTGGAGGAGAAGGGATTGCAAGGTGGCCATCTCCCCTGGGAGGGGGGTGGTGATTTTTCCCTTTCTCTCTCTCTCTCTTTCTCTCTCTCTCTCTCGGGAGCACATGTATACTCCACAAATTAAAAACTAAAAAAAGAAGAAAAGAAAAGAAACCTCAGTGAAATGGCTTCATGTCTGTCTTCTGGCTGGCTTGTTTCCTACAAAGTCTCCGAGTGCAAAAACTCAGATTCAAAAGCGACATGCAAACCTGAAAATGAGGAATCCCCCGCCTGCCTCCCGCCTTTGCTCCTGACACCTGCCTGGGCACTTAGTCCAGCAAAGTTCAGAGAGGCCTAGCAGTAAATCTTCTGTATTTACCCACTTTCTATCACACGCCAGGGTCTCATTGTTGGTTACAGCTGAGTGATATTCTGGAGAATGTATATGCCACTCTTTTTTTGAGAGAGAGAGAGATTTTTATTATAGGGCATGTGTACTCACCAGAGAGAACAAGAGAGACAGACAGAAAGCAAGAAGTCATCCCCCCCCCCAGGGGGGCATGGCCACGTCACAATCCCTTCTCCTCCATCCTCCTCTTGGGAGTTTTCACACCTGTGCACACGTGCCTGGCACAAGTTTTAAGTTGTGGGTCTGGGACTCGAACCGTGGTCGACTACATGAGAGTCCAGCGATGTAACCATTACACCATCTGCTGGTCCCGTGCCATACTTTTTCAATCCATTCTTCTGTTCATGGACATATGGGTTGGTTCCATGTCTTAACAATTGTGAATATTGCCGCAATAAACACGAATGTGCAAGTGTTTTTTTGACTGAGGGTGTTCCTATCCTTTGGGTAGATAGCCCAGAGTGGGATTGCTGGATCATATGGTAGTTCTATCTGTAGACCTCGGAGGAACCTCCATAGCAAGCCAGACTATGAAAGAGAGGCATCGTATGTCCCCACTCAATATATAATGAATGTCAGCACTCTACGGCAGAAACTGGAAGATTGGAAGGTGCGAGAGCGTGGAGATCAATGGTGACATTAGAGACAGTGCAGGAGGAGCGTGGGAAATGGGGGAGGATGCAGGGAGGGAATTTATGGGAAAAGGAAAGAATCGAAACTTCTAGAAACATAAACATGGAAAATTATCTGTTGACGATAATGTGTATGGTTTTTTTTTTTGAGGGTTTTTTTTTTTTTGAGAGTTTTTTTTTTTTTTGCTGCAGGGCACGTGCGCTTGCCAGAAAGACAGAGAGAGACAGAGAGACAGAAAGTGAGAAATCACCCCCCAGGGAGGATGGCCACGCCGCAATCCCTTCTTCTCCATTCTCCTCTTGGGATCTTGGGCAGGCACGCACGCACACGCGCCTGGAGTGAGTTTAAGCCACCGGGTCCGGGACTCGAACCACGGTCAACTACATGGGAGTCTAGCGACATAGCCAGGATGTCGTCTGCTGGTCCCATGTACGGTAATATCTTTAACTGAACCAACATGCCGTGTATTCGTCATGGGAACATTCCCTTGGCATGCTGTAATGCTACATTGTGATCGAAGATAATAAGTAAATTGAAATAGATTTGGAAAGTGTAAAGAGGTCAGATAGGTGCTGGTTCCCTGCTGGGGACCTATGGTCTTTGGCTTTCTTGGAGTTGCCAAGACATTTGCCCAGCGACTGGAGATGGTAGAGCCACGAACTCCTTGCTGAGGGCCATGCAGCCAGGGCGATGGGGAAGGAAACCCGACCGAGACAACACATTCTCTGTATAGTCACCGCTTACTCATGGGCCAAGCCCAGCTCCCCTCATCTGCCAGCCCAAGTCCAGTCAAGGCAGCCAACATACGGGGCCTGCTGCTTCCAGATGGCACCCTGCCTCCCCTCCACTGGCTGCCTCTGAGCCAAAAACACCAGCCTTATCCCTTGGGTCCATGCCGGACTGAGCAGGGCACAGCAGACCTGTCTCTCTCTCTGTCTCTGTTTGTCTTTCTGGCAAGTGTGCATGCCCTGGAGCAAAAAAACTCTCGAACAAACAAACAAACAAACAAAAAAAACCATTCTGGGCATGTGTGTACGCGTGCCCAAAATCCTGGCAGGAGAATGGAGAGGAAGGGATTGTGGTGTGGCCATTCCCCATGAGGCGGGAGGGGAGTGCTTTCTCATTTCCCCCCGTCTCTCTCTCTCTTTCTCTGTCTCTGTCCTGTGAGCACATGCACAGAGGTTAGCAGGCCTTCCTGTAAGTGCATGGCGCCCCTGGAAGGCTGGCCCTGGTGCTTAGAGACTCCTTGGTAGATGTAACGCTTAGGAGGCCCAGTCCCCTCCTTCCCACTGGGGTTAACTGGGAGACCACAGCTGGGCCGACATCCACCAGCGCCTTCGTCTCTCCTGCTCACTCTTCCTCAGAGCCTCTTCATTTCTGCAGCTGTCGACTCTCCAGTCTGTACCTTCTGCCCAGAAGGCTCTCTGCAGTCTTAGTACCCATGTGACAATTGTTTGTTTGCTTGTTTGTTTTTAGATTTGTGCCATAGGGCGCGTCCACTCTCCAGAGAGACAGAGAGAAAGTGAGAAATCAACCCCTAGGGGGATGGTCATACTACAGTCCTTCATTCTACTCCCGAGATTTTGAGCAAGCATGCACACACACACCCACACACACACACACACACACACCTGTCCTGGAATATGGGCCAAGCAAGCACACACACACACCTGTCCTGGGATTTTGAGCAAGTATGCACACACACACACCTGTCCTGGGATTCTGAGCAAGCACGCACACACACACACACACCTGTCCTGGGATTCTGAGCAAGCACGCACACACACACACACACCTGTCCTGGGATTCTGAGCAAGCACGCACACACACACACACACCTGTCCTGGGATTCTGAGCAAGCACGCACACACACACACACACCTGTCCTGGGATTCTGAGCAAGCACGCACACACACACACACACCTGTCCTGGGATTCTGAGCAAGCACGCACACACACACACACACCTGTCCTGGGATTCTGAGCAAGCACGCACACACACACACACACCTGTCCTGGGATTCTGAGCAAGCACGCACACACACACACACACCTGTCCTGGGATTCTGAGCAAGCACGCACACACACACACACACCTGTCCTGGGATTCTGAGCAAGCACGCACACACACACACACACCTGTCCTGGGATTCTGAGCAAGCACGCACACACACACACACACCTGTCCTGGGATTCTGAGCAAGCACGCACACACACACACACACCCCTGGCAGGAGTTTTAAGTTGCTGGGTGCAGGACTCGAACTGTGGTCGGCCATACGGGAGTCCAGGGCCTTAACCACTATGTCACCTGCTGGCCTTGTTTGTTTAAATTTTTTTGTTCTATAGAGTGCCTGTGCTCACAGGAGGGAGAAAGAGAAAGAGAGAGGGAAAACTGGAAATCGCTCCCCAGGGGGAATGACCACACTACAATCCCTTCTCCTCCATTCTCCGCTTGAGATTTTGGGCCCGCAAGCACACACACCTGGCATGAGTTTTAAGCCACTGGGTCTGGGACTCGAACCGCAGTCGACTACATGGGAGGCCAGTGATATAACCATTACGCCATCGGCTGGTCAACATGAGCTAGTCCTAAGCTCAGGAAGTGCTTGGACAGGGAAGGGGCAGACTCTAGAGCAATTCAGGAGAGTCACTAGAACTTGGACGATCGAAGTGGAGTCCGTGCGTGTGTGTGTGTGTGTGTGTGTGTGTGTGTGTGTGCGTGCGTGCACACATGTGCATGCAGGTGTGGTGGAAGTGAAAGTGAAACTGGAGCTTGTACCAAAGGTGGTGGAGCTGACGGTGGAGGGGTGGAGCCGGTGATGGCGTGGTCGTGCAGCAGGTGGCGATGGCCACAGCAGAGAGAAGTAGGGATTTCCGATCTGCGTCTGGCTGGATTCATCGAGATTGAGAACGTGGAAGGACAGTGGGTTTGGGGCCAGGATACACTCGTTTTGGAGTCTAAGGAAACTGCAGGGCACACGGAGGACGCCCTAAAGAACCTTGTGCTGATCCCCTGTACTCAGAGACGTCTCAGGAAACACACGGGCAGGAGCACAGACATTACAGCCACTTCACTGAGGCTTCACCTGCTCAGGTCAAAGTCCATGCCAACCCAAAGCAGTTGAGCTTTCTAACAATGACCTTTTCGTTTTTAAATAATAGTCATCTTTTTTTTCTTTTTTTTTTTTAGAGGTTTTTGCTATAGGGCACGTGCGCTTGCCAGACAGACAGAGAGAGACAGAGAGATAGAAAGCAAGAAATCACTCCCCAGGGGGGATGGCCACGCCGCAATCCCTTCTCCTCCATTCTCCTCTCGGGATCTTGGGCATACACACGCACGTGCCCGCCGTGAGTTTAAGCCGCAGGGTCTGGGACTTGAACCGCAGTCAACTACATGGAAGTCCAGCAACATAGCCATTACCCTAACTGCTGGTCTCCACTATATACGTTATTATTGACAGACAGTCCTCCACTTCTGTGTCCCTCAAATGTCTTGTCTCTTTATTTTTCTCCTTGATTCCTTTCCTCTTGCTTGGACTCTGGTCAACCTCTAAGCAGGTCTCCTGTCAGTCCACCTTGTACCCGTAATCCACTGTCTACACAGCAGGGACATCTTTCTAAACACAAACAATATCCTTTTTTTCTTTTTAGAAGGTGTTTTTCTGTTTTTGTCATATGGCGTGTGACTCACCAGAGAGAGCCAGCGAGAGGAAAAGTGAGAAATCCCACCGTCCAGAGGGAATGGTCATGCCACAATCCCTTCTCCTCCTGGGATTTTGGGGACCCACACACATGCACCTGATAACACGTTCAAGTCTTCGGGTCTGGGACTTGAACCATGGTCGGCCATGTGGAAGTCCAGTGCTATAACCACTACACCACCTGCTGGCACCAACAATATCCTGCCATTACTCTCAGGATAAAACTGCACATCCTCCTGTCATTCCTCACCTCGCCAGCTCTTCAAGTGTTTCCACTGCCCTTCTGGCTCCTGTGTAGGTCAGTCATAATGGCTGACATGTTCTAGAATGTTCTAATGCCTTCTCCCCTCCGGTTGCATCTCTCACCCAAACTCCTAGAGCTCAGTTCTGTATCCGTTCAGCCACAACCTCCCTCTGACCCGTCTGGTAACATTCCTGTTACCACCACACGCTTCTCCTTCCTAGACGCACCATGATGGTGACGAAACTGGTGACTATGCTGAGAGTCTGGGTCTGTTGCCAGAATGCAAATTTCGAAAGGGCAAAGAGCCTTTCCATCTTGTCCTCCCTGTGTCCCTGGGGCTTAGAGAGAGCCTGGCACACAAGTAGGCTTGGTCAGTACTTCACATGGCTGGCTACGCAGTTCAAGTCCCAGACCCGGTGGCTTGAAGATCATGCTAGGTATGTGTGTGCCCCAAATCCTGAGGATGAAGGAGAAGGGACTGCGGCATGGCCATGCCCCTGGGTGGTATTTTTCACTTTTTATCTTTCTCTCTTACAAACGAAACTAAAATAATAATAGTAATAATAATAATTTTAAAAAATGAGGCCAGGGACAAGCAGATGGCATAATGGTTATGTTGATGGACTCCCATGTAGTGGACCACGGTTCACGTCCCGGACCCGGTGGCTTAAACTCACTTCGGGGCACGTGTGCGTGTGTGCCCAAGATCCCGAGAGGAGAATGGAGGAGAAGGGATTGAGGCATGGCCATTCCCCCTGGGGGGTGATTTCTCACTTTCTGTCTCTCTGTCTCTCTGTCGCTCTCTGTCTTTCTGGTGAGCGTACACGCCCTATAGCGAAAACCTTTCCCCCACCCTCCAAAAAAAAGAGTTGGCTATGTGGGGATCCAGTGCCTTAACTACCACACCACCTGCTGGCTCCAAAGATCCTATTTTCATAGACTGCACATTTTAGAAGAGACACATACATGAAACAATAAAGTCAATCAATTGGTCAATGATATAGAAAGTTCTAAGGGCTAGGATGAAGAAAGTAGACTAGAATGAGGAAATTGGGGGCCTGGGGTATGGGAGAGTAAGTCCCAGCATTAAATAGGGCCATCAGGTGAGGTCTTCTTGAGTAGGTGAACCATGAACAAAGACTTTGTGGAGGGACCAGCAGGGGGCGTGGTGGTTAAGGCGTTGGACTCTTACGTGGCTGACCACTGTTCGAGTCCCAGATCCCATAGCTTGGAAATCATACCAGGTATATACGTGAATATGACCAAAATCCTGAGAGAAGAATAGAGAAGGGATTGCAACATGGCCATTCCCCAAAGGGGAGAGGTGATTTTTCACGTTCCCTCTCTGTGTCTCTCTGTCTCTCTGCAGTGAGTGTAGGAGCCCTATGGTGAAAACAAAAATCCCAGGAGGAGAAGAGATTATGGCATGGCCAACCTCTCAGTGTGTAGGAGAGTGATTTCTCAGTTTTCCTCTTACTGTCTCTCTACTGAGTGCATGTGACCCATGCCCAAAACAAAACAAAAAAACAAACAAACAAAACAGATGGCATAATGGTTACATCACTGGAACCCCACAAGGCCAGCTGTGGTTCAAGTCCCGGACCGGGCAGCTTGAAACTCACTGCTGACACATGTGGGTACGTGCCCAAAATCCCCAGAGGAGAGTGGAGGAGAAGGGATTGTGATATGGCCAATCCCCTCAGTGGGGGTGATTTCTCACTGTCTGTCTCTCTGTCAGTCTCTGTCTCTCTGGTGAGCGCAAATGCCTTATAACAAAAATCTCTCTCAAAAAACATCAATAAATAAAGACTTTGAGGAGGTGAGCATTACACATATCAGAGGGGAGAGTGCTCTGACAGAGGGTTCTGCAAATGAAAAACCCTCCTAGTTCCCTGGCATCTCCACCGGGGAAAAAAAAAGAAAAGAAAAGAAAAAAAAAAAAAAAAAAAAATTCTCCTGGTGGAGGTTTGAAGATCAACAAAGAGACCAGCGTCTGGAATGGAGCAAGCAAAGCAAATTCCCTTTAGAAAGGAGGTCAGATGGGTCAGGAGGGCCTGAGACTGGGTGGTCCCTGGAGAGACAGAAAGCAAGAAATCACCCCCCAGGGGGGATGGCCATGCCGCAATCCCTTCTCCTCCATTCTCCTCTCGGGATCTTGGGCACGCACGCACATGCACCCAGTGTGAGTTTAAGCCACCAGGTCCAGGACTCGAACAGCAGTTGACTACATGGGAGTCCAGCAATATAGCCATTTATTTATATTACATTTAATTACATATATCTTTACAGTGTATGACATTTCTTTAGGACTGTCACCTTCCAATTTCTGCTCTAGAGCAATCACTCTGGCTGTTGCGTGGAGACTAGATTTGGGGAGAGAATGGGGGAGAAATGAGGGGTTACTCTTGCATATTGTGAAGTAATGATGCTTAGGCAAAGGTGAAAGCAGTGACTCTAGTAAGAAGAGGGTCCATTCTGGAAAGACCCACAGGGTTTTCTGACCCATTGGAGGTCAGATGGGAGAGAAGAGAGACATCAAGTTTGAGCGGGCTTTTGTTTGCAATCCCAAGACCTGAGTCCTAAAACGAATCTCTTTGGCTCTCCCCAGGCGTTCGAGGCACTAGACTCTCGGCCTGGCAAGACACTTCGTCAGAAACCACCCTTTGCCCCATGAGGAATTAGAAGCGATGACTAAACCAAAAGATGGTGTGAGCTAGGCTTGTTTACACACAGCCGCTCCGAGTCAGAAAGAACAAAGGGTGTGCAGCTGAAACCCAGGGACTCCAAGAAACAGACCGCGGACCTACGGGCTTGTCTGGGTTCATCGCTGTTTCCCACACATCGTCAGCAGCTGCAAGGCAAGAAGTCCTTTGTGGCTGAAACCTCTCGGCGAAGGCCCCACAGACCACACATGTCAGTTTGTATGACTGCGCTGGGAAGTGGAAACAGCACTCCCATCCCCTACCTCCCTCTGTGAGCTGCCCCATCGTTCCCAGCCTCCCTCTACACATCAGGTTCTCTGACTTATTCTGGCCAGCAGACCCTGGGCACTAGGGAGGTGTTTTATATTCAGGGCCAGCCATGAGAGGCCATGAGCATCCTCCATCCCTCTTTCGTCTTGCTCCAGTGACCTAGAATGAAATGGAGCGAGACTGGATCCTTGAGTCACCACATGGAGGGAGACTGGATCCTTGAGTCACCACATGGAGGGAGACTGGATCCTTGAGTCACCACATGGAGACAGACTATCTCCAGTTCTCACTGGATTATATATGAGCCAGAAATAAACTTGTGCTTCCTATAGGATTCATTTTATTTCTTTTATTTTTATTTTTAATGTTTTCTTTTTTTACAGAGAGATTTTTGCTATAGGGGGTGTGTGCTCGATGGAGAGACAGAGACAGAAAGCAAGAAATCACTCCTCCACCCCCAGGGGGGCATGGCCACACTGCAAACCCTTCTCCTTCATTCTCTTCTTGGGATTTTGGGCATGCACACATACGCACCTGGTGTGAGATTCAAATCACCAGGTCAGGGACTCGAACTATGGTCAGCCATGTGGGAGTCCAGCAACGTAACCATTATGCCATCTGCCGGTTCCACATAGGGTTCATTTATCATTGCAGCATAGCATAGCCTACTCTGATAGATACAACTGGCTGAGGACTAGAAAAAGTCATGGCATTTTTTTTTTATGTTTTTCTTTGCAAAAATGTGTCATGACTTTTCTGACAACCTAATACTTTACAATGTAATGGTTTTTGCTTACTCTCATTTAAGACTCATCGAGTATGAATTATGTAGTTCCATCTGAATGTTTTCAAATGGACACCTTACGATCAGCTTAAACAATGATATAGAAATTGACAACTTTGGGGTCAGCAGGTGGCATGGTGGTGAAGGCACTGGACTTTCACATGGTCAACCATGGTTCGCGAAAGTCCCAGACCTGGTGGCTTGATAATCATGCCAGGTACACGTGTGGGCCTGCCCAAAATCCCAAGATTGAAGGAGAAGGGATTGTGGCATGGCTATCCCCCTGGTGGGTGATTTCTCATTTTTTCTGTCTCTCTCCAGTGAGCGCATGTTGCCTATGGCAAAAACCTAAAAGAAAAAAAGAAAGAAGGAAAGAAAGAAAGAAAGAAAGAAAGAAAGAGAGAGAGAGAGAGAAAGAAAGAAAGAAAGAAAGAAAGAAAGAGAGAGAGAGAGAGAAAGAAAGAAAGAAAGAAAGAAAGAAAGAGAGAGAGAGAGAGAAAGAAAGAAAGAAAGAAAGAAAGAAAGAGAGAGAGAGAGAGAAAGAAAGAAAGAAAGAAAGAAAGAAAGAGAGAGAGAGAGAGAAAGAAAGAAAGAAAGAAAGAAAGAAAGAGAGAGAGAGAGAGAAAGAAAGAAAGAAAGAAAGAAAGAAAGAGAGAGAGAGAGAGAAAGAAAGAAAGAAAGAAAGAAAGAAAGAGAGAGAGAGAGAGAAAGAAAGAAAGAAAGAAAGAAAGAAAGAGAGAGAGAGAGAGAAAGAAAGAAAGAAAGAAAGAAAGAAAGAGAGAGAGAGAGAGAAAGAAAGAAAGAAAGAAAGAAAGAAAGAGAGAGAAAGAGAGAGAGAGAAAAAGAAAGAGATCAACAGCTTTCTTTTGTAGAAAATAACATGGAAAAGACTTCTTTATTACACTATCAAAAATGTACATAAATAAGAACAAAAACTCTAGAGAATAAAGCAGGATCAATGGAAAAACTATCAACTCTACTGAGGGGAATGAGATGAAATTTTAGCCAAGAAAGAGAATACTGAGTTCTTGATTGGGAATATTCAGTATTATGAAGATGAAATCTCTTCCTAAACGAACTTATAATATATTTCCAATGGAAGTCCCAAGATGAGTTTTGGAGAGATTTAACAATATTAAGGCAAAGTTCTTGGGATCAGAAGGTGGCATAGTGGTTAAGGTGCTGGACTATCACATAGTCAGTGGGGTTCAAGTCTCCGATCTGGCAGCTTGAAACTCACACTGGGTACGCATGCATGAGTGCCTAAAATCCTGAGAGGAGAATGGAGGAGAAGGGATTGTGATGTGGCCATCCCCCTGGGGGGTGATTTTTCACTTTTGGTCTCTGTCTCGCCAGTGAGTGCATGTGCCCCATAGCAAAAAAATCTCTCTCTCTGTCTGTCTCTGTCTCTTGTTGGTGAGTGTGCATGCCCTATGTCAAAAACCTAAGAAGAAAATAAAGGTCTTCCAAGACTTAGTAATGTCTTATTTATTAAGCTGAATGGTAGGTAGATGAGAGTTCATTATATTATTCTTTAGTCCTTATATAAATGTGGTACACTTCTTAATATGTATGAAATATTTCCTAATGCATTTTAAAGACCCTGAGGTGTATTGATATCCTTCCCAAGAAGGTGCATCCACCCCATCCCCAGTTATGACTCATTGAATTAATAAATAAATAAAAAACAATAAAAGAACTTGAAGAACTCTGTCTAGTATCCATGATTCACCCTATTTTGCAAAAGAATGGTGATGAAGATGAGGCATAAGTGGTTTCATAAAAACAAGTGAGGAAATAAGTGTTAATATCTCCCCATTTTTTCCCAACACCTTACTCTCTCTACTCCACTACACAAAAAGGCATAGATTTCCTATACTTCAGTAATCAGCATATAGAACTGTAATGGGGACAAATCCCATTTAAAAGAATGTCGTGAAGATATACCCATAAACTCCCCAGGGCCTGGGGGTGAGAGGTGGGCAGTGGTATAACATGACACTCCAAGAGGCAATGTTTCATGAAAAGTTTCCCAGTTCAAGTCTAGAGACTTCCCTGAGTATACCTGGCAAAAGTATGTTCGACACAGGGCTGGTTCAGGGCTGGGGTGGGTTTTGGCATTAAGACTCTGTTGGTGGGACCAGCAGATGACATAACGGTTATGTCATTGGACTACAATGTGGTTGACTGCAGTTCAAGTCCTGGACCCGGCAACTTAAAACTCATGCCAGCCACAGTAGCACATGCTGGTTAGGTGTTACTGCTCTGTGGGAGGCCAGGGTTCAATTCCCAGCCCACCCTAAAAGCCAAGGTAGCCCCAGCTACTTAGGATGTTGATGGAGAAGGATTACAACAAGACCCTGTCCAAAAAAAGCAAAACAGACATTCAAAAACAATCCTAAAATTCATATGGAATCACAGAAGACCCCCAAAGAGTCAAAATAATCTTAAACAAAAACAAAACTGTAGGCAATACCCAACCTGACTTCAAAACATATTACAAAGCTATAGTAACCAAAACAGCATGGTATTAGAATCAAAACAGACACATAGATAATAGAACAGGATAGAGTACCCAGAAATAAATTCACATATATATCGATTTTAAACAAAGGCACAAAGAACACACGTCAGAGATAGAACAGTCTATTCGATAAACAGTGTTGGGAAAACTGGATATTTACACACAGAATGGAAATAGACCCCCATTTCTGAAATATTCATTTAAAATGAATTAAAGATTTAAATGTAAGACTGAAAAAGTATGTGATTACTAGAAGTAAACACAGGGGAAATGCTTCAATACTTAGATTTAGACAAAAATTTTATGAATAAAATCTCCAAAGCACAGACAACAGAAACAAATGAAAGTATATCACATTAAAAAGCAATTTTTCTTTTGCATTGGAAGATGGGAACATTAAAACGGCCATGCAATCTGAAACCCTGTAAAGTGATCTTAATACACAGTGGAGAGGTTACACCCTAAATCTTCTCTGGGGAGAGAAGCCAAGACTGAATCTTAAAGAAAGACTTAAACATTTTTTTTTTCAATTCCTTCTGTGTTATTGAATGCTTGACAGTGAGCCTTGGGATTTGAAAAAGAAAAACACATGCAGAAAAAGAGCATGTCATCTGACAAAACAAAACAAAACAAAACATTGTTTTTCCAAAGAGATATTTAAAATGCATATGAGTGAAAATACTTCATTGGATTGTTATTTAATTATCTTTATTAGATTTTTTTCAATTATGAAGTCATACATGTCTGTAACAAGTGAAATGGGCCAACGATGATGAAGAAAATGTTAAAATTTCTGGACCTTATTCTGTTTCACTGATTTATGTGATTATTTTGGGGCCAATACCATACTGTTTTGTTAAAGCCATTGTAAAGTAAGTTGTAATATCTGGTGAGGCAAACCACTTTCCTCACTCCATACTTTTTAATTTTTTTGAAATTTTTAAAAGAATCGCTTATTTACTCTTATTTATTATTATTTTTCAAATTTGCTGTAGAGTACATGTGTCTACCAGAGAGAGACAGAGAGAGAGGGAAAGTGAGAAGGCAAGCCACCAGGTCCAGGACTCGAACCACAGTAGGTCATGTGAGAGTCCAGCCTCGTAACCACTACATCACCCAATGACCCCCCTGTTCTTTTTTTTTTTTTTCATGTTGGGTAAACTCTCTCTCTCTCTCTTTTGCCAAAAAGACAGAGAGAGACAGAGAGATAGAAAGTGAAAAATCACCCCCCCCCAGGGGAATGGCCACACAGCAATCCCTTCTCCTCCATTCTCCTCTCGGGATCTTGGGTATGCATACACATGTGCCTGGCGTGAGTTTAAGCCACTGGGTCCAGGACTCGAACCATGCTCAACTACATGGGAATCCAGCAACACAGCCATTACGCCAACTGCTGGTCCTGCCGCACTCATTTTTCATTCTGAATCCTCAGCTGCTGCCATGTGTACCATACTATATATCCAAATGGCATACTTATATTGATTGTCTTTATTACTTAAGTTTAGATATTATCTATTGACTTTCATTTTTTTAGAGAGATTTTTGCTATCGGGCACTTGTGCTTGCTGGAGAGACAGAGAGGCAGAAAGTGAGAAATCACCCCTGAGGGAGGATGACAGCTGCACATTCCCTTCTCCTCCATTCTCCTCTCAGGATTTTGGGCATGCACACACACACGCACACATGCTCGGTGAGTGTCAAGCCTCCAGGTCCGGACTCAAACTGTGATCAGAACTGTGGTCCGCCACTCCCAGGTGGGAGTCCACTGATGTGGACCATTATGCCATCTGCTGGTCTTGCTATTGATTTCTTAAAATAAGAAAATAAGGGGACCAGCAGGTGGCGTAGTGGTTCAGGTGCTGGTCTCCCACATGGTCTCCTGGACCCAGTGACTTGAAAATTCCACTGGATACATGGACACGTGTGCCCCAAATCCTGAGAGGAGAATGGAGAAGGAACTGTAATTTGGTCACTCCCCTTTGGTGGGGGTCATTTTTCACTTTCCCTCTCTTTGTCTCTCTCAGTCTCTCTCTGGCAAGTGCATGTATGCTCTATGGCAAAAATAATAATAATAATAATTAATTTAATTAAATAAAAAATAAAACTTAAAAATGGGAAAATAAGAACTTAACTCTATTCTATCATCCTATCTTAGTTAATTACAACATTGGTAATAGAAATATCTAAGACTGCGTGATTTATAAAGAAATAGAAATTTGGGACCAGCAGTTAGAGTAATGGCTATGTCGCTGGACTCCCACGTAGTTGACCACGGTTTGTGTCCCAGACCTGGTGGCTTAAAACTCATGCTGGGCACGTGTGCGCCCAAGATCCCGAGAAGAGAATGGAGGAGAAGGGATAGCGGTGTGGCCATCCCCCCTGGGGGGTGATTTCTCGCTTTCTGTCTCTCTGTCTCTCTCTGTCTGTCTGGCGAGTGCGTGTGCCCTATAGCAAAAACCTCTAAAAAAAAAAATAGATATTTATTTGACTCACAACTCTGTTGGCTGAAAAATCCAAAGGTGTAGGGGTGACATTGGGCCAGCTACAGCCTGACAGACAGAAGGAGAGATGCTGGCAGGCTTGTACAGAGAGAGAGAGAACAGAGAAAGAAATAATCCACTTTTGTGAGAACCCCTTCTCATAACTCAAGGCTGGCAGGTGGTATGGTGGTTAAAGGCATTGGACTCCCCCATGGATGACCATGGTTCAAGTCCCAGACCTAGCAGCTTGCTTTCTCACTTCCTCTCTCTCTGTGTCCCTCTCTGGGCAAATTAAAATGAATATATAAATAAATAAATAAATAAATAAAGTTAAATAAAAATAATCCTTTTTTTCTAAAAGAAATATATAGAACTCAGTCTCAAGGGACAGCATTAATTCATTCATGAGGCCAGTGCTTTCAAGATCCAGTCATTACAACTCATGAATTCCAAAATATGAAGCTTTGAGGGTTAAAAAAATTCTCTAAACCATAATATATGCCTCATATCCATGTATATTACCCATTTTCCTAATATGGTTTTGTCAGAATAAGCCAATTTTCATATTCACATAGTCATGGATATGTAAATATTATCTATAGCTGGGCCATACAGATGATGACTGATCATCTTTCCTTTCTGTCCAGCTTTTGTTTTTCCTAGAGTTAATAATAGCATTAGGTTTTTTTGTTTGTTTCTTTGAATGTGGGCATGTGTATTGTTATTTATATTATTATGCTTAGCTGTTTAGTGACATCACTTCTGACTACATTCTCCTCTCAACACATTTAGACAACCCAATAATCTACCTTTTTCTCTTTGTTTCTTTTGTTTGGAGATCTCTTTTCAGTGGCCCTTTCTCTTCCTGCTCCAAATAGAAATGGCTGCTCTGATAAGCAGCTACATGACTGTAATCTTAGTTTTTCATTCACATTAGGCTTTTGAAAGATCCCTTTAGCTTTCAACTGTGTTTCTTTTTCACTTATTTTCCATTTCTCCTAGTCTTTCTCTTTTCTAATTTACTCCCTGTGATAGGTAGAAGAGAGATAACGAGAAGGAGGTCATTCCTACTTGTTCGAAGTGTCTTCCAGTGAAGAAACATGCACTATTAACAACAAAAAAAAAAAAAAAAAAAAAAGGGAAAAGAGAAGGAGCTAGTTAGAAGGAAGAAATTGTAATCACTCAAAATTAGGAGGTAATATGTGGAAAAAAGTTCCCAGCGATCACACATGGATGAGCTGGTTTTGGAGAAGAAAAAGTCTTCCATAACCATTAACAGAGAGAGCTGAAAGACAAACTCTATTTCTGGGAATGTGGCATCTAAACTACTTGAACCAACCTTCTGCTAAAGCAATTTTCAAAGCTGGCTCAGCCTCCGTGGTTTAGCAATAGCGCAATGCCGGGCAATGCTGGAAGCCATAGGGAAGGTCAGGTTTCAGTTCTCAAGTTGCTATGTACATACCAGGCACACATGCATATGCCAGTGGTTCTGGCTTGCTGGCAAAGGCTGGGTTTGGGTGAAATCATGGTATCACACCATATTGAGGATGCCTGTCTTCCTATTTCTATTTCTCTTTTATTAAAGAAATAAATAGACTTAAAAAAAAAATTAAGGGTCAGCAGTGACACAGTGATATAATGGGACATTCTGTGAGAGTGATCCACACTGGGTTCATGTCCAGAGAGCTCCCTAGGAACTCTGGCCGCATGTGTGTGCCTGATCCACAGCTAGCTAAAATGGGAGTGGATCTCAGCATTAAGACCCTGTTAGGGTGCTGTCTTGTGTCTGTGTGTACTTGCTCATGGAAGAAACTAATAAATAAGTAATACAATAAAATAATGATTAATGAGTCAGAAAGTGACATAGAGGATAAGGTGCTGGATCCCACATGGCAAGCTTCAAGGTTTAAGTCCTGGGGCCAGTTGCTTGAGAATAATGTCAGGTGTAGGGACCAGCAGATGGTGTAATGGTCGTGTTGCTGGACTCCATGGAGTCAACCATAGTTCAAGTCCCGGACCCAGTGGTTTAAAACTCATGCCAGGGATGTGTGCGTGCATGCCCAAAACTCCAAGAGAAGAATAGAGGAGAAAAGATTGTGGTGTGGTCATCCTCAATCCCTGCGGGGTGTGTGTGTGTGTGTGATTTCTAACGTTCTGTCTCTCTGGTGAGTACACACATCATATAACAAAAATCTAAAAAATAAAAAAATAAAAAAATAATGCTGGGTGCATGTGCATGCATGCCCAAAATCCTGAGAAAAGAGTGGAGAAAAAGGGATTGCAGTGTGGCCATCCTCCCTGGGGTGGAAAGGGTGATTTCTCAATTTCTCTCTCTCTCTCTCTCTCTCTCTCCCTCTCTCTCTCTCTCTCTCAAGAATATGTGCCCTGTAGCAAACACATAAATATCAAAAATTAAAGAGGTCAGATAATATAGAAAAAAAACTTAAACATGAAAAACACACCATTCAAAGTTTGACTATATATTTGATTTATTGGTTTTGTCATTTGGCAATCAAATGATCTACTAGTAATAATTCCATGTGTTTTAATCTAATTGGAAACCAAAATCTAAGAGAAAGAAGAATCCCCTCTCCAACCCCCCCAGAGAGCGGCAAGAACAATGCTGGACTTACTTTTGCTCCAAAGGTATTTGCTGATCCAGCAAACTTGAACTTTGGCTGGTCTCTGATCGTGAGGAGGCAAAAGTCAAAAGTAAAGAGTATAATAGGAGAATCTTCCCACATCAAATCATGAACTTAAATATTCAGAGTAAGAATGGGCCAGTTATCTTCTTCCATCCAAGCCAAGGAACTAAATGAAAGATGCTGGGACACTGAGAAAAGCAAGGGAATATTTGTAATATATAGCCTTTAATGGAGACTTGCATCCCAAATAGATATTTCTGGAAGGTCCCAAAATAACCTCAAGTATGAGTTTGGTTTAAAGTAGTCATTGACCAATGATAATCCCAGGCAATTTACAAAAATGCATGGGAATTCTGAAAGAAAACACTTAGTCTTACAAATCATTTTTCAAGGAGCATCATATTATAAAAATAACCAGCCACATAAGGAAACAAGACACAATAAGTGAGATCCAATAGAAATAAAGAACAACAGAAACAGACTTGCAAGAAAGTAACAACAAAAAAAGTAATACAATAAAATAAGACACAGATTATAAAATAACTATACCTACTATATTAAGAGATTTTTAAAATTTTCGAAAATATCCACAGAAAATAGAAAACTGAGGCCAGCAGGTGGAGTGGAGGTTAAGGCACTGGACATTCCCACATGGCTGACCACAGTTCAAGCCACAGACCTGGTGGCTTGCTTTTTCCCTTTCCCCCTCTCTCTGTCTGTGTCTCTCTCTGGTCAAATTAAAATAAATAAAATTAAGATTAATAATTTCATTGGAAAAAAGAAAGAAAATATAAAACTATACAAAGTGACATAGCAAATTTGGAATAGAATAAAATGAAACTTCTGGGAACAAAAACAAATACAAAGAGCAATAAATTTAAAACCAGTCAACAGATTTAATAAAAGATTAGAAAAAGCTGGAGAGAGAATTTGGAAACTGGAAGCTACGTCAATAGAAATCATCTAGTCTAAAGCACAGAGACAAAAAATGGGGAATAGGAGGGATATTAAAGGGATGTTAAAAGATAGGAAAGATAGAGTGAGAAGACCAATATGGATTTCATGAGAGTTTGAAAGGGGGAAAGAAAGAATGGGCCAAAGTCAATATTTGGAGAGTTAATGGCCATTTTCAAAACTGATGAAAGTTTGGAATATGTTCCTGGGTGGTGTTTCTCACTAAACACATAATAAAATTCATTCTGTGGTCATATCATTGCAGATATTAGTAGGACTTGGGGAATTTAAAATTTTATTAAATCAAGATCACACCACCCCACCCCCTAAATTAAAATCCAATATCAGTGCGATAATGCATTGCAAAATCAGCTTCCACTGTGGATAGGAAATGGTGATTTACAGCCCAGCTGAAATGAAGTGGAGGACTTCTTTTAGAAACAATGGTCTTAGGTTAAGATTCTTTTGAATTCCTCCCCAAAGAGCCATGAAGTCTCATTTTTTAAAAATTAGTGTTAATGCTGAAAAAGCATAACTTCCTCAGAGGATAAAAAGAAAATCCCACAAGCTTCTACATCAACAACATAGACCAAGGCTCCAGAAAAACTTCACATGCTCTGTCTTGTCGTGAGTTACAATCATTGTTCTGGGAATTTTCTCAGGGGCTTGGCATTTTTCCTTATAAACAAAACTACATATCATTCTTGAAGCTGTCCAATAACCGGAATGCAAGCAGTTGCAGCATCTTTTCCAGGCCAAAGAATGGTGCCTGGTGGTCTCCAAAGATAACCAGGGTCTGAGTTTTAGTTCTCATTCTCCAACAGAGCTGCCCCCCCAATCAGAACACATACAACAACAACTACCTTCTCAAATCGGGACACCTCACAAATAGACCTCAGTGGGCTTCCTCCTCTTCCCGACAGAGCCTGTATTTTTCTCTGTCTGCAGATATTGCAGTTCATTAATGTGGATGTAATTTCCTAGAGACCTTTGGTTCAAGTGTCCTTGTTTTGTACATCATGTTCTTCATTTGCAAATGAATTCTACAATGGCATTTACAAGATTAAGTTTGGTGACCTCTTGGATAAAGAGAGGCAGACTCTGGGACAGTTTAAATAAACTGGGCTTAAAAAGAAAAGAATTGTTGGCAAACCTTCCCATCATCCTTTTAGTTGTACTTCCTTGTTTCCAGCTTTTCTTTCTTCCTTGCTGTAAATAATATCAAGGAATATTGATATTTATTATATGAGGGGACCTCAAAAAGAGTTTTTAGGAAAATGGAATTAAAGTATGAGTTCATTTTGGTGCAAAATAATTTGGAATCTGCACAGTTTTTTTCATAATACATATGAGCCATGAATATTTGTTTTTAGTTTTGTTTGACATAGCATATATGCACTCGCTAGAGAGAGAAAAAGAGACAAAGAGAGAGGGAAAGTGAGAAATCATCTCCCCCATCCTTCCCAGGGGAAATAGCCATGACAAATCTCTTCTCCATTTTTTTCTCAGGAATTTTATTATGCATGCGCACGCACCCAGCGTGTTTTTAAACTGCCAGGTCTGGGACTCGAACCATAGTCAGTCATGTGGGCGTTCAGCACCTTAACCACCACACCATCTGCTGACTCCAGCCATAAACCTTTTTTTTTTGAGAGGTTTTGGCTATAGGGTGCGTGCGTTTGCCAGAAAGACAGAGAGAGACAGAGATACAGAAAGTGAGAAATCACCTCCTGGGGGGATGGCCACATTGCAATACATTCTCCTCCATTCTCTTCTAGAGATCTTGGGTATGCATGCATATGCACCCAGCGTGAGTTCACCCCTTTACCCCCCACACCATCTGCTGACTCCAGCCATAAACCTTTTTTTTGGGGGGGAAAGAGGTTTTTACTATAGGGTGTGTGCGCTTGCCTGAAAGACAGAGAGAGACAGAGAGAGACAGAAAGCGAGAAATCACCCCCCAGGGAGGATGGCCACCCTGCCATCCCTTCTCCTCCATTCTCCTCTCAGGATCTTGGGCACGCATGCACACATGCCCGGTGTGAGTTTAAGTCACCGGGTCTGGGACTTGAACTGCGGTCAACTACATGGGAGTCCAGCGGCATAGCCATTACACCAACTGCTGGTCCGTAGCCATAAACTTAAAAAAAAAAAATTGGGGGTACATGTGCTCGCCAGAGAAAGGCAGAAAGAAATCACCCCCCAGGGGGATGGTCATGCCCCTCTCCTTCACTCTCCTCTCAGGGTCTTGGGCACTCACCCACACACACGCACCTGGTGTGAGTTTCAAGCTGCCAGATCCAGGGCTTGAACCACAGTCGACTACATAGGAATCCAGCGACATAACTGTTGTGCCATCTGCTGGCTCAGGCCATGAACTTTTTGAAGACCCCCCACCTCTTCTTTTTCTAGCCTCAATTGCCACCATGCCCTGAGCAGAGTCATTGATTCCACTGGAGGCTGATTAGAGAGCTACGAACTTCTCTGTCCCAGTCCTGCAGCTAGTGCTAGTGGTTGTCAGACTGGGCTCTTTCTCACTGAACACAGACTGACCCCAGTAGGAGAGGCAGGTGACTCACAGGTATTCTCAGTTCCCTGGAGGACCTGCTCTCATCTGGGTCTGGGTTCTCCCCTTCTTCAGCTTCTCCTCCACTCGGGTGCCTCCCCTCACTCCCACACACGCTCTTGCTCATAAACCTTCACTGACGTCCCATTTTCTCCAGCCTCAATGCCAAACCCGTCTGTCTGGCTTTCGAGCCTTCCTCAGTCTGAGACCCGTCACAGACCCAGCCTGATTTCCAGCTCACATTCACTGTCATGGGTCTTCACCTGGGGTGCCCCAGGGAGTGTTTACAAATGCATGGAGGAGGGACCAGCAGTTGGCATAATGGCTATGTCACTGGACTCCCATGTGGCAGACCGCGGTTCGAGTCCTGGACCCGGTGGCTTAAACTCACGCCAGGCATGTGTGTGTGTGTGCCCAAGATCCCAAGAGGAGAATGGAGGAGAAGGGATTGTGGCGTGGCCATCCCCCCTGGGGGGTGATTTCTCTCTTTCTGTCTCTGTCTCTCTCTTTCTGGTGAGCACACGTGCCCTATAGCAAAAACCTCTCCAAATAAATAAATGGGCATCTTGGTTGTCACAGGATGGAGGTGGGGACTGGCATGTAGTGAGCAGTGTCCAGGCATCAGAACTGCCCTTCAATGTCCCGGATGGCCCCACATGCTGAACAACGGTCTCCTCCTGATGCCATCCTGATACTCCTGTTGGCACTGACACAGCTTCTTCATTCTCCGTCTATCAAGCCGTGTCTGTGTGTGTGTCACCATTGTCCCACCCCACCTGGAATTCTCTCTGTTCCTCTGCACGCCGAAGACCTTGCTTGCTCGCTTAGACGCCCAACTGAAGCCATCATCTCCTCCAAGTCCTCAAGGCCACTACTGTCCCCAAGATGAAAACAGGCTCAGGTGAAAGGTGTAGACACTGGAGTCCCACAGACCCAGGCTGGAGTCTGCCACGACCCACATGGCCTGAGGAGAGCCCGGCCCCCTGGCTAAGTCTAGCTTCCTCTCCTTTAGAAGGTTCCATGAAGGTTCAATGCTTGTCAAGAGCGAGGCACCCAGCTCTGCTTGGCATATGGTAGTGCACCCCAGGGCTGGGTAGTTCTTTTTCTTCCTTCCTTCCTTCCTTCCTTCCTTCCTTCCTCCCTTCCTTCCTTCCTTCCTTCCTTCCTTCCTTCCTTCCTTCTTTCTTTCTCTCTTTCTTCTTTCTTCTTTCTTTCTTTCTTTCTTTCTTTCTTTCTTTCTTTCTTTCTTTCTTTCTTTCTTCTTTCTCTTTTCTTCCTTCCTTCTTTCTTTTTCTCTCTTTCTTCCTTCCTTCTTTCCTTCCTTTCTTCTTTTCTTTCTCTTTCTCTCTTTTTTAGAATTATCTATAAATATTATTATTTTAAACTTGACCAGAGAGAGGGAGAGAAAGTGAGAAAGCAAATCACCAGGTCTGGGACTCAAACCCCCTTAGGGGGAATGATCACGCCACAGTTCCTTTTCCTCCATTCTTCTCTTGGGATTTGAGGCATGCATGCACACATGCCTGGTATGATTTTCAAGATGCCAGGTCTGGGACTTGAACTGCGGTCAATCACGTGGGAGTCCAGTGCTTCAACTAGCATGCCACCTGTTGGTCCTCTAAATAAATTTTCAAATTTACAAAGTAAGACCCCCGAAAAATTGAGAAGAACCAACTCAGGTGTATGTTCTCTGAGAGAAGGTGGCTGTTACTGTCCCAAGGGTCAAGTCGGAGAGGGGCTGAGAATTGAGATAATATTGGCAACCCAGCAATCCCTGGGTCACCTCTCAATACAGGCTAACCCAGAGGTCATGCTCCAGAACAAAAACTTTAACAAACTAAAACATAATCAAAACTCAAAACATGGGACCAGCAGTTGGCGTAATGGCTATGTTGCTGGACTCCTATGTGGTCAACCGCAGTTCAAGTCCCGGACCCGGTGGCTTAAACTCATGCCGGTCGCGTGTGCATGCATGCCCAAGATCCTGAGAGGAGAATGGAGGAGAAGGGATTGCGGTGTGGCCATCCCCCCTGGGAGGGTGATTTCTCGCTTTCTGTTTCTCTGTCTCTCTCTGTCTTTCTGGCGAGCGCACACGCCCTATAGCAAAAACTTCTCCAAAAACAAAAACAAAAGCACCTCAAAACACATTATATCATTTCTGTAAGGCTTTCTTGTAATAAAAAAATCACAATAAAACAAACTCATATTGCAGAAATACCAAAAAAACAGCAACCACCACCACTTAGCTCTTCTCAACAGTGAAGAGGCAATCTCCGGGGGGGGGGTGATGGTGGTGGTGACCCTATAGCCAATAAATCCCTAAGGAACCATCCAATATAGCCAACAAAAGAGTTTACGTTGGGACCAGGAGATGCCTTAATGGTTAAGTCGCTGGACTCCCACGTAGTCAAGCGTGGTTCAAGTCCCAAACCCATCAGCTTAAAACTCACTCCAGGTGTGTGCACGTGAGTGTCCAAAATCCAAACAGGAGAAAAGATGGTGGCATGGTCATCCTCTCTCAGGGGTGACTTCTCTTTTTCTGTCTCTTTGTCTCTATCTCTTCCGCAAGCACACATGCCCTTTAGCAAAAACCTCTCTCTAGAAACAAAACAAAACAAAAAAGAGTCCATCCTAGAGAAAAATCACTATTTTCCAAGGCAGGGATTGATCATGTGTACCCACATTGTCAAAGATGAAGCCAATGGAAACGTTCCCGTGGGTCAATCGACAGCGAGTGCGACAATGTTTTCTGTATAAATCATTTTATTTATGACTGTAATTAGATCTCCACCATCGCAGTTGTCTTTGGGGTTTTGTTAACATGAAATCAAATTGTGATTATAAGCAGAAGTCGGTTGCCAAGGGGACAATAATCATATGTTTAACAAATACAAGAATATTTGTCATACATGGCAAGAATGTGTTTATCCCATGGCCTTTTAACACGCAATGACACCACAAAAACTCTTCATTTCAAAAGTGAAAATTACTTGGCTGTTGAATTTTCAATGTTGGAATTTTTTTTTTTTTTTTTTTTTTTGGACAGGCTTTTGCTATAGGGCGCGTGCGCTCGCCAGAAAGACAGAGAGAGACAGAGAGACAGAAAGCGAGAAATCACCCCCCAGGGGGGATGGCCACGCCGCAATCCCTTCTCCTCCGTTCTCCTCTCAGGATCTTGGGCACGCACGCACACGCGCCCGGCGTGAGTTTAAGCCACCGGGTCCGGGACTCGAACCGCTGTCGACTATATGGGAGTCCTGTGACATAGCCATTGCACTAACTGCTGGTCCCTCGGGGTTGGAATGTTTAAATGCAACATCAAGTCCTTAAAGAAAAACGTGATCTATGATAAATGTCTCTCATCCAAGATGGAATTTAGAATGATAATTATAAATGTGACAATCATGTATCAGACTCGTGCTAGAGGCGTCTCAGCTCACTTGATCCACAGATTATGTCCTCGTTATTTTGACAATTTTATAAACTGTTTCTTGGGGATCCGGGGCCTCCTTCCACATGCCAGCAAAGTGACATTCGTAAGATATAAAATGTTCACGCCCTACATCTTCGCAAAGTCCGATCCCTCGAATCGGTTTTGGAAATGAGATACAGAACAAAAATCAAAATATATAGAAATTCATAAATAACATAGAAAAGAAAAGGGGGGTCATGGGACAGGTGATGCTTTCACGGCCTTTGGAAGCCTGGAGGATCCCCAAGTTATGACACTGGCCACCTTCCAAGATTTGAGAGGCACTGCAAGGCATTTGGAAGGAAAACCTTTTGGCAAGGGACAGTGCTAACGAGGGAGAGTTTGGGTCCAGGAATTACAAGGAAAGTAACAATCCTATTAATCAAGTGACTCCAGCTGGCTTCACATACACCGGGACTATCATTCTGAGTATTTCCACAGTTGGCCAAAAATCCTTCTTCTCTCGAATACATGAGCCTCTTGATCTACCTGTGTTTTTTTTTTTTTTTTTTTTTTTGAGAGGTTTTTGCTATAGGGCGTGTGCGCTCGCCAGACAGACAGAGAGAGACATAGAGACAGAAAGCGAGAAATCATCCCCCAGGGGGGATGGCCACGCCGCAATCCCTTCTCCTCCATTCTCCTCTTGGGATCTTGGGCATGCATGCAAACGCGCCCGGTGTGAGTTTTAAGCCACCGGGTCTGGGATGTGAACCACGGTCCACTACGTGGGAGTCCAGTGACATAGCCATTACGCTAACTGCTGATTCCCATCGAATGCATGAGCCTCTTGATCTACCTGTTCTTAATATTTGGAATTTCAGGCCCGCAGGTGGAGCAATGGTGAAGATGCTAGAATCCCACATGGCCAATGGTCTGGGACTTGAACCAAGTTGAAAATCACACCAGGTGCACGTGCATGCATGCCCAAAATCCCAAGAGGAGAGTGGAGGAGAAGGGATTGCGGTGTGGCCATACCCCCTTGGGGGGGCGTTTTTATCACTTTCCCACTCTCCGTGTCACTGCATCTCTCTGTCTCTGTCTCTCTGTCTGTCTCTCTCCAAACACATGCAGCCTAAAGACCCCGAAGTCAACTCAGCTCCTGGTTTGGAAGCTTTGTGTTCAAGTGGGTTCCATTTTTGATCTGAGAAGCAAGGATGGCTACAAATCTGTTTCCAGGGAGCTTGGCAACAGGGGCCAGTCACTTCTGGGAAATGAGAGAAACATTCAAAAATACACTTCAGGGAACCAGCAGTTAGTGTAATGGCTGTGTCGCTGGACTCCCATGTAGTCGACCGCGGTTCGCATCCCGGACCAGGTGGCTTAAAACTCACGCCGGAACCGCGTGCATGCGTGCCCAAGATCCCGAGAGGAGAATGGAGAAGGGATTGTGGCATGACCATCCCCCCTGGGGGGTGATTTCTCGCTTCTGTCTCTCTCTCTCTCTCGCCCTATCTATAGCAAAACCCCCTCCAAAAAAAAAAAAAATACACCTCGGAGGCTCCTGCACTGGCCCCAAGAGCCCACTATACTCATTGTTTTTCACAGGGGCACCCACCCAGCCTGCCCAGGGTTATTTCTTTCAGGGGCTATAAGGCATCTAAAAAATATCTATTGGGAGCCAGCCAGTGACATGGTGGTTAAAGCAGCTGGATCCCACATGGCTGACTGCATGGTTTGAGTCCCAGACATAGTGACTGGAAACACACTGGGTGTGTGCACGTGTGTGCCCAAAATCCAGAGAGGAGGATGGAGGAGAAGGGATTGTGGTGTGGCTATCCCCTTGGGGTGTGGATGATTTCTCACTTTTCCTCTCTCTGTCTCTCTGTCTCTCTCTGGCGAGTGCACATGCACTATAGCAAATTAAACAAAACAAAAAATGATTGGGAGTGCTGGATGGTGGCACAGCAGTAACACAATGGTCCATAAGGCTGACATGGAAAGGTTCGGGGTTCATGTCCAGAGACTTCCCTGAACAAGTTGGGGGCATGTGTATGCCCGCGATGCAGGCTTGGCTGAAGTGGGGATATGTTGTGTGGGAACCCTACTGGGGATGCACTCTCTCTTACTCATGGAAGAAAGAAAGAATCTAAAAACAACAACGCCAACAACAACTCATAAAACCAAATGGCATGACTGAACAGGCAGGTCTACACTAGGACAATCTGCCAATATTAAAATCAGGAACTGTCCCCACTGGTTCCCATTCTGCAACCAACTAGTGTATGCACATTAACACACACATGTACACGTGCACACGCACACACACACATGTGCACGCAAGCACAGACCTGGAAATCTCAGGCCATCTCAATGGCCAATGGATTAATCTTGGCCCTTCTGAACCCATTCTTCACTTTGGAACATTTCTCCATAGGAATGGGGAGAAAAACAACAAATGAAACAACTGCATGATTTGGCCGGAAGTGACCCATGTCACCTCCCTCACAGCTCTGAGCTCAGCACAGTCCTGTGGCCCTGTGGGAAAATAGAATCTTACACGTAGTACAAGAAAGCTGAGTCTGGGGCCACACAAACTCGGGAGCTCTCCTCTCTGCACCTCACCTGGAGAGTCTGAGACCTGGGCGGGTATAATGATATTTGGGTCAGCCAATGGCACGGTGGTTAAGGCAGCTGGATCCCACATGGGAGACTTCAGGGTTCAAGTCCTGGACTCAGTGGTTTGAGAAATACGCTAGGCATGTGTGCATGCATACTCAAAATCCCAGAAGGGGGAGAAGCAGATGGTGTAATGGTTACATTGCTGGGCTCCCAGGTGGTTGACCATGGTTCAAGTCCCAGACCTGGCAACTTGAAACTCGTGCAAGGCATATGTGCCAGTGTGCCCAAAATCCAAGACATATGTGCCAGGGCTGGTCCTGCAGGGTAGAATAATTTAACCCTGATAGATCTTCCCAAGAAACGCTCTGACCTGGAGCAAAGCTGGAAGTTTGTGTCGGTAATGGGGCTGCCTTCTTCTCTTGAATCAGCGACTCCCTTTCCCTGTTCTTTCTTCTCTTAGAATCCTCGGCTGCATGATGTAATGCCTTCACTTCCTGCCTTCCTTCCACCTCTCCCCCTGGGAGTTTTAGATCCCACAGACAGTTTCCACCTTGGTCCTCATGTTACATGGTTACATCGCTGGACTCCCACACAGTCAACCACGGTTCGAGTCCCGGACCTGGCAGCTTAAAACTCACGCCAGGTGCATGTGCGTGTGTGCCCAAGATCCCGAGAGGAGAATGGAGGAGAAGGGATTGCGGTGTGGCCATCCCCCTGGGGGGGGGGGTGATTTCTCGCTTTGTATCTCTCTGTCTCTCTCTGTCTGTCTGGCGAGCGCACGTGCCCTATAGTGAAAAACCTCTCAAAAAAAAAAAAAAAAAAAGGCAGTTTCCATCTTGGTCTGCTTATTTCCCCCTTTCTGTCCTTTTTTGGAGAGTATCTCAGGGTTTCTGCATCTGTGGTCACCGCCC
>NW_006200341.1:1350357-1361293 GCF_000334495.1 Tupaia belangeri chinensis
AGACTTTCCCTAAGAGCCGTGAAGCTGCAGATCGAGTGTCTCTGGACGCTCTTGCTCGGTTGATTACAGCATTGCTAAACTTCTGGCAGAACACGTATTTAAACCCAGTTCATTGTCATGTTTCAGTTTTTCTCCCACTCATAGCTTGGCTTTACATATTCGATCATTTGGGGCTCAGTGTACTTGGACCGAGTGGGAGGGGTTGATAACAGAAGAGCAAAAAGCGAGGCAAAAAAGACAGAATATTCATGCTGATCTCAAGCTGTGCTTTTTTTCTTTCTTTTTCTTCTTAAAGACTTTTTCTGTTAGAGGGTGCATGTGCTCTATCTCTGGAGAGACAGAGATAGAATGCCAGAAGTACCTCCCGGGGGATGGCCACACCGCAATCCCTTCTCTTTCATTCTTCTCTCGGGATCTTGGGCACGCACGCACATGCGCACAGGGTGAGTTTAAGCCACCGGGTCTAGGACTTGAACTATGGCCGATTACATGGGAGTCCAGAGACGTAACCATTATGCCATCTGCTGATCTCTCGAGCTGTGCTTTTAAACCTTCATTTTTGTCCCAAGGACAAATCTCTAAGAGCTATTATTCATGACATAAGCAAATATTCCTTTCTTTTTTCTCTTCTTTTCTTTTTTTCTTTTTTTTAGGTATTTGCCATACGGATGAGAGTGAGCTTGACAGAGAGAGACAGGAAGAGGGAAAGTGAGAAAGGACCCCTGGAGGGGATGGCCACATTGCAATCCCTTCGCCTCCATTCTCCTCTCAGGATTTTGGGCACGCACGCACACCTGCACACCCGTACACATACACACACATATGCACACAAACACACACACACACGCACACACACACACACGCCTGGGATTATTTTCATGCCTCCAGGTCCAGGACTAGAGCCGTGGTCAGCCAGGCAGGAATCCGGTGCCTTAACCACCAGGATCCCTGCTGACCTGCAAATATTCCTTTCTTTTTTTTTTTTTTTGGAGAGGTTTTTGCGATAGGGCGCGTGCGCTCGCCAGACAGACAGAGAGAGACAGAGAGACAGAAAACAAGAAATCACCCCCCAGGGGGGATGGCCACGCCGCAATCCCTTCTCCATTCTCCTCTCAGGATCTTGGGCACACACGCACACGTGCCTGGCGTGAGTTTTAAGCCACCGGATCCGGGACGCGAACCGCGGTCGGCTACGTGTGAGTCCAGCGACATAGCCATTGCACTAACTGCTGGTTCCCTCATGATCTGTCTTTCTAATATCCAAGAAGCCGAACAGCATCGGAAAGGTCCATTTTAGGCTCCAGAAAATAAAAGGCTAGCTGTCAGCTTTACCCCCTTGTGAGCTATGCCACGTGACTCGTTCTTTTTTTTTTTTTTTTTAAGAATTATTTAACTTTATTTATTTATTTAGAGGGACAGAGCAAGGGAGAGAGAGAGAACGTGAGAAAGTAAGCTGCCAAGTCCAGGAATTGAACCTCAAGTCAGCCATGTGGGAGTCCAGCGCCCTTAACCACCACGCCACCACGTCAGCGGACCCGGTGAGTGTCATTTCTAGGTCTTTAGGAAGAGCATGTTCTTGCCCGTGTTTCTCCCTCCATCCCCTTCACCATCTAGAGCAAGAGCAGGCCAAGGAGGCTGGTGGAGGGTAGACCACAGGAGGAAGGACCCAGGTCGCAGTGTAGCGTATGGAGAAAGTCGCCTGCTGACCTGGAACGCCTGCCTTGGACAGCGACCACGTGAGGGAGATGTGAAAGGTTTAGGAGGGGTCCCCGGTCCAGGCCGTGGAGCAGTACCAGTCCTGGGCTGTTAAGAACCAGGCTGCAGGGACCAGCAGTTACTGGAATGGCTATGTCGCTGGACTCCCATGTAGTCGAGCATGGTTCGAGTCCTGGACCAGGTGGCTTAAATTCAGGCTGGCGCGTGTGCGTGCGTGCCCAAGATCCCGAGAGGAGAATGGAGGAGAAGGGATTGCCCGTGGCCATCCCCCCTGGGGGGTTGATTTCTTGCTTTCTGTCTCTGTCTTTCTGACAAGCCCATGCACCCTATAGCAAAAACGTCTCAATAAATAAATAAATAAATAAATAATTCTTTTGAGAGGTTTTTGCTATAGGGCACATGCGCTTGCCAGAAAGAGAGAGAGAGACAGAGAGACAGAAAACGAGAAACCACCCCCCAGGGGGGATGGCCACACTGCAATTCCTTCTCCTCCATTCTCCTCTTGGGATCTTGGGTATGCACGCACACGCGCCCGGCGTGAGTTTTAGCCACCGGGTCCGGGACTCGAACAGCGATCGACTACATGGGAGTCCTGCAACACAGCCATTACGCTCACTGCTGTTCCTGGCAGTTTTCACCTCTGTAGGTGGGGTAGGGCTGTACAGGGGTCACTTCCTCCCAAGCCCCAGCACCCCGACTGCATAGGTAGCTCACCTGTCCCTCCTCTGGGTCCCGCACCTGCGTGATCACTCAGAGAGACGATGGCCCCCCGCAGGGTAAACTGGGAAATTTCAAAGGACAAACACAAAAAGCACCTGCCATGAGCTGAGGGCTCGGGGAACATTAGCGCCCTTCCTGTCTTCTTTGCAAGGAGGAAACTCGGGCACAGAACTGGCAGAAAGGCACCTTGAGAAGCAACCAGGGAAAACCCCCCAAAAACACCCCAGTAGCTATGCCAGACGGGGTGCGATTGCTTCCGGTTGTGCCCTTCAGGTTCAGGCTGACCTTAGCTGGCCTTCCAGCATTCCAGGGAGGTGAGCGTCCTCGGCCTGCGGTCGTGTCGGCTGGCCGGCTCAGGCCCATCGTGACCGGAGCTCTGCAGGGACCCAGGCGGTGTGCAGACTGCCCAGGGGCCCCCTTCTGGCCAGACCTCTGCAGGAAGCACGCTACTCTGGCCCTGCCTGTCTGCCTCATGTCCGTCCCAGCTCGCCCCATGGACAGACTCACCCCTGTTCTCTCTGACAGGCAGGCTTTGAATGGCCAGGCCTTGCCTTCCTGTCTAAATCAAGTGTCCGGCACCAAGGTAGAGGTTGCCCAGACCATGGGGGCTGCAGACAGCTGCTATGAATGATGGCCTCCCTAACATTCACGCGTCAGGGCCAACAGATGGCAGAGTGGTTTTGTCGCTGGACTCCCACATGGCCAACTGCGGTTTGAGTGGTTTGAAACTCACACCGGGAGCGTGTGCGTGCATGTCCAACATCCCAGGAGGAGAATAGAGGAGAAGGGATTGCGGTGTGGCCTTCTCTCCTGGGGGTGATTTCTCACCTTCCCTCTCACTGTCTCTCTCTCTCTGTGTGTGTGTGTACAATGAGTTCACATGCCCTAAAGCGAAAACCTCTTAAAAAAAAAAGAAAAAAGGATCAACTAAAATTCATGTGTTGAAGGCCCAGCCCCCAGAGCCTCACAACCTAACCTTCTTAGGAAATGGGGTCTTTGCAGATGGGATGGAGTTCAGATGAGGTCTTCAGGGGACGTTCTAATGCAGTGTGACTGCTGTCCTTAAAAAAAGGAGAGGTACAGGGACCAGCAGTTAGCGTAATGGCTATGTCGCTTGACTCCCATGTAGTCGACCGCGGTTTGCGTCCCGGACCCGGTGACTTGAAACTCACGCCGGGCGCGTGTGCGTGCGTGCCCAAGATCCCGAGAGGAGAATGGAGGAGAAGGGATTGCGGCGTGGCCCTCCCCCCTGGGAGGGTGATTTCTCGCTTTCTGTCTCTCTGTCTCTCTCTGGCTGGCTGGCGAGTGCACGTGCCCTATAGCAAAAACCTCTCCAAAACAAAAAGGAGAGGTACAGTCACAAGGAATGTCCAGAAGGGACAGACAAAATGAAGGCACAGGGAGGGGTGACTCATCCACAAGCCAATGAATGACAAAGGTCACTAGTAGACCACCAGATGTAGGGGGCGGGTCTGGGACACATGCCCCCTGGTGGCCATCAGAAGGAACCCACCAGCTCTCCTCCAGCACCATGAGTCCACCCATACGTTATTTAAGCCATTCCGCCTGTATTTGTAACCACCTTCAACGAATGCAAAAAATTTTTTGGAATCTCCAGAAAATTTACAATTCCAAATGTCTTAAACTTTGGTTCTCTTCAGCTGTCAAAATGTTCTAGAAATTTAAAGTTGACCTTGAAAACGTCCTTTCCGGAGCTGCCTCCCAAATAGCATAAAAACCCAGGAGCCGTGGCCAGCAGGTGGCGTGCTCATTGAGGTGCTGGATTCCCACATGGTCAACCGCGTTTTGAGTCCCAGACCCGGTGGTTTGAAAATCATGCTGTGTGTGTGTGTTCAAAATCCTGAAAGGAGAATGGATTGAGGCATGGCCATTCCCCCTGGGGGGGTGATTTCTTGCTTTCTGTTGATTTTGCTGCCAAAACAATTGGAAATCCATGCATAGTTTTCTTTTTTTTTTTTTTGAGAGATTTTGCCATAGGGCACATGCACTGTCCAGAGAGACAGGAAGTGAGAGATCACCCCCCAGGGTGTTGTGAGAAGGCCCCTGTGCTGATATATGCAGGTTCTTGGCGCTTCAGACAAAGAATTGAATGAAACATGCAAATAGCGTAAGGAAAAGGTAGTTTTATTTTTTAAAATTTTTAAAAGGATTATTTTATTTAACTTTATTTATTTTATTTACTTATTTTAATTTGACCAGAGAATGACAGATTGAGAAAGAGAGAGAGAGAAAACGAGAAAGCAAGCCACCAGGTCCAGGACTAGAACTGCAGTCAGCCATGTGGGAGTCCAGGGCCTTAACCACCATGCCACCTGCCAGTCCAGGAAAAGGTAGTTTATCAAGTAAAAGTACACTCTTGAGAGGTAGGAGTGGGTCTGAGCACACAGAGAAAGAGTGATTCAAAAGGCCCCAGGAGGGACCAGCAGTTAGCGTAATGGCTATGTCGCTGGACTCCCACGTAGTCGACTGCAGTTTGAGTCCCGGACCCGGTGGCTTAAACTCACGCCGGGCGCGTGTGCGTGCGTGCCCAAGATCCTGAGAAGAGAATGGAGGAGAAGGGATTGCGGCATGGCCATTCCTCCTGGGGGGTGATTTCTCGCTTTCTGTCTCTCTGTCTCTCTCTGTCTGTCTGGTGAGTCCAGGAGTTCTGTTCTGCCGTTTCTTTCCTTTTTAACCTAGGTCATGTGGGTTGATCATTGGCTGGACTCACAGGCTGTTTACATCTTACTGGCTCTATCAAATGTGTCTGGGCCCACTGATTTTTTTTTTTTAAGGAGTTATTTTATTTAACTTTATTTACTTATTTTATTTTGACCAGAGAGGGACAGAGCAAGAGAGAGAGACAGAGAGAGAGAGAAAGTGAGAAAGCAAGTCACTAGGTCTCTGAGACTCAAACCATGGTTAGCCACGTGGGAGTCCAGAGCCCCCAACCACCAAGCCACCTGTCAGACCCATGGGCCCACTGATTTATCTCATTGGCTATATCAAATGTTGCTTAATCAGCTAGACATCCCCCACTAATTTTCTGCCTACATTACTTTGGGCGAGAACTTTTCTACCTTGATTTTTTTTTAAGAATTATTTATTTAATTTAATTTATTATTATGATTCAATTTTACCGGAGAAAGAGAAAATAAGTTGCCAGGTCCAGGACTCGAACCATGGTCGGCCATGTGGGAGTCTAGCACCTTAACCACCACCTGCTGGCCCCTTGATTGTTTTTTCTGTCTAGCACATGATCAGATGCTCCACCCCCTTGCCTGCTTCCGTTTGCTCACTTTCTCCTGTCTCCAGGGGGGATGACCACGCTGCAATCCCATCTTCTCCATTCTCCCTTCGGGGTTTTGGGCGTGCACGCACACACGCTTGGCATGAATTTTAAGCCGCAGGGTCCAGGACGCGAACCATGGTCCACTATGTGGGAATCCAGCACCTTAATCACTACGCCACCTGCTGGCCCCGTTCCATGAACTTTTTTTTTTCTTTTTTTTGGAGAGGTTTTTGCTATAGGGCATGTGCGCTCTCCAGAAAGACAGAGACATAGAGATAGAAAGCGAGAAATCACCCCCCAAGGGGGATGGCCACGCCACAGTCCCTTCTCCTCCATTCTCCTCTCGGGATCTTGGGCACGCACGCACACGCGCCCGGCGTGAGTTTAAGCCACAGGGTCCAGGACTCGAACCACGGTCGACTACATGGGAGTCCAGCAACATAGCCATTATGCCAAGTTCTATGAACTTTTGAAGACTTTACCACACTTACCTGACACAGCCATTGTGAAAAGTTAAATGACATAGAGTGTACACAGTGTGTGTAGTCACACACACACTCGCGTGTAAGCACCATGCACAAGCGTTGCTTGTAGCTTTCAATAATCGCAGCTTTTAGCCCATGAGAGCCAGCGGGGCCCTGAGGAATCTTCTCGTCTGGATGAGGAAGTGATGGCCGAGGGGGAGGCCATATTTAAAGGGTCCCAGACAGAGCGGAAGCCAGGACTCAGGCCTCCTCCTCGTCCCCAGAGGGAGCTCCGTGCCCGTGCACAGAGCTGGAACACGACACGCTCTCATGTTCACGAGTTGTTCTTTTTCAGACCCCATCACTCTCCGTGCTGGGAAAGACGATTTTGCTCAGAACAAGAGACTTTTATTACAGGAAGGAAACAATTTTTAAATGGCATCTAGAAATAGCCTCTTGGGTTAGGTGGGAACAGAGAGACAGAATGGTCCTCCGTTTTCTATTTTCCCACCCACATTTCTGCAAGGCTTTATTATTATTATTATTTTCAGAGAGAGAGAGAATGTGTGTGTGTGTTTAAATACAAACAAGTCTGAGTCAGAATTTTCAACCTAAGGAAAATCATTTTTCTTTTTCTTCTTTTTTTTAATAGAGAGATTTTGGTTACACGGTGCATTTCTTTTCTTATTTTTTTTTTTGGGGGGGAGGAGAGGTTTTTGCTACAGGGCACGTGCACTCGTCAGAAAGACAGAGAGAGACAGAGAGACAGAAAGCGAGAAATCACCCCCCAGGGGGGATGGCCACGCTGCAATCCCTTCTCCTCCATTCTCCTCTCGGGATCTTGGGCACGCACGCACACGCACCCAGTGTGAGTTTTCAGCTGTCCGGTCCAGGACTCGAACCGCGGTCGACTACATGGAACCACTAAACCATCCTTGGTTCCGAGGAATAGAATTTTTTCTTTTTTTTTTGAGAGGTTTTTTTTTTTTGGAGAGGTTTTTGCTATAGGGCGCGTGTGCTCGCCAGGCAGACAGAGAGAGACAGAGAGACAGAAAGCGAGAATCACCCCCCAGAGGGGATGGCCACACCGCAATCCCTTCTCCTCCATTCTCCTCTCGGGATCTTGGGCACGCACGCACACGCGCCCGGTGCGTGTTTAAGTTTAAGCCACCGGGTCTGGGACGCGAACCGCGGTCGGCTACATGGGAGTCCAGCGACATAGCCATTATGCTAACTGCTGGTCCCTGAGTAGATCATTCTTTAAAAACAGAAAAAAAAAAGAAAGAAAGAAAGGAAGAAAGGGAGGAAGGGAAGAAAGAAAGAAAAAAAGAAAAGCAAGGCCAACTGGTGGCTTGGTGGTTCAGGCAGCTGGATCCCATATAACCAGCTGTGTAGTTCAAGTCCTGGACCTGGTGGCTTGAAACACACCCCAGGCTCATGATACATGTCCCAAATCCTTAGAGGACAATGGAGAAGGGACTGTGCCATGCCCACGCCCCTGAGAGAGGGTTATCTCTCTCTCTCTCTCTCTCTCTTTCTCCAGCAAGCACACACACCCTAGAGCAAACAGCAGCATAAACAAACACCAGAAAGAAATGAAGAACAAACTCCGACATCCAAAGAAACTCAAACATCTGGCTCGACCTTGCGGTCCACCTGGCTGCCCTGTCGCCTCCCCTCACAGCCACTGAGGCAACCGCGTAGGGCAGGAAACCCACATCCGATCAGGTGCCGTGCACTGGCCAGCACGAGCTCATTCTTGGAGGGGAGGCAAGCATTCCCCAGCCTCTGCTAAGTGGCCGGATGTGTTCCTCATTAGGACTCGTCTGGGACAGAAATGATCCTCGCCGGTTTAGTAACCCCCCTGCCAGGCCGGGAGCTGTCTCGACTCTGAATTGCCTGTAGAGACAGAGCTCTTAAGATAGGGTCTAGGACACCACATGGTTTACAGAACTGACTTCCAGTCCTTGCTGCTAAAGGAACTCCATCGATGAGAAATATCCAAAGCAGAGAGCAGAGCTAAAGGGCATGAGAATCGAACAGTCGCACCAATCCGGAACATGCAACGCTCCAAAATAACTCCGAAATGACCTTCGGTTCATCTCAAGAGATTAGTTTAGAAAAAAAAAAAAAAGAGGAGGGTATACTGCAGCAGTTAGCGTAATGGCTGTGTTGCTGGACTCCCATGTAGTCGACCGCAGTTCGCGTCCCGGACCCGGTGGCTTAAACTCACGCCGGGCACATGTGCGTGCGTGCCCAAGATCCCAGGAGAATGAAGAAGGGATTGTAGGATGGCTATCTCCCTTGGGTGGGAGGGTTTTTTACTTCTCCTTGTATCATTTCTGTCCCTCTCTTTCTCTCTGGAGAACACAGTCACCCTAAGGCAAACTTATCTTTAAAAAATAATAAATAAAAATTTAAAATAAAATAATTCTTTAAAAAGTGATTTTAAAGAAAAAGTAACATGAAAACAATTATAATAGACCCTCTCTGGCAACTGGGGAAATTAGATGGTAGGCTGTATATGAAAATAGATTATGGAGTTGCCATTATTTTCTTAGAAAGGATAGTGCTGGGGTCAGCAGCTGTCATGGTGGTTAAGGCGCTGGACTCCTACACGGCCGACCACGGTTCAGACCTGGCAGCTTCCTTTCTCATGTTCTCTCTCTCTGTTTTTCTCTGATGCCTATAGCAAGTTAGAAAAATAAGAATAATGGGACCAGCAGTTAGCGTAATGGCTATGTCGCTGGACTCCCACGTAGTCGACTGCGGTTCGCGTCCCGGACCCGGTGGCTTAAACTCACGCCGGGCGCGTGTGCGTGCGTGCCCAAGATCCCGAGAGGAAAATGGAGGAGAAGGGATTGCAGCATGGCCATCCTCCCTGGGGAGTGATTTCTCGCTTTCTATCTCTCTGTCTCTCTCTGTCTGTCTGGCGAGCGCACGCGCCCTATAGAAAAAAAAAAAAAAAACCTCTCCAAAAAAAAAAAAAAAAAAAGATTTTCTTCAGTGTTGGGAATATTAGAAATTTGGAAACGAAGGGAAACTCTACAGATTTTCATACACGAGGTCCACCCTCTCTAAATTCTCCCGGTCAGGGTTGATCCAGAATCACACCCCACTCCGGCCCCCAGGTAACAGCTGCACACGGAAATCGGTGGGTGGGATGCCGGTTGGAGGGCTCCTGGGGTGAAGGCTCCCTGACCCCAGAGGCTGAGCAGGCAAATCACGTGACACCCCCCCCCCCTTAGCTCTTAAGAGACCCTGTAATTTTCAGTTTGACTCAATGGGGGGAAAATCAATATGTGAATCACCCTTCAAGTATTTAATTGAATTAGACAAGGAAAATGAGTCTTCTTGAACATTCCTCCCCGGTATTAACTTCTGTCACAAAGGGGTCTGGAGTAATTGGTGAAAGTGAAAAAGTGATTACGGAGGCTTAAGTTCATTTACCACAGCCGCTGCACTCACACAAAGTGAGTTTTTCACCGCGCTAACCCCTCTGCCAGGGCTGCGCGGGCCCCGGAGCTCGGATTCCAGGCTTTCACAACCACCTTTAATAAGCCGGGGCACCAGGGTGTGTGGGCGGGAGGGGAGCCCGTTCACAGACACCCCGATGGCGATGGATCTGTGGCCCCAGGTGGGCCTTGTCCCCTTCCGCCTCCCTGTGTAACCCTTAGCTCATTCCTCCTGCCCTCCGCTAGTGACTTGCCCAGAGCCTGTGCAGGACTTCAACCCCCAGGTCCAATCATTTGTCTTCTCTGTCTCCATGCACCAGAGAGATGGAGAGAAAGTGAGAAACCACCCCCCGGGGGAGCGGGGAATGGCCACACCACAATCCCTTCTTTTGCATTCCCCTCTTGAGAGTTAAGGCATACAAACACACAGCCTGAGTGTTAGGCTGTGGGGTCCGGGACTCGAACCGTGGTGGACTGGGCCACCAGCGCCTTAACCACTATGCTACCTGCTGGCCCCTGCCTTCTCTGTGGTTAGCGAGGTCAGAGAGGAGCCTGTTTACCTGTAGCTGCCCTGTGGACTTAAGTGTTTTCCCATTCCATTAGATTTGGCCTTTTTTTTTTTTTTTTAACTTTTTGGAGAGGTTTTTGCTATAGGGTGTGTGCACTTGCCAGAGAGACAGAGAGAGAGAGAAAGTGAGAAATCACCCCCCAGGGGGGATGGCCACGCCGCAATCCCTTCTCCTCCATTCTCCTCTCGGGATCTTGGGCACGCACGCACACGCACCCGGCGTGACTTTAAGCCACCGGGTCCAGGACTCGAATCGCGGTCGACTACATGGGAGTCCAACGACATAGCCATTATGCAATCTGCTGGCCCTCCCAAACCCTTTAGAAAGCAGAGAACATCCATGAAGCCCAGGCCACACTCAGGTGCTCGAAAACGAACTGGAAGGGCTGCAAGTCCCTCCGACTGCTCTGAGGGATGGAGACGGCAGTGTTTTCCATCTGCCCTTAGCATTTGGCCAATACTGCCCGGGTTTTTATCCTCGGACCCACGGGGCCAGCCCGCCTCCCCGGCAACGCTGGTGCACCTGCCAAAGAAGCTCCTGTCGCTGTCTCTCTCACCCTGCCCCGGCTAAGGCTGCCATTATTACGAGCTACTAGTCCAGGCGGGGGAACTACGGCCTTCTGGTGTTGTCTGTGGCTAGTGGAAATTAGGGAGTTGTAGGGCCAGCAGGTGGCGTGGTGGTAAAGATGTTGGATTCCCACATGGTGGACCACGGTTCAAG
>NW_006200342.1:0-793 GCF_000334495.1 Tupaia belangeri chinensis
TGTTCTGGAATTTGCAGAGAAGGCTCTCATACTTGTTTTAAGTAAATTTCTGTGGAATTTGTCTACTCATCTTGCCTATGTCTTCCTGCCCTTAGCAGTAGTTTCTCAGCCTTGACTCCAAGTCAAACTCATAGATTCATGAAGCGAAATCTAATTTATATTTGTTCTTAAATTAGACCCATAAGTCAAGGATCCTTCTTTTTTTAAAACATAGAAAAGATGTGTGTGCCGTGTGTGCAGCAGGTTGGGGCAGAAGGGAGGGAGGGCAGCACTGAGCGAGCACAGGCGCGCTGACGTCAGGTGACAGGACGCGGTGACACTGCCACAGCAGCATTCGACCTGAGGTCACATCAGTAAAGACACTACCTTGGAACAGGGAGGAGCTCTGCAGTGCCCCCCACTCAGCTCGAACCTGCTGAGCACTGGCTGTCGGCCACTATTTTAGCATCCATGTTACTCCATGAACTAAGGACAGCCCAGAACTCCCCGCCCTGTGGAGCCCATATTCTCATCGAGACACAGACTGCTCTGTGGGCAGAGTGAACACGGAGAGTGTGTGTGCTGGAGGGGGTGGGTGCTGTCGGGAAGGTGACCCAGAGTGTGGGTGTGGGGACAGGGAAGGGGCTGTTTACTAGGGGGTCAGCATGGGCCTCACAGGCAAGTGACCTCTGGGGAAAGATTCTAAGGACACAGGATGTCTGGGCACGTCCTCACCAGGCAGAGGAACCTCCAGGGCAAATGTGAGGGACAGGATCCTGTTTGTGCTCTGGGAAGGACGAGGACTGTGGCGTGT
>NW_006200343.1:0-939 GCF_000334495.1 Tupaia belangeri chinensis
CTCTGTAACAAGGAATACAAGACACTCACGATCCAGGACACCAGAACCAGCACCACACAAAGCCAGGGGTGCATGATGACTGTGTAGTGCAGGGGGTGACAAATGGCCACATACCGGTCATAGGCCATGACGGTCAGGAGGAAGTCATCCAACACTATAAAGACTAGGAAAAAGAACACCTGGGTGATGCAGCCTACATAGGTGATGACCTTGCTCTGTGTCTGGATGTTCACCAGCATCTTTGGGATGATGGTGGAGGTGGAGGACAGGTTGCAGAGAAAGAAACACATGGGTGTGTGCAGGTGGGAGTCTTGAGTGTGCAGGTGGCCAGGATGATGAGCAGGTTTCCACACATAGTGATCAGGTACATGGAGAGGAAAAGCCCAAATAGGAGGGGCTGCAATTCTGGTTCCTCTGAAAGACCCAGAAGAAGGAATTCTGAAATTTCTGTATTGTTCCTTGGTTCCATGGGGCAGAGATAACTACCAGGAAAGAGGAAAGCAACATTGGCATTTTTTACTCAAAAGAGTGTAACACACACATGTAAAATGCTACAATTTATGTTTTGGAGTCAAGAAATTGATTTCAACATTTTGGGTACAGATCTGATCCTTCCTTCATACACTATGTCAGATTGAGAATTCCTGTCTTGTCACCCTTTCCCTAAAGGTCAGGCATTGTACAGTTATTTATTTATTATTTATTTATTTATTTATTTATTTATTGAATTTTCCAGAGGGTACTTGCGCTTCTTGGAGGACAAAAGAGGGAGAAAGTAAGAATACACCCTCCGTGAGGGATGGCCATGCCACAGTTTCTTTTCCTTCATTCTCCCATTAGGATTTTGGGCACACATGCACACTCCCTGTGTCATTTTCTAGCCACCAGATTCAAGACTCAAACCACAGAATTGGCCATGTGGGATCCAGTCACTTTAAC
>NW_006200343.1:1040-1540 GCF_000334495.1 Tupaia belangeri chinensis
GTAGGGAGGACCGCTGAGTAACTTTCAGATGAATGCAAAAGAATATTTTCCCCAGGATAGACATTTCACTGTTTCTGTTTTAAAAATTCAATTCATCTACAAAAGGTAAAAGGATAGGAATAAGAGTAATGTGAAGTTTTGAGTTGTTGGAATAATCATGATATTCTTTTTTTTCTGATTTTTCTAAGCAAATATGCATAATCCCTTTTCTGCCAACCCAATAAAATAGTGAAATGTACAAAATACAATCACTATTGATGATGCAGAAGTTGTTAAGTTTAAAAACAAGAGGGAGGGGCAACAGATGACATGGGGGTTAAAGCACTGCATCCCACATGGCAAACCGTGTGGCTGAGTCTCAGATTCGGTGGCTTAAAAATGACACTCGGCATGCGTGTGTGCATGCCCAAAGTCCCTAGAGGTGAATGGAGGAGAAGGGATTGTGGTGTGGTCATCTCCCCTAGGGGGTGACTTCTCATTCTCTCTCTCTCTCTCTCTCT
>NW_006200344.1:0-1477 GCF_000334495.1 Tupaia belangeri chinensis
TGTACTGGCTACATCCCCTGCAAGAGTGCCTGTCTATATTTTGGGGGCACACTCTTGTAACCATGTCTTTGCAGATGTAAGGACTCTGGGTTGTCCTTCCATATTCAGTAAAGTGAGGAGGAGCTAGCTAGTCATCCCTAGTGGGCTGATGGGTCTGGAGCATAGATTCCATGAGCTCTCTCATTGCCTGGGCTGTTCTAAGTACAGGGTGTGTGGTGTTTCCAATTAAGCAAGTCAGTGGTGGTAAAGGGCTGGTGATAATATTGCACTGCCTTCCATAATAGCCCCAGCTGCACCTAACAGAGGTGGCCCTTGAGTCTCTCAGGTCATGAGGTTGCCCCCGGTTTCAGTAGCTCACCAGATGAAACCAGGAGAGGCAGAATCTGTGCATGGAATTCAGGAAGATTGGTGGCCTCTCCCCTGGGCAGGCTGAGCTGCCACAAGGCTTTTGGCTTGGTCTGGTTTTAACTTAACTCCATAATCCCCGGAGAAACCTTTCTTAAAGTTAGTCGGCATACAATCCAGCACAGTGGGCTTGGGAGATTTGGACTGAGGTTTTCCCATTGTGCTCCGAATTCTGACTTTTTCAGTTATTAAATATCTGCACTTCCCAAAAGGCACAGGAGATCACTAGTTGGAGGAAGGGCTCCATTAGCAAACACTGGAGGGACCAAGACTCTTGGGGGCAGGTCTTAGTCCAGAGATTGGGAAGTCCCAAATCTATTGCTTAACGGAACAGACCCTGTAGGTGATAAGTTTGTTGAATTTTTTTAGGGGGATCTTGACCAAGAGCTGCAATTAGGAAGATCACAGCAGTTTCTCCTTGGGGTCCCTCTTCTCGGCTCTCCAATGGCTGGTACTCTGGTGCAAAAGGAAGTACTCCTGTGGCAGATGACAAATGGAGTGGAGAAGGAAGTGGGAACAGGTGGTCTAGGTGTAGTGCCCAGGTCACAGAATTCCAAAAAACCACAAGGAGCCAAATCCACTGTTAGCACAGGAGGGTCGTTTTTATCCAGGCTCTAGCCAGGTCTCTCAATCTTACCTGCAGAACACATCAGAGTTGAGAGCCCCAGTGTTAGTCAGGCTGGGTTTTTTATTTGGCTGTTAAGGGGTAGGTCAAGGAATGCACTCAGGAATGCACTCATTGCATTACATTGGCTGTAGATTTTAAGAAGCAAGTTGTCCTTTACTGATTGGTCTTTAGACCATTAAGTTCGACAAGATTGTTACTTCAGGTCTCTGGTATTTCTTTTGTTCTTCTCACTATGACCGTCTCCTACGTGACTGGCTCTGGCTCGGCTTGTGTCCTTGAGATGGCGCTGATTCTCAGCAAAGTGGGTTTAACAAAATGGAGTCACCCTGAAAGAAGTGGAGTTACTCTGGCCCTTCATAGGTAGAGAGATTGATGCCTGTCCTCTCCTCTCCCAGGGAGAGTGGGCAGGTGTTACTCCTGGGGTAGGAGGGAGGATGTCTTCCA
>NW_006200345.1:0-719 GCF_000334495.1 Tupaia belangeri chinensis
TATTCTTCCACTTTCTCTCAAAAGCCAGGGTATTTATTTATTTCTTTATTTATTTTTATGGTTGAATAGTAGTCCATAGAGTATATGTGCCACAGTTTTCCAATCCATTCATCTGTTCATGAGCATTTGGGTTGGTTCTATGACTTAGCAATTGTGGATAGGGCTACAATAAACATCAATGTGCAAGCACTTTTCTGATTAAGAATTCTTTTGTCTTTTGGGTAGGTACCAAGGATTAGAATTGCTGGATCATATGGTAGTTGTATTTGTAAATTTTTGAGGAATCTCCAAGTAGTTCTCCACAGTTGCTGGACTAATTTACATTCCCACCAGCAGTGTAAGAGAGTTCCACTTTCACCACATCCCCGCCAACACTTATCATTTGTTTTTTCTTAATCTTAGACATACCAACTGGGGTTAGGCGATATCTAATTGTTGTTTTGATCAGCATTTTTCTTACAATGAGGGATGTTGAGCATTTTTTCATGTGCCTTTTTTCTATTTGTATGTCGTCTTTAGAGAGTGTTTTTTTTCAACTCATTCTCCCATCTTTTAATAGGGTTGATCATCTTTTTTCAAACAGTTGTTTGAGTTCCTTGTGTATTCTGGTAATCAGTCCCTTATCAGATGCATAATTTACAAAAATATTTTCCTACTCTGAGGGCTGTAAATTCATAATCGTTACTGAATCTTTTGCCATGCAAAAACTTCTTAGTCTG
>NW_006200346.1:0-1227 GCF_000334495.1 Tupaia belangeri chinensis
CAAAATGGTTGCAGTCCAGCTTGTAACATTTCTCTGAAGACAATTTTAGATGGAATAGAAATAATCTTTATGTTAAATATATCTGCAAAACCTTTTTGTCTAAAGAAGGATGTATGAAGATGTCAGATTGAGATATATTTTGAGGAGACTACATTATATCCCAGTGCACATGAGAATGAAGAGCTGCTGGTGAGAAATGTAGAAGCTTCCAATACTAAATAAATATTAAAAAAAAAGTCAGAGGTAACCACATTCCTGGAGAACTTTGAGATCTGCACAATAGAGGAGTGCACCTCTTTAGGGTTTGCTGTCTTCACAGGACATGGACAGAGATGAGGTAGACACAAGGGGAAATGCAAAGAAATCCTTATTACCCTGCCTCATCTTTACTGCTTCTAGAGTGTCTCTCTGGTTAAATCCAACCATAGGGTCAGAGAATATTCCAAAATGCATCTGAAGGAATGTGGAGTTAAGAAAAATTTATCACAAAGCATGACCCTCAACTCTGCTTATACAACACAGGTAGTTAACTTATATTCTATTGCTCCGGCAGTCTCAACCCAATACTTAACCATGAAGGAAAGAATAATCTTCAAAATATTGTCCCTACACAGGCTTTATCTGTCTCTCAGATTACAGAGGGCCCTTAAATAAGCTCTATGAAAGACAGGTCTCTTTACACAGTGTGTGAACATCATTATAATTTTATCATTATTTAAAAACATAGAACCCAAAATAACTGTGGTTTTAATATAAACACATTATTAAAGTATAAACAAACTTTATAAATTGAGGCTTTACCTCATGCTAATATCTTAGCTAGCAGTTTTTTTAATGCCATCATGATATCTTTGTTCCTCAGAGTATAGATGATGGGATTCAAAGTTGGAATAAAAACAGTGTAAAAAAGAGAGATTAGCTTCTCCATTCCCTCAGAATGATTTGGTTTGGGTTGTAAATAAGAAATGGAAGCTGTCCCATAGAATAATACCACGACTGTTAGGTGAGAAGAGCAGGTAGAAAAGGCTTTTGACCTCCCTCTGGCTGATGATAATTTCAGAATGTTGCAGATAATTTTGACATAGGAGACAACAATCAACAGAAAAGGAACCATAATAAACACCACTGTAGCTATGTAGACTGCTACTTCATTTACAAATGTGTCCCCACATGTAGCTATGTGCTACTTCATTTACAAATGTGTCCCCACAAGCAAGCTTCAGTATT
>NW_006200347.1:0-917 GCF_000334495.1 Tupaia belangeri chinensis
TGATGGAAACAGGAAAATCCACAACAGCTTATAGTGGCAGGACTCGACTGGTCTTCTCTGTATCTGCAAAGAAGATGAGAAAACGGGTTCTACATCTGAAAGGCTGCAGAGGTTCCCGCGAACTCCTGGTGGGACATGAGGTCCATAGCTTACACTGAATTACAGTAATTTAAATATTCCTAAGAAGAGTGGAAGAAATCCATTTCATACTTCTGCATGACTTCAAGTTGCATGTGCTGCAGTTCCACTCCTATCAGCAGACCCCAAAGACATGCATTCGGTGGAGAAGGCACGGCTTGAAATGCTATTAAGGAAGATTGCTGTTTGCGAGTGGGCTAGGTGGCCAGACTCCGCTCTACAGCCCATAGGTTGGGCACAGCAAGCCAATCCAGGAGAGGGGGATTCAGATGAGACACCCGATGGCACATTTTCTCACTTGCTGACTCATCCCGGAGGTTTTGGCGCCTGGGATAGGCAGGAGTTTAACGGCCCGGGGGGAGCCCGCAACTGTGCGTTTAGACAAAAAAAAAAAAAAAAAAAATTAAATTCATTAAAATGTCACTTTGTTCTGAAGTTTGTAGTTTACTTCATGATACTCTCGTGGAGGAAGAAGGTAGGAAGGGACAACACTGCATGACAGATGTTCTAGTTCCATGATAAAAAAAATATTGGTTTATAAGGAGAGTTCACACGGAGTCTAATCAATTACCCATGAAGTCTTCCACCAGCAGGAGCTTCTCCAAGTCGTAAGCATCGAAGAGATCGCTAATGCCTTCCTCCTCTCCCAGGCTCAGCGAGTAGTCCTCTTGGAGCAGGGGGGGTCAGTAAGTTCACAAACGGCCCTTCCAGGTTGGAAGGGATTTGGTCCTCAGTCTGCTGTAAAAGATTGGCTGGGGAGGCCAAAGGAGAAAGGCTAG
>NW_006200348.1:0-567 GCF_000334495.1 Tupaia belangeri chinensis
TTTGTTGGTTGTCCAGTATATATTTTTCAAGACCTTTTTATCACAGTAATTTATATGTTCTCAGTCAGGGGAACTGTTGTGAGACATTGGGTCCTGAAATCTTTATCAGTTGCTCCAAAGGTTCCTTATTAGACAGGTTTATTAGTTGCAAAGGGTTTCTGGGGGAAAAGGTACAAAAAAACAAGTGAAACGACAGACCAGAAATGTCTAATTTTAGCAGAAATGAAAGTGCTAAGGTGTGAACCTGAAAGCTCAAAGCTGAACAAATGCTGCTGCACAGTCTTCCCTGTGGCAGGAGCCCAGCTGCAGTTTGAGCTCAGCCTGCAGGTGACCTGGGGGCACTGTGCCTCTGCTAAACACAGGTAGGTGCCTGAGTCTTCCAGCTGGGAGGCTGTGATGTGAAGGGTGCTATAGAGGTCCTTAGAATTAAATGTTGCCTCTAACCTTCCACTCCTCTTCGTCCCTAAAGTCACGAAAAACAGATTGATGAGGCTGCCCCCAGGATTCTGTCGGAACCACTGCACCCTGTTTATGGCAGCAGAAAAATTACACCGCAGAGTAGAGTCG
>NW_006200349.1:0-294 GCF_000334495.1 Tupaia belangeri chinensis
TGGTTTCCTCGACCAAAAACAAAGATTTCTGCTAAGACTTACCCCTCCAGACTTATTTCTACCTCTATGCACTAAGTGTCTAGGCAGGTCCTCCAAGTGAACAGTTTCCAATCATCTGAATATGATTAAAATCAGAATATTCCTCTCTTTATCCTGAATCTGATGCACAAAAAGTGAAAATGGAACAGAAGAAAGATTACCGATCACCTCCCTCTGCTCACCTCTAACGCTCATATTGAACTTCCAGAATCAGGAAGAAACACATGCACCATCCATCAGGTGACTAGAAATCAC
>NW_006200350.1:0-1788 GCF_000334495.1 Tupaia belangeri chinensis
AGGGAAATTGAAAATGATACAAAATGTGAAACGAAATCCCATGCCCTGGATAAGAAGGATTAATATAATCAAAAATTATCTTCTTCTACCAAAATTAATCAATATATTTAATGTAGTCTTGATCAAATTACCAGAGATGTTCTTCACAGAATTAGAAAAAACTATCTATTTTTTTTAAATAATCATAAAATTTTACTGGAATCATCAAAAGCCCCACATTGTCAAAGCAATACTGCACAAAAAGAATGAAGTAGGAGGCATCTCACTCTCTGACCCCAAAACATATTACAGAGCTGTGATAATCAAAACAGGGTGGTACTTGCACAATAACAGGCATATAAACCAATGAAACAAAATTAATCCCGAAACATGCAGAACTGATTTATGACAAAGGGCATAAGACAAGTCAATAGGGAAAAGAAAATCTCTTTAGTGAGTGGTGTAGAAAAAGCTGGATATTCACCTAAAGAAAAATTAAACTGGAACCCTATGCCTCACCATTAAGAAATTTCAACTCAAAATGGATCAAAGATCAAAACATAAAGCCTCAAACTATAAAGCTACTGGTACAAAATGCAAGAGAACTTCTTGGAGACATCACAGTAGGCAAAGACATCTTAAATAAGATCCCCAAAGGACAGGCAATAATCCTGAAAATAGACAAGCAGAATTATATCAAGTTAAAAAGCTTCTATGCAGCAAAAGACACAATAATAAAATAAAGAGACAGTCATCAGAATGGAGAACATATTTACAAACTAAGCCTCAGATAAGGGACTGATAACCAGTATAGGGAATGTCAACAGTTTACCCCTCAAAAAAAAAAAGAAAAGGTAGGCAAGTGAGCTGAACAAACAAACTCTCCTAGGAAGACACACAAACAGTCAAAAAGCATATGAAAAAAAATGTTCAACATCTCATATCATAAGAGATGTGCAAGTCAAAACCACAATGAGATACTACCTAACTCCAGTCAGAACAGCTAAGAAAAATAAAAAATGATTAGTGCTGGTGAGGCTGCAGTGGAAAGGGAATTCTCCTAAACTGTTGGTGGAAAAGTAAATTAGTTTGGGCACTGTGCAGAACAATATGGAGGTTCCACAAAAACCTACAATAGAACTACCGTATCACTTGTCAATTCTATTCCTGGTTATCTGTCCCAAAGTATAAAAATACACAGAGTTGGAAAAACATTTGCACATCCATGGCTTTTGCAGCCTTATTTATAATTATTAAGACATGGCATTGGGACCAGCAGTTAGCATTATGGCTGGCGCTGGACTCCCATGTAGTTGACCGTGGTTTGCACCCCTAAATTAGTTCAGGCACTGTGCAGAACAATATGGAGGTTCCTCAAAAACCTACAATAGATCTACCATATCATTTTGCAATTCTATTCCTGGGTATCTGTCCCAAAGGACAGAAATACACTCAGTTAGAAAAACATTTGCACATCTATGGTTTTGGCAGCCTTATTTACAATTAAGACTTGGCATCAACCAAAATGTCTAAGGACAGATAAATGGGTTGAAAAAGTGTGGCACATATACACATGGAATACTACTCAGCCATAAAAAAAAGATGAGACCCTGACATTTGATAGAAAATTGACAAACATTGAAGATTTAATGTTAAGTGAATCAAGTCAGACTATGAAAGTGAGGCATCAGATGTCCCACTTACTAGATACTGAATGTTTGACTCTGTGGCAGAAACTGAAAGATTCAAATGTATAAAGGCATGGGGAGTAACTATAGATACCAGAGATAGCATGGAAAGAAGATGGGC
>NW_006200351.1:0-940 GCF_000334495.1 Tupaia belangeri chinensis
GATTAGACTTACACAGTGCTTGTTTTAAAATATGAATTTAAAAAGTCAGTCACTTTCAGTTACCTTATAATAAGAGAATATAAAATCAGGTTATATTTTTGGTTCAAACCTCTAAAAATGTGACCCAAGCTTATGAGATAAAACCTTAGAATGCCTCTTTCTCTGAAACCTTTTCTAATTTTTAAAGCTTTCCAGGAGTTCTTATCAGGTCTTATCAGAATAATATAGCACTTGGGGGCAAAGATGCAGTCTAGGAGCCCTGCACTGAGGCCAAGATGGAACAGACCTCCACAGCCACCATGAACTTCCCTTGGTGCTGTGATTGGTGGGGAGGAAGATGACCCAGATACTGCAGAACACCAGCATGCTGAATGTGAGGAAGTTGGCCTCATTGAATGTGTCAGGCATGTTCCTGGCCAGGAAAGCCATAGTGAAGCTCTGCAGAGCCGAGATGCCCAAGTGTCCCTGGACACAGTAGAAGGCAGTGGCTTTGCCCTTGCTGCAGATGATGATGAGGTTCTTGGGCTGAGTGTGAGTCAATGTCAATGAAAGGGGGAGAGGATTTGAGCCAGACTCCACAGATAATCACCTGGATCTGTTATAAAATAGTTTTATAATAACGTATCTATACTTCCTTTGTGCTTATCATCTGGATATAAAACTACATTTTAAGCCTTTAAGAAATCCACAGGGCACCAGCAGTTGGTGTAATGGCTATGTATCTGGACTCCCATGTAGTTGACCGTGGTTCAAATCCCCTTAAACTCATGCTGGACACATGTGCATGCATACCCAAGATCCCGAGAGGAGAATGGAGCAGTAGGGATTGCAGCATGGCCATGCCCCCTGTGGGGAGATTTCTCACTTTCTGTCTGTTTTTCTGGCAAGTGCACACACCCGATAGCAAAAACCTCTCCAAAAAAAAAAAAAAAGAAAAAAG
>NW_006200351.1:1007-2806 GCF_000334495.1 Tupaia belangeri chinensis
ATTTTATGGGTTGACTGTAGCATGAGCAAGTAAGAGATCTAGGGCTGACACTGTCTTACTCACCACTGGGTTGCAAATAAAAGCGTCCAATGATATCAATTTCACAATTGAGCATAATAGGATGAGCAAGACCAGAAAAGAACTGACACATAATAGGGCTTGACAGTGCGGACCACATGCAGAACAAGACCAGGGCAGTTGCCCTGGCTGTTGACTCACTCAAGTCCTTCCTACTCACTGCACAGGCTCAGCACCTTCCGCTCTGGCAGTGAGAACTCACTCATGTTCTCTGACCTCATGTACAGTGTCCTGGCAAACAACACCAAGGTCTCAGGTCCTGACTCCGGGTACCTGGAGCTCAGGTCTGCCCGTGGAGCCAGCAGTCCTGCCTGTGCCCTGGCACTGGGACTGGAGCCCTGAGGGCAGCATTCACCCCTGGTCTGAGCCTCTAGTTGGAGGGTCACAGAAACCCGCAGGGGGCCAGGCCTTAATGGTTTTCTTTATAAAACCCTCTTGAAATGTGTAATTGAGGTAATATGCACAAGATGTAAAATGAACTGTTTTAAAGAGTAAAGTTAGTTGCCCTTAGTACATGCAAGATGTTAGATAACCCACAACTTCTGTCAAGGTTTGAAACATTTTCAGAGTCCCAGAATTAAAACCTGGTACCATTATTTATTCACTCTTCAGTTCCTCTTCCTCCTAGACCCTAGCAACTATTGTCCTTTTTAAAATTTTAATTATATGTTTTTTTTCCCAGAAAGTGCATACGCTTGCCAGAGAGATGGAAAGCGAGAGAGGGAGAAAGCACCTCTCAAAGGAGTGTAGTGATGCTTCACTCTCTTCTCCATTTCTCCATCCTGTCTGGATTTGGGACAAACATATTTTTCAAGCCTCTGGGACCATGATTTAAACTGTGTTATTGGCCATGTGGGAGCTGGCTCCTTTAACCAACAGACTAGAGGACAATCTCCTTTTTCTACTTGTGGATTACTTACTTATTCTGAATGTTTAATATAAATGAAATTATACAGTACGTGACTTTTGAAATGCAAATTGAAATAACAATGAGATATTACACGCTCTTTGTCATAACCCCAATAGAAAGAATTTCAAAATATATTTCCTAAGGCTTGTCTCCCTCTTCTTCCATGTTACACTAGTCTACTGTTGTGAAGCAAGTTGTATTTCATATAATTGTCGTAAATGCTCTGTTTCTTTTTTTTTTTTTTCAATTTCTTTTATGCATTCAATCACATGTGTCACTTAGCTTGTAAAGTGAATGTTCCAACATGAACACATTTCTCATCAGTCCATTTGGGAATACTATATACTTTGGAACACTGAGGTAGGAGGTTTATGACCTACAGAGACATCGTTGACTTTGTTTTTAAAAATATGTTCTTTTCTACCTCTGTTTATCTCACTCTTTGGCAAGAGCATGTGCCTCCAGCAATTGGAAAAAAAAAAAGAGAGAGAGAGAGAGATATTTCTTTCCATGGGAGCCTTCCATGGAACCCCTCAGAACTTGTAGCTGGCTTCATCAGGCACCATAAGAGCTCCATTCTGCCCTTCAGATGCCTCTCACCAAGGCTGATGTAGTCAAAAAACATTCCTCTTTTTTTTAAGAATAATTTATTTCAATTTATTTATTGTTATTTTAAAAAATTTGATCATCAATTGGGACCAGCAGTTAGCATAATGGCTATGTCACTGGACTCCCATGTAGTCGACCATGGTTCACATCCTAGACCCGGTGGCTTAAATCTCACAGCGGGTGTGTGTGTGTGTGTGTGTGT
>NW_006200352.1:0-2067 GCF_000334495.1 Tupaia belangeri chinensis
TCTGCATTGTTTACTTTTGTGCTAAATATATACGTTCCAACTCTTGAGCCGCACACAGAATATTCAGAAAATGATGTCATGATTGCCGCAGGCTAATTACTTAGACAGAGCATAGAAATAACTTAAAGGTGCCCATTTCTAAAGAAAACAACAATAAGCCCCTTTTAAATTATCATTCTCTGCTCTTGCACACTGACCTAACCTAAAATTTCAATGGGATGGGAAGGAAGTCACCCACTTCATGCCAAGCCGTTGACCACAGAATCAATAACAAGCCTCTGCTATTTTCCAGCTCGAGCTTCTTCCGGTGCCACTAAAAACAGGTCTAATTTGAGCTTTGAAGCACATTGGGCTAAAAAGAATATACAGAAAAATAAAAGTATTTCAGTGCCAAATTTTGTTCTCTATACAGTAAGTCTCCCTCTTTTTATTCACTCTCTTACTCTCTCTCTCTCTCTCTCTTTTTTTTTGAGAGGTTTTTGCTATAAGGTGCATGCGCTCACCAGAGAGACAGAGACAGACAGAAAGCAAGAAATCACTCCCCGGGAGGATGGCCACGCTGCAATCCCTTCTCCCTCATTCTCCTCTCGGGATTTTGGGCATGCACACCCAGCATGAGTCAGGTCTGGGAGTTGAACCATGGTTGACTAAGTGGGAGTCCAGCGATGTAACCATTATGCCATCTGCTAGCCCCATCTGATTCATTTTTATCATGAAAACAATTACAAAATATATGTTAAATCTAACACAGGGAATGGGGCTCTTGGGAGATAAATGTCTTTCAGACACTGTGTAGGACTACCTTCCTTGGTCAGCTTGCTGCAGACTGAATATACTTTTAAGTTTTCCCCAGTGCCTTATAATGATCTCCATGAACGTCTGTGATGGGAACATTCTATACCAGAAACCACTGACAGAAGATCACAGGACAGGGACCTGCAGTTGGTGTAATGGTTATGTCACTGGACTCCCATGTAGTCGACCATGGTTTGAATCCCGGACCCGGTGGCTTAAACTCACGCCAGGTGCGTGTGCATGCATGCCCAAGATCCCGAGAGGAGAATGGAGGAGAAGGGATTATGGCATGGCCATCCACCCTGGGGGGTGATTTCTCGCTTTTTATCTCTCTGTGTGTCTCTGTCTAATTGGCACACACACCCTATAGCAAAAACCTCTAAAAAAAAAAAGATTACAGGACAAACAGCTCTAAACTTGAATGTGTTTTCAAATGCTTATACGTCATCTGCCTTGGTTGATGGTTTTAGGAAATAAATAAAACGTGTACAACCTACAGAGTTAACATAATGTAACTAAAAATAAAATAATGAAACTAAATTCTCAGCAAGTGTTTTAGAAGCTAAGTAAGTGAAGCCATTGCATTATGTTTTCATACATAGTTTTCAAAGTCCCTGTTCTGGAATTGCCTTGAGACCTAGACTGTGAAATTAGTTCATGGATACTTGTTTTCGATTTTTCAAAAATCCTAAAGGACAAGGAGTTGCCATCACCAATTTTATTGAGAAGACCATACTTCAAACTCTGAAGGCAACTGCGAAAGAAAAAAAAAGAAAGGTTGAAATGAGATTGGAATTCTCAGAACACAGGGCTCAGTGATGGCTCAGGGGTGTTCTTATGGGCAATGATGTTCTCTTGTTTTTGGAATTATTAGACACTCTATTAGGAAATCTTACTAAGCTTAAAAACCATGGAATCTTATCAGAATAAGTCTCATATTTATTTTATTTATTTTACTTTTGGAGAGATTTTTGCTATAGGGCACATGCGCTTGCCAGAAAGAGAGAAAGACAGAGACAGAAGCTGAGAAATCTCACCCCCCATGGGGGATGGCCACACCACAATCCCTTCTCCTCCATTCTCCTCTCGGGATCTTGGGCACGTATACACATGCACCCAATGTGAGTTTAAGCCACCAGGTCTGGGACTCGAACCATGTAGTTGACAACATGGTATCCAGTCACCTTAAGTACCTTACCACGGTGTAGGCCCCTCAATGCAATTTTCGAGATCTTTTTCTTCTACAAGGCACACACACTCACCAAAGAGAGA
>NW_006200353.1:0-390 GCF_000334495.1 Tupaia belangeri chinensis
CTTCTTTGTCTCTTTGAACAGTTTTTGCTTTTAAGTCAGAAATTAGTATCACAACTCCCGCTCTTTTTTGGTTTCCTATTGCATGGAAATCCTTTTTCCAACCCTTCACTTTCAGTCTATGTATGTCTTTATTGATGATGTGGGTTTCCTGTAGGCAACAGATAGAGGGTTTCTGATTTTTTTTATGCATGCAGCCAGTCTGTGTCTCTTGATTGGGGAATTAAATCCAGTCACATTCAATGTTATTATCAATGTAACTGGATATGTCCTGACATTTAAGTTGGCCATTTTCACAGCAATCTTTTATTCCTTTGTTTCTGTCAATTAGCTCTTTAGTTTTCCTGGAACAGTACTTTCTTCAGGGTTTCTTGAAGAGCTGGTCTGGTGTTG
>NW_006200354.1:0-352 GCF_000334495.1 Tupaia belangeri chinensis
AATCCCTTCTCCTCCATTCTCCTCCTGGGATCCTGGGCACGCACGCACACGCGCCCGGCGTGAGTTTTAAGCCACCAGGTCCGGGATGCTAACCGCGGTCGACTACATCGGAGTCCAGCGACATAGCCATTACGCTAACTGCTGGTTCCCCTAGACATTTTATTAATAGAGAGGTACTTACTATATATTTCTTTATTACAGGTGTTGAGAGATACTAATAGTTTTGTAGGTTGATCATGTAGGGGGGAAGTATTTTTAAAATGTCATCCTAAAACATCTGATTATTGATTTTTTTTCAGTTTTTCTAGACCATCATCCTATCTTCAATAATTTGTATTTCTTTTTTTTTTTT
>NW_006200355.1:0-359 GCF_000334495.1 Tupaia belangeri chinensis
AGTCTATGATCATGTTCCTCAACTTCAACACACAAGTTTTTCTCTATTTATATTGTCATTTGTCTATCTAACTGAAAGCACCATTTTCCGTTTTCTTGATTTGATGACTATACATCTCTGTTTTGTCCTGGTAATTCAGTTCATGTAGACAGAGCCTTTCTACAATGAAAATTTTATTTATCATGTACTTCTGCTTTGGGGGTATTTTCAGACTGATTGGTCTACAACATTAGTAGACAATATACTCAGTTTATCTGATTTATATCACCCACCCCGTCACTAACTTTTAATACTTCTTTCCCTTAACTCTTATGTGATATATTAAGATAAGCATTATTAAACAGAGTTAAAATTAAACT
>NW_006200356.1:0-358 GCF_000334495.1 Tupaia belangeri chinensis
AGAGTCTCCAGGTCAACATCTGTGAAAAAGCTTTCTGATACATCTCCAGGCCTAGCTTGTGGAGACTCCTCTACTCTGCACATACTTAAGACAACTCTACCCCTCTGTCAGCTGTATGGATAACTGCCTTTCATCCAGACAGAGGGAGGATGGGTCCTCACTGACCATTGCAGTCTCCTGGAGCTGTTACCATATAGAAGTGAGGCCAGAAAGCAACAGAGCCCTTCCTGCCCTTGTCATTTCCTGTCTCATAGGACCTTCTGAACCTGAATCAGGCACATAACAGAGTCTGCAAAGACCACCATCCTGGGATGAAACCAGATGGTAGCCCAGAGCTCACAGTTAGTGTGAAACAGAA
>NW_006200357.1:0-481 GCF_000334495.1 Tupaia belangeri chinensis
TATACCCAGCAAGGTTATCCTTTAAATGAGAAAAAAAAAAAACATAAAAACTTTCTGAGAAAAACAACCCTGAGAGGATTTACCAACATCAGAACAGCTCTTCATGAATTCTGAAAAGAGTGATTTACCAGAAAACTAAAGACACACATACAGAAGAGAATAAAAAGTAAACCAGGAAATGACCAAATTAATGCCAGGGACAAGACATATCAATATTAATGTACAATGTTAAGTTCCAGGATTTAAATGGAAAGATCGGACCACAGTAACACTGCAGAAGAAGATGAATTACATTAGACTGAACCGGTGAAATAGAATTCCATGACTTTTGAGTAAAGCACTACTGATTTACTTTTACCATGCTTTGTTTTCTCAATTTAAGGATTTTGCTTTCTTTTGAGCTGTTGATAGGTTCAGCTATTTATTAAAATGTTTTTTTCTTCTTGTTTATTTCTTTAAATGGGAACATGAACTTTTCTCC
>NW_006200358.1:0-542 GCF_000334495.1 Tupaia belangeri chinensis
AAAATAAAGAGTGGATGGGAAATAAAAAGAAAGAAGAGGAGAAAGAAAAATAAAAGCCTAACTTCTGGACAGAGATAGAGGGTCACTAGGGTTGTGGGGCCGAAGCTGGAGCTGGGACAGGGGGCCTATGTCAGTGTCCTTTAGGTCAGGAACCTGGAGATGGAAGTGAGTTCTGCTGTAGAGCTGGGAGTGGTCCTTCCTTATAGAGATAGATGGTCGCTGAGGTTGGGAGAGCCAGAGCTGGAGCAACATGATTTTTTAGCTGTCCCATATGTGACTCAAACCAAGAGGTTGCCATGTAGAATGCAGAGTGTAACTCCCACACCACTTGCTGAATCCATACTATTTTCTTTTAGCAATAAAGTTCAGTGCTGAATAAATTTTCTATTTCCTTAGAGTTAACAAAATTTACAGAATCAAAGACCTTCATTTCTATAGGACACTAAAACCCTAGTGAATATTAATGTGTATTTGATTTTTGAAAGAATTATGCATTTATTATAATGATTATCATTATTATTATTATTATTATTTATTATTAT
>NW_006200359.1:0-1102 GCF_000334495.1 Tupaia belangeri chinensis
GCTTTCTGCCTCTCCCTCTCACTGGCCAGGTTCCTTGGCAAAACAAGTGTGTCATCCCACATGGGCACACACTGCCCTGGCACCCGACAGTTGGCTAGGAAGGGCAACCCTGAGCTGGTTACAGACACGACATCCTCCCGGGTTCAGATCTAGACTTGCTCCAGTACACAAGGCACAAGAGAGGAACCAGGCACCACGCTGGCCACTCTCGTTCGGGCCCGAGCCCCTTGTGAGCTGGGCTATGGGTAGCCCCCTATTTCACAGAAGGAAGGTTAAGTAATGCCCCGTCATATACAGACTAAGGAAGGGGAATAACTCCAGTTTCAGACCATGTCTTCTCCCAGGGCCTTAGCTGGTCCTATTAGCTGACTGAACTGGACTATGAAAGGTGTGTGTTGGCTGAGGGGCACAGACCCCACCTGCCCACCTCCCGTACGTAACAGAGGCTGCGGAGGGGAGAGTGATGGCTACCAGGAGTCTCAGAGGACACCAGGCACACTGGGGCTGCCTCCCCATAGAGACCATCATCAGATGTGTCCACTGGCTGAAAAATGGAATGAGAGCAGAACTTGAGATTTCAAGGAGAAGGACCCAGTGAAAGCAAAAGAGGATGATGACAGCTGTGACCACGACAAAAGGACTTGAGAAGGACAAGGGGCAGGAGGACAGAAGTTCTGAGCTGTGGGAACAGGGAATAGAATGGCAAAGCAGCCCTTCAAGGCCTGTCCCTGCTGCCCCCTCCAGCTGGATGCCAGTTAGCAGGCTGATGCCGTCTGAGCAGGACGGTGTACACAGGCGTGGGTGAGAGAGATCAGGAAGCTTCCAGGTAATTATGACAAAGAGAGCAGACAGGGCTCAGTGCTAGATGCATTCGTACATCTTTTTTTTCTTTTCTAATTGCTAGAGGGTACATGCACTTGTCAGAGAGAGAGAGAGAGAGAGAAACAAAGAAACCCCCCACCAATAGGGAGTGGCTGTCCTGCAATGCCCTCTCCATATTTCTATCCTGGTAAGCTTTCGTATGTTTTTCAAACTGCCAGGACCAGGGCCAGGACCCCAACCATAGCTGGTCATGTGGGATCTGGCCCCTTTTAGTCACTAC
>NW_006200360.1:0-1479 GCF_000334495.1 Tupaia belangeri chinensis
TAGATAGATAGATAGATAGATAGATATACATCATCGACATATAGATAGATAGATAGATAGATAGATAGATAGATAGATAGATAGATAGATAGATAGATAGATAGAAAGAAAGAACAAAAGAAAATAGCAAGTTGATTCCAGAACCTGGTGAATTTGACCCCTAGACTGCATGACCCTGGGCCATGTCTGGGAGCCCTGTACATATGTCCCAAGGCCTGCTCCTGGCCAAGCACTGAAGACATAGAGCACCCAGTAGAGCAGCCAGCCCTCGGGCACCCAGCATTGTAGCCATAAGACGCAGCAGGGCCAGACCCACATCAGAGAGGCCAATCCAAAGTAAAATCTGGGAATCTGGGAATGCCGTGTCCTACTTTTTGAAAATAATGTTGACACAGAGATGATTTAAGTCTCATCTTCATGTTTCTGGCACCTCAGAAGTCATGTTCTAAGCATAGTGGACATCACTCTGAGATACTGGGCATTATGGGGATTAGGGATGACGTGACCTGGGCTCGGGGACAGGTTCTCCTCTTTCCATTGTGTGACTTTTGCCAAGTCACCTGACCTCGGAGCTTCCATTTCCTCATCTGTAACAAATGAGTAATACTACTCACTTCTTTGGTTTGGCATGGCATTAAGTAAGGTGAATTGAGTGTTACACAAATATTATAAAACACTAAAGATATTATGGTGATTTTTCTCAGCTGGGGCTGTTTATAGATCACTTGGAATTGCAGAATCACATTATTTCTGGATGTATTTAGTTTTCACATTTCAGGCCAAATTAGAGTAGGATGTGAAAATTCCAGACTATAGAAAAAAAAGCTACTGCAGAAATGTAATTGATCAAGTTTTCCGTGTTTTGTCCTTCAAGAACTTAGGGACCTCCCAGAAGTTAAAAAATTTTTCTTTTTTACATTTATACTCAGTCAGAAGTGAGTGCTTCAGGGCCAGCATGTCACATGGTGGTCAAGAAGACTGGACCCCACACTGCTGACTCTGCAGTTTAAGTCCCAGATCTGACAGCATAAGAAACATGCTAGGCATGTACGTGTACAAGCTCAAAGTCCCTAGGGGAGTTGGAGAAGGGATTGCGACCTAGCCCACCCCCCTCAGGAATGATTTCTCACTTTTCTTCTCTCTCTCAGTCTCTGTCCAGCTAGCAGATACACCCTATAGGAAACCAAGAAAAGAAAAGAAGCACCTCCTTGAGTTTGTTGGTAGAGCTCAGGAGGAAGCATTGATCTGGGGCTTTAAGGATTCTATCCATAGGAGCACCACTGGGGAGGGAGTTCCTCCACAAGTCTTAGAATATTTGACTTCCTCGCTGTTGGGTTAATGTCAGAATGTTACAGGCTGGCCTCAGGCTTTGGGGAGAAGGTTGCAAGAGGCTAATAGATTTCCTTAAGTGACAAAGTGATTCCTGAGAGCAACTGGCCCATCCTGATTGGTATTATGAGGCCCATCAAATCTGTGTGA
>NW_006200361.1:0-294 GCF_000334495.1 Tupaia belangeri chinensis
GACTTGGGGCACACATGCATATGTGCCTGGTCTGATTTTCAAGTTGCCCATTGTGGGACTCAAACTACTCAGTTTGTCATGTGAGACTTAGACCCTTAACCTCTATGCCACACCCACTGGCCCATAATTTTTATTTTTCTATGATTTATTATAATACATTATCATTTAGAGAGAAGAAATGTAGTGATCTTCAGCTGAAGATTTGGGCTCTCAATTAAAATTATGTAATAATTTTTTTAAGAAAGGGGGACCAGGGGACCAGCAGTTAGCATAATGGCTATGTTGCTGACTTCC
>NW_006200361.1:565-1281 GCF_000334495.1 Tupaia belangeri chinensis
GTGGCTTGCTTTCTCACTCTCTCTCTCTCTCTGTTCAAATTAAAATAAATGAATGAATAAGTAAAAATAAATAAATAAATAAATATATTTTTTTAATGAAGAAAGAAGAAATGAACCTTGAAGTTCACCCATGCCCTGTTTTTATCATACTACTCTTAAACATTATCCTTGTTGGATCCAGCAAATGACATAATGGTTACATAGCTGGACTCTCATGTAGTTGACTTTGGTTCAAGTCCTGGACCTAGTGGCTTAAAACTCACACTGGGCATATGTGCATGCGTGCCCAAAATCCTGAGAGGAGAATGGAGGAGAAAGGATTGCAGTATGGCCATCCCCATGGGGGGTGATTTCTCGCTTTCTGTTTCTCAGTCTCTCCAGCGAATGCATACGCCCTAATATTTAGAGGTGTGTTTTCCTAAAAGAGTGCTTTGGTATGTAGCTAGGGTATAGTGAACCACTTTTAGGTTGTGATTGTGTTTATTGTGGGAATGTTTCTATGAGTCAAGTGAATTTCAACTGCCTGACTGAGATCTGATAACTTGTCCTTTCTGGCTTGTGTTATGTCAACTCACTGGTTATGTAACAGAATGCTGTGTACACCAAGAATTAGAACAAGCCACTGCAGTTAAGATAACAAATACATACCATGATATGTCTGCTGTAAAAGGTGGAACAGTACATTTCTTTTAAAAAATAATTATTAATTTAATTTT
>NW_006200362.1:0-682 GCF_000334495.1 Tupaia belangeri chinensis
CCCTATAGCAAAAACCTTTCCAAAATGAGGGGAAAAAAAAGAAAGAAACATTCTCTGTGGAAGACATATCAGTAGCCAAAAGAAATATGAAAAAATGCTCGATATCCCTCATTATAAGGAAGGTGCAGATCAAAACCACAATGAGATACTACCTAACCCCAGTCAGAATAACCAAGATTAAAACAAAAAGTGATACGTGCTGGTGGGTTATGGTGAAAAGGGAACTCTCCTACACTGTTGGTGGGAATGTAAATTCATCCAGCCACTATGGAGTACAATGTAGAGATTCCTCAAAAATCTACAAATAGAACTATGTGATCCAGCACTCACACTCCTTGGTATCTATCTAAAGGACAGAAGAATTCTTACTTGGAAAAGTACTTGCACATCGATGTTTATTGTGGTACTATTCACAATTGCTAAGATATGAAACCAACGCAAATGCCCGTGAACATGTGAATGGATTGAAAAAGTGTGGCAATATATATAATCTAAGTAATACAGTCATAAAAAAAAAAAACAGCAAAATGCTGGATTTTGAAAGAAAGTGGATGATTATGGAAGATTTACTGCTGAGTGAAGCAAGCCAGGCAATGAAGGAGAGTCATTGTATGTCTCCACTTACTATATACTGAGTGTTCACACTCTATAGCCAGAACTGAATGACTAGAGTATATAGAAA
>NW_006200362.1:936-1171 GCF_000334495.1 Tupaia belangeri chinensis
CGGTTGGCGTAATGGCTATGCTGCTGAACTCCTATGTAGCTGACCCTGGTTTGAGTCCTGGACCCACTGACAAAACTCACGCCAGGCACGTGTACGTGTGTTCCCAAGATCCTGAGAGGAGAAGGGAGGGAAAGGGATTGCAGCAATGATCATCCCCCCTGGGGCGTGATTTCTTGCTTTCTGTCTCTCTCTGTCTTTATGATGAACACATGCATTCTATAGCAAAAATCTCTCT
>NW_006200363.1:0-485 GCF_000334495.1 Tupaia belangeri chinensis
TCTATTACAGAAGTTCTGTTTGATTCTTTTTAGGATGTTTATTTCTTTATAAATTTATGTTTCATGCCTTGAAATTATTTTCTTATTTCCAGGAACTGATTGTCTGTTTTTTCTTGCATCTCACTGAGTATTGTCACTGTGTATATTCAGAATTCTTTTTCTGACATGCCTTTGCATTATCCATTGTCCAGTGTGGGGCTACCATGCTCACTAGGGGAAAGTTACCCCTTTGTTTTCTCATGTTTCTTTAGGATCTGTGCTCAGTTTTGGTTGTCTGATACAGCATTCCCTTTTGTCTACCTATTGGAATAGATTATGTAGTTTCAGAAGAGGAAATTTCTGAACACCTTAGTTCCCAGGTGTGTTCCTATTGAAGTATTGTGTCTCACAGATAAAAGAAGTTATGGGTAACTTCTTCTACCAAATGTTCAACTCTTGATGATGAAGTGTGCTTAGGAGATATAACTTAGTGAAGAGGATCAAGT
>NW_006200364.1:0-794 GCF_000334495.1 Tupaia belangeri chinensis
TATTTTGGGGATTATTGACTGTGTGTTGGGAATCTTATTTAAGAAGTCTTTCCATAACCCAATGTCTCCCAGAGTTTCCCAGGTGTTTTCTAGGAGCAGTTTTATAATTTCAGGTCTTAGATTTAGATCTTTGTTCCACTTTGACTTTATTTTTGTCAGAGGTGAGAGGTAGGTTCAGATTCATCTTTCTGCAAGTGGAGATCCAGTTTTGCTAGCATCATTTGCTGAAAAATTTATCCTTTTTCCACTGGAATGACTGGTACCCTTTGTCAAAAATCAGTTGACTGTATGTTTGGGCATTTATTTCTGGGGACTCTATTCTGTTCCATTGGTCCACCTGTCTGTTTCTGTTCCAATATCATGCTGTTTTAATTACCACAGCTTTGTAGTATATTTTTAAGTTAGGGAGTGAGATGTCACCCACTCCACTCTTCTTGTTCAAGATTGCTTTGGCAATATGAGATCTTTTATGATTCCAAACAAATTGTATGACTGTCCTTTCTTTTTCTTTTCATTGTTTTTATATTAATTATTTATTTTGCATTCATTCACTGAACATCATCACAGCATACAAGATGCAGTTTCCCATCCAGAACACTGTATAGTGGCTTAGTCATACATGTTATCATCACAAATAATTTTCCATTTCTTTTGTTATCTTCTCATAGTTGTCCTTGTAGAGGTCTTTAACTTCTTTGGTTAGATTTATCCCCAAGTATCTTATACATTTTGTGGCTATTGTCAATGGAACTTTTTTCATTTATATCTAAGTCTGACTGTTGTTCATATATAGA
>NW_006200365.1:0-1080 GCF_000334495.1 Tupaia belangeri chinensis
AAAACATAGGGGGTACAGTTTGGAAAACCGGGCCATGAGGAAATGCCATCCCAGGAGTGTTCTTCTGAGGCTGGGTAAGCTGAAAGCAACTTGGGTGAATAGAAGGTGCAGTGGTTAAAATTGAAATATTATATTCTGTAAGAGAAAGAAAAGTTAGGGTCCAAGCATCACGATTGTAGTCATCATAACGAGGGAAGTGACTGTCCTGTGATTAAAGGAGAATCTGCAACTTGAATTATAGGAGAAAGAGTAACACAAAATGGAAGAAGCTTAACACTATAGGCTGAAAAGCAAAGGGGGAGTGATTCCGTGGAAGCTGAAAAATTAAAGGGAGTTGAGACATGAGGCTGGTCATACCCAAGAGGATCTCCCCCCATTATTTATCCAAGAGGATCTCCCCCCATTATTTTAGAATGATTAGTGTATACAATTATTTTATCACCATCCCAAGCAAATTCACGAGGGTAAGGTGTAGTGGGTTCAGATGGGCGAGGAGGGTAGGGGGTAGGGTTTTAATCATGTAAAAGCAAAAGCACAGTACCAAAGCAGGAAAAGCAGGTTAATCCTTTTTTAGGGTAAGTTCTGTCTCCACCTAAACATAATAGAATTTTAATGGTCTTTATAGCTCAGGGCAAGGGGTCTGGCTTATGATTATTTACTAAGAAACATAAAGACAATAGGAATGTTAATTACTGTTTACTCTTAGGCACAGAGGAGAAGCCAAATTTCTAGTCACAGGACTCTAGGAGTTTATAATGGACATGCTTCTTTAAGATGGAGTCGCTCTTGCTTCATTCCCTGCTTCTCTTGGAGGTGCTCCTCCACGTTGGGGTCGTGTCTGGTATACTTGGGCTTTAGGTCTAGAGGCAATTAACATGTAATATATAAAGGCCTTTATTCTGTGGGAGACATATTGGGTAAGAAAACTGAGTAAATTAGAGCAAAAAACAAAAGTAGAAGTATGGTGAATAGAGCACTTAACAGGAGCAAGGACCAAGGAGCCTACTGGTACCAGAGGTCACTCTAAGCATCTCAAGACTCAGCAGCATCCTGTCCTTTCTCCGACCATCTGGTCATGGA
>NW_006200366.1:0-1693 GCF_000334495.1 Tupaia belangeri chinensis
TGAATGTAAATAAAGAAAAAAATGTAATATATAAAAAAATTAATTACATTGGTAAAAGTAATGTACAATGCAATACAGTGAAATGTCCAAGAAAAGATACTCAATTAAACACAGATCAAAATTGGTCAAAAAAAAATATCAGTTAGCAACTGGCAGCATTTAAAGAAAATATAGAATAGATTTTTCTCTGAAAATAAGGTAAGTGCACTATATCAGAAGAAAAATGCAATAACAATTTGTTCCTTACATGTTACACTTAATATATGTTACTAGGGCAGGGAGCCTGTAATCTACAAGTCACATGAACTAAGGATGGTAGTGTCACTGTCTTTTTGTTCATAATTTGTATAAAGTTTATACCTTCTTCAGTTACCACTGTAGAAGATAAAAAGTATATTAAATTGTACACTTTTTTCTTTCATGCTTTGTGTAAAGAGTGATGCCTGTGATTTGAACTAGTCACAGACACTTTCCCTAAAGAAGTGGGGCTGAAAAATAGTCTTTCAATTCTCAGAATGAGAAGTATAATCATCTTCACAATAGATTTTCTCAATAATCATAATCCTTTAAGTAGAGAAATATCTCCCCCCTGTTTAGAGGGAACAACTCCAGAGCAGAAATCTCCATTGTAAGTCTCTTGCCCAGTCAGGAAACCTGAGGGAGGGATGAATTTGAGCCTGAGCCCCAGCTCTGAAATGCAGAGCCAACCTCACAGTCTTGGAGCTAGAAAGGACAGGGGAATTCTGTGCCTCTTAAGCAGCCATCTCCATATGAAGCTTCCTGCCCAGTCAGGGTATCTGAGGCAGACTGAATTTCAACCCCAGCTCCAACTCCTAATTTCAGAGCCCACCTCTCAGTATCAGAGCTAGAAAGCTTCCACCCCTAGAGGACAACATACAGGAAATACTAGACAACATTAATTGTACAAATATCCAAATATAGGTGCTCCAGAAGGAAAAAACAAACAAACAAACAAACAAACAAAAGACAAAGGCATAGAAGACCTATTCCATAAAATAGTTGGAGAAAATAAAACTACCAAATCCATAGAAATATTGCGACATCCAGACCCAAGAAATACAAAGGACCCCAGGTAGAATCAACATAATAAGATCTTCCTCATGAAACATCATAGCCACAATTTTCAGTATCACAAAGATCAGATTCTAAAAATGGCCAGAGAGAAATAGTAAATCATGTACAAATGTTAGTCTATTAGGCAAACATCAGACCTGTCATTACATACAATGCAGGTAAGAAAAGAATAGGAAGACATACTCAAAACACTAACAGAAAAACAATTTCTATCAAGAATACTAGACCCAGCAAGACTACTGTTTGGATGAGAAGAAAAGATAAAAATTATATCAGATAAACAAAACCTAAAAGAATTTACCAACATTAAACCAGGTCTTCAAGGACTACCAAAGGGAGTACTATAGAAAGAAAACTAAGGAGAGACAAAAAGAAATAATGAAACAAAAACAAAAAAATGACTAAGAAATTGAGAGACACAAGTCTGCAATTAGTTATAATAATGTTGAATGTCAATAGATTAAATCTCCAGTCAGGAGACACAAACTGGATGAATGGGGAAAAATAAAAAACCTCTATCTGCAGTATACAGCATGGATAAAGACATGCATACACTAAAAGTGAAGGGCTAGTAAAAGATATCCCATGCTGCAAACAG
>NW_006200366.1:2083-2518 GCF_000334495.1 Tupaia belangeri chinensis
GGTTTGCAAGATGGTAGATAGCTCAAGATGGCGGATAGCTCAAGATGGCTTCCGTATGCAGTGCTTGCCACAAAGAAGGACACTGTATAGTACTAAAAGGGCTAATACATCAAAAGCATATACACTTAGAAATATCTATGCACCCAAATCAGAAAAGCTGAAATATGTGAAGAAAAGACTCCAAAAGCTACAAGAGGATATAGACTGCAACACACTAAATGTGCGTTCTCAGCATCCCACTATTACCTTTGAACGGATCATCTAGACAAGAAGAAAAATAATCAAAGAGATACAGGAGCAAAATTATACCACATTCAAATGGAATTGGCAAACATAGAATCGTCCAACCAAAAACCACAAAATATACATTTTTCTCAGCTCTGCATAGAACTTTTTCAAAAATAGCCCACATGATAGGGCACAAAACAAGCCTTT
>NW_006200367.1:0-1866 GCF_000334495.1 Tupaia belangeri chinensis
GAGATACCACCTAACCCCAGTCAGAAGGACTCGGATTAGGAAAAAAAATAATTGTAAGTGCTGGCAGGGGTGTGGTGAAAGGAGAACTCTCTTAAACTGCTGGTGCAAATGTAAATTAGTCCAGCAACTGTGGAGAACAATTTAAAGCTTCCTCAAAAATCTACAAATAGAACTACCATATGATCCAGCAATCCCACTCCTTGATATCTGCACAAAGGATAGAAGAATTCTTAACTGGAAAAGTTCTTGCACATCAATGTTTATTCCAGCACTATTCACAATTGTTAAGACATGGAACCAACCCAAATGCCCATGAAAAGATGAATGTGACATATATACTGTATGGAATACTATTCAGTCATTAAAAACAAAAACAAAAACAAAAAACCTTGCTTTTGACAGAAAGTGAAAGGATATGGAAGATTTACTGCTGAGTGAGGCAAGCCAGCATGTGAAATAGAGACATTGTATGTCCCCACTTAATATATACCGAGTGTCCACACTCTATGACTGAAACTGATTGACTGAAGGATATACAAACACAATAAATGGGTATAAATACCAGATATGGTGTGTGTGGAAGAGTAGGATCTGGGAAAGGACATTTAGAAGAAAAATAGGGAGGCAAAGCATTAATGGGACACAGAAATGTAGTATTATCTGTTGACGATATTCTATAGTTTAACCCAAATAAATATATATATTCAGGTAAAAACATGTCAAGAAAAAAATATGACTTATCTTTTGTGAAAGAATTGCAAAAGCATATGTGTGTTAAACAAGGAATAGAGGTACAGGGCTAGCCCGTGGAATGGTAGTTAATGTGGCTGAATCCCACATGACCTTAATTGTGACTTGAGTCTCAAATCAGATGACTTGTAAAACACACAAAGGGTTTGTGCGTAGTCCAAAATCCTGATATGAGGAAAAAATGGTGTAGAGATTGTTGTGGCATGACCATTTCATGGAAGTGGTGCTGTCTCACTTCCTTGCTCTCTCTGTATCTCTCTCTAGTGAATCCATGTGCTCCCTGGCAATAGGGGCCAGCAAGTGGCATGTTTAGACAATGAACTCACGATAACTAATTATGGTACAAGTCCCAGACCTAGTGGCCCATTTTCTCACTTAAGCTCTCTCTGTCTCTGTCTCTATCTGGTAAGCATACACACCCTATAACAAATTTTAAAAATAATAGTGAGTGAAATTAAATAAAAAATACTTTAAAAAATGAAAAGAAAAAACAAAGTAAGAAAGAAATGGTTTGTGATCCAGAAGAATACATTCCTATGTTTGTGAGTACCAAACTTGTCTCTGAGATGAAAGCCAGGAATATCTGCTGACTCTAAAAATAGGAATAGATACTGCAAGAAAACAATGTTATTGACTATCGCTAATTATTGTTTTAAGGATTATTTATTTAATTTTATTTATCATTATTTTTTTAATTTGCTAAAGGCATGTACACTCACCAGAGAAGTAAGAGAAATAAATAGAAAGAGAAGTGAGAAAGCAAATTACCAGGTTCAAGACTCAAAATGCAGTCAGCCATGTGGGAATCTCACATAATTACCATCATGCCACCTCGGTATTGTTTTTGTTTTTAAAGAATTTTGTCAAGGCTTGTGGGCTCGCTCTCCAGAGAGAGAGACAGGCAGAGACAATGAGAGGAAAAGTGAGAAATCACCCCCTTAAAGGATAGCCATACTGCAATCACTTTTCTGCCATTCTTCTCCTGGGATTTTGGACATGTACGCACATGCACCCGGCATAATTTTCGAGCCACCGGATCTTGGACTTGAACCATGATTGGCCATGTGAGAGTCCAGGGATGTACATGAAGGTTTTCCTAGTACATAACAATAGAGG
>NW_006200368.1:0-826 GCF_000334495.1 Tupaia belangeri chinensis
ATTTTATTTACTTAGTCTTTTCTTTGTTCTTAATTATTCTAGCATGCCAATTTTATCTTCTCGGAGATACAGCTTTTGGTTTTATTTATTTTCTGCATGGATTGTTTATTTTCTATTTCATTTATTTCTGCTTGACTTTTTATTATTTTTTTCTCCTGTTATTTTTTGGCTGTTTTCCCAGTTATCTGAGGTGTGTCATTTGGTTGTCTATTTCCCCCTTTCTGTTTTTTCCTTATGAGCAGTAGTTACTATGAATTTACGTCTTATGACTGCTTTCTCATGTCCTATATGTTATGAAAAATCGTGTTCATTATTGTGTCACTAAATTTTTAAAATTTCAGTATTAATTTCTTAAGTGGTTGTGAAGGTTGTAGAAGGTTGTTTACTTTTCATGTGTTTATGTATTTTTTGGAGTTTTGTCTGCATTTAATCTCAAGTTTGTTTCCACTGTGGTCAGAGAAGATGGTGAGTATAGAGTTAGTTTCTTTTAATTTGTAAAGTGTTTTGTACCCTATGATGGAGTCCATTCTCAAAAATGTTCAATATGGAGGTCAGAAAAATATGTATTTTGTGGTTGTTGGTCGTAAAGTTCTGTAGATGTCTGTGAAGCCAATTTGATTTTTTTTTTTTTTGAGAGATTTTGGCTACAGGGCATGTAATTCTTGCCAGAAAGACAGAGAGACAGAGAGACTGAAAGCAAGAAATCCCCTCCCCCCAAGGTGGGGGTTGCCATGCCACAATTCCCTCTTCTCCACTCCTGCCCCCCCGACTCCCCCGGGATCCTGGGCGCACATGCGCACACGCCCGGAGTGAGTTTAAGCCACCG
>NW_006200369.1:0-392 GCF_000334495.1 Tupaia belangeri chinensis
GGCGTGGCCATCCCCCCTGGGGGATGATTTCTCGCTTTCTATCTCTCTGTCTCTCTTTGTCTGTCTGGTGAGGGCACACACCCTATAGCAAAAACCTCTCCAAAAAAAGAAAAAAAATGTAAATTAAAATTTAAAAAATCTTTTAAAAAGTCCTATTTTTTAAAATAATGTAGTTTGTTTCCAAGCAGAATATGAGTGATCTAGGCCCGGAGAGGAAGCATGCATGCCTTTCTCGAGGAGATTACATACAGATTACATACATTACATATATTTGATTTAGAGATTTTCAGAAAAAATTAGTGAAGAGATTTCCACTGATCTGGCTCAAAAAGGTGGGACATGTCGAAGCAGGAGTTTGTAGGTTATAGGTAGGGTCTACAATCTTTTGGGTA
>NW_006200370.1:0-474 GCF_000334495.1 Tupaia belangeri chinensis
CACTGACCTAAGACCAACCACAAGCTGTGAGGCCTCACAGAGATCTAAGTCAGGCTGAGACCCTGTGCTGGACATAAATGCATCAGCCTCTTCCCTCCTATTCCACCATCTCCCTGGAGAGACCCAGAGACCTGAGGACTGACTTATGTCACTGCAGACATGACCAGATTGAGAAGATACTAGCAAAGAATCTAACAAGTACTTTGAGAAAAAGGAGAAGGCACTCTCATATACTTTGGCTCTAGGGAAACATGTTCTGGTTAAAAATGCCATCAGAGGTCACCCATAGCTACACATGGACCCAGACAATGTAGCAGTGAGGGCACAGGCAGAGAGCACACAGGGGAGGTTCAATCTCACTCCCTGTGGTCTGGAGCCCTGTGTGAGGATGAGTGTTGCCATGATAAGTCCCACAGTAATAGTCAGCCTCATCCTCAGGCTGCAGGCCAGAGATGTGCAGAACACCTGCATTGG
>NW_006200371.1:0-2336 GCF_000334495.1 Tupaia belangeri chinensis
GAGAAGGCAAGCTGCCAGGTCTGGGACACGATCCGTGGTTGGCCATGAGGGAGTCGAGCACCCTTAACCACCACACCACCTGCTGGTTCCATGTCTAGTTTCTGAAAGTAAGGAAATATATCAGTAGACATTAAGCCATCACATTCAGAAACATGTTTCAGACATGTAAAAATAATTTCTTCAAAATACACTTTTTAAGCCTTTGTGAGAATGTCATATAAAAGTCTTTTATCAGGCCAGCTAGGTGGCATAGTGGTTAAGGCAGCTGGATTCCACATGACTAACTGCACAGTTCGAGTCCTAGACCCACCAGCTTGGGATAAAACCACACTGGACACATGTGCATGCCCAAAATTCTAAGAGGAGAATGGAGGAGAAAGGATTGCAGTATGGCCATCTACCCTGGAGAGTGATTTCTCATTTGCTCTCTCTCTGTGTTGAGCACATGCACCCTATAGCAAAAAAAAAAAAAGCCTATTATCATGACATTTTCAAGACTGTTAACATTGCTTTGTGAAATACTTCATATGCAATGACTTCATCATGATGTTTAGTTTGAACTAAGTAAAGGCATCATAAAAGTTTGTCATCACATTCAGAAATATGTTTAGGAAGACTAAATAAATGTATCAGATTAAACTTCCTAAGCCTTTGTGGGAATGCTGTAGAAAAACCTGTATTACTTAACTTTACAAGATTGAGAAATTGCTTTGTAAAAGATTTTTACATGTAAGGCCTTGTCTATGAGGTTTAAAGTAATTACATCAATGACATCATATAAGTTTATGCCATGGCATTCTAAAAGATGTTTTGGAAGTACAATAGTAACTTCTTCAGGAAAAGTCTTCTAATTCTTTGTGAGAATGCCATATAAAAACCCACTTTTCTTAAATTTATGAGATTGCTTGCTACATTTACTTGGCAAAATACTGGATATTCAAAGCTTTCAGAGGTGATGTTTAATTTCTTCAAGAAAATAAATGCATCATAAAGTTCATATGATCACATAAAGAAATACATTTTAGAATAAAAAAAATAACTTCTTCAGAATAGACTTTCTAAGCCTTTGTGAGAATGGTGTACAAGACTATAATATACAACATTGCCAGATGGCTAGATTGTTTTATAAAATACTATATGAGGTTTTCATTATGTTTAGCTTCTTGAAGTAAATGCAACTTAAAAGCTTATGTCATTGCATTTAGAAACATGTTTTGTGTCAAAATAACTTTCCAGAGTAGACTTTGTAGGCCTTTGTCAGAATGCAGCATAAACCCCTATTAGTCTTAATTTTGCAGGACTGCTGATTGTGATTTTTCTTTGCCTGGTAAATTTTCTTTTAATTCAAATACAACTGACTACAGTAAATGTTTTATACCAAGGCATAAATTCAAGATCATCTCTATAGATGACCTGGCTTGAAAAAGCCAGAGTCACTCAAAGCACGTTGGTAAGGATAAATAGCATGTGACCGGCTCCAGGAAAAGGAACCTAGAAAAGAATAAAGATCTTCCAAGGCTATCTTGAAGGACATTGCAAGCACATCACTGAAGCTGCCTCCTGGAGTGTTACAGAAGAGTTCACTTCAAGATAAAAAGCTTTCCCAAGTTTCAAAGACAGTGGAATCCTCTGCAGAAAGAAGTGGGGTATGGAGTTGTAGGTGGGCTATGGTAAGAGAAAGGTCTGCATGAGACCACATCTCCCTAGCTTCATCACTTTTCTTGGTAATTATCTCTTCTCTCATGCATGGTCCCCTTGGAGGCTAGGTCACTGTAGAGAAGGTAATGCCATTGCTGCAGGGCTCTTCTGAGCCATGGCTTTGCACTCAGGGGCCTAGATCCACTGCGCCTAGGAATCCTTCTATCCCAGTCACAATCAACATGGAAGACTATGGCTATTATGTTTAGTTTCTTGAAGTAAATAAACATATTATAAGATTTTATGCCCTCATGCTCATAAATAGTTTTAGGAAGTGTAAATGAATTAATCAAAATAGCCTTTCTAAGTCTTTGTGACAATGCCATGTAAAATTCTGTAATAGTTAAATTCATAAAATTGTAAAATTGCTTTGTAAGATTGCTTTTTAACAATAAAGTTTTGAATATAATATTGAGTTTTTGAAGTGAACAAATGCACTAGAGGAGCTGCTGGAATCACATTCAGAAACATGTTTTAGAAGTGTAAAAGCAACTTGCTCAGAGCTGACTTTTCTAAGCCTTTGTGAGAAGGCCAAAGGGGAAAAAAAAAGGCATCTTTTACTTAATATTGAAAGATTGCTAAAATTGCTGTGTAAAATACTTTTAAGATTTTATGATTTCTTATTTATATTCAATTAT
>NW_006200372.1:0-496 GCF_000334495.1 Tupaia belangeri chinensis
GTATTTTTGTAAGGAGAATTTGTACTTTGGTAATGATCTTGGGTTTTTCAAGTGGCTATTGCTATGTCAACTAAGGGATATCAGTGCATATTTAGGCTTTCAAAAAACTTCATGGGTGTTGGGAACCAGCAGTTAGCGTAATGGCTATGTCGCTGGACTCCCACATAGTCGACCGCAGTTCGTGTCTCGGACCCAGTGGCTTAAAACTCACACAGGGCGGGCGGAGGAGGCCCTGTGCCGGCCCACCCGGCCCAGCTGCGGCCCCCGCCACCCCCGGGACCCGCGCCAAGCAAGGCAGCGGGAGGCGGGCCCCCCCCCCTGGGCTCTTGTGTCTGTCTGGCGAGCGCACGCGCGCTACAGTGAAAATCTCTCAAAAAAAAACTTCATGGGTGTTTACACCAAGCCAAGGAAATTCAAACTAACTGGCATCACTATAGATTTGTGAGACTGTTCTTTCATATATTATGATTTTAATACTTTCAAGGGAAATTTTGAC
>NW_006200373.1:0-1475 GCF_000334495.1 Tupaia belangeri chinensis
TGGCCTTTGTAATTGCTCTCTGAGCCTAAGAATGGCAATAGTAAGAGATTCATAAAAAATAGCCTCAGCAGACTTGCTGGTGCGCTGCCTCCCACAGATTGTCCTCTCAGGATCTTGGGCACACATGCACACCCACCTGGCGTGAATTTTAAGCCACCGGGTCTGGGACGTGAATCTTGGTCTACTACATGGGAGTCCAGCGACATAGCCATTACGCTAACTGCTGGTTCTTTAGATAATTTTTAACTCTTATTTCAGTGTGTCTGATTTTCATTTTCCTGAGATAGCACTCCCTTCAGATCTTCTTGAAGAACTTGTCTAATGTCGGTAAATGCTTTCAGGTTTTGTTTATTTGAGAATGTTCTTGTCTTCTCTCCACATATAAAAGATAATCTTGCTGGGTACAGTATTCTTGGTTGAAATTGTTTTTCACCCCATACTTTTAATATATTTTCACATTCTTTCCTTTCTCACATTGTTTCTGATGAGAAGTCTGCTGTTACCCTGATGGGATATCTTTTGTAGGTGACATCATTTCTCTCTTGCCTGTCTGAGTACCTTGTCTTTGTCTGTGGTTTTGGTCAATCTGACTATAATGTGACTTGGAGAATATCTTTTTAGGTTGATTCTATTTGGGATCCTATGTGTTTTTTGGGTTTAGATCTTTTAATGCCTCTCTAGGTTTGGGAAGTTTTCTTCCAGGATTTCATGTAATAAATTATTAATGCCCTTATAAGTCTCTTCACCTTCTGGGATACCAATTATCTGGATGTTTGGACATTTCATGGTATCTAGTATTTCTCTTATATTACTCTCGTTTTTTGGACTATTTTCTCAGTCTATATGGTGGATTTTTCTAGGTCAGCCATTCTGTTTTCTACATCTGAGATTCAATCTTCTGTATAATCTCATCTGCTTTTAATATTTTCAAGGGAGATTTTGAATACCTGTATTACAGCCTTCATCTCTAACAGTTCTATTTGATTCTATTTTATGATGTGTATTTCCTCTTTCATATCATGCAAGAACTTCTTCACTTCCTGGGATTCCTCCCCTCAATTCTGCCTCCTCTGGAGTTCATTGTCTTTCTTCTCTTGCATCTCTGTTAACTTTGTCACTTATGAATATTCTAATTTTTTTTCAGATATTTCCATGATTTTCATTGAAATGTCTGTGGAAAAGAGGAGTTATTCTTTTTTCTTGGGGGAAAGTATTATCTTGGTTTCTCATATTTCTTGTGTGTTTGCAGTGAATTCTAGTCTTCTTATGGGTAACGGACTTCCCTTAATTTCTAAAAGTTCAATATGAATATTCAGGGGCTTGCAGGAGGAGGTAATCTGCAATATCTTTGCTGTTCCATTTTTTAATCCCTTTGTGCAGCAGATTCAGTGGGTGTTGAGGAATATGTTGACCCTAATAGTATTTGGATGTTTGGTATCGTTCTCTTAGATCCATCTAGACACTCAGTAAATCAA
>NW_006200374.1:0-1542 GCF_000334495.1 Tupaia belangeri chinensis
CACACAAAGCCAGTGAGGACATAAAAAAAAAACCCTGCCATGGGCTTGGGAAGAAATAACACAGAACCTGAGGTTTGAGGGATAATAAAGAAGACATATTGTTATTGAACAGGGACCAGTAGGTCTGAAGTCCCTGACCTCCCCTGTCCTGTGTACATTCTCTACATGAATAAGTTAATAGTTATGACACTTAGCACAGAAGATTACAGAATTCAAGGAAGGAAGGATGAGCACAATATTGTATTAACAGAATTTGGCACAAACACTTCCTGCATGATTCTAAAAGAAGTTGGAGGAGGAGGAGTCAATGTTCAGCCCATGTAGTCTTACAAAGGCATTTGTATCAGTGAACACATAAGCATCTTACTCAAACATAGCTTTCCTTGCTTGTTGGTAGACTCCATGAGGACTGTCTTCTTTGAAATTCCAAGGTTTGAACTCCACATGTGTTGCTTCTTTCTCAGACCTCAGTGAATAATAGATGTCCTGTTGGCTCTTTTTCCTTTCTGTAAAGGAGAAAACCATTTTCTTTGGGGAACCTGAGGGTTTGGGATGGAGTGAGGGGAAGAATGGGACAATCCTGACAACAGGAAGCCACTTTTCACTTTCCCAATGAAAAGTCATTTCCATGGTATGAGAGTTCCTTCCCAGAAAACAACATACCTTCCAGGTTACATACAATAGCTCTCACAGCTCTTGGTCTTGAATTGCTGACCTGGTCATTTATAGTCCCTGACTGTTTGACAGATTAGACAAAAGACTTTTAATAATAAATGATTGTATGACAATGTGGATGTATTTAACACTACTAAATTGAACACTAAAAAATCATTAGGAAAGCTAATTTTGTGTTACCACATAATTTAGTTCATTCTATTTCAGCACAATTAAGAATAAAAGCGGTTCAACTGGTGGTTAGTGGTGGGTAAGGCAGCTAGATCCCACCTGGCCCCCTGGATGATTTGAGTCCCTTCAAGTCCCAGACCCAATGACTTGAAAAGCATGTCCAATGTGGTCATGCATGCATGACACAGAATTCAGAAAGAAAAGATGAAGAAGAAGAAATAGCAGCACAGCCACTTCCCAAGGGGGCTGAGCGCATTCTCATTTTATCTCTTTTTTATCTCTCTCTTAGTCTCTTCAGTGAACACAAGTGACTAGCAAATGAAATAGTAAAAATAAAACAAAACAAAACTTTTTAAAGCATTCTAAAGCAAGTGAAGCAAGTGTTAAATACCTGGTCTCTGCTTTCCATAATCAATGGGAGTAACTTTTTGGAACCTATCACTTCTTGGTCTTCAGTGGAGCAGTTTCCTTCCAGGTCTGCTGTTTCACAGACCTCATTTTCACTTCTTGGGCAGAATCCATAAAGAGTGATAGGAAACTGAAACAAAATATTCTCACTAAAACTCAATTCTAAGCACAAAAATTTCCCATTCATATAATGTAATTTTAATCTTTTGAGATACAGCATATGATGAAAGTCTGAATCAGAATATAAAATATCCCAAAGGGCATCCTGTTGTAGAAGCTAGAAATGCC
>NW_006200375.1:0-1288 GCF_000334495.1 Tupaia belangeri chinensis
AGGACTGAGAGAGGTGATTGTCAGGGCCTAAGAGGAGGGAGGAAAATGCCGGAATGAATGGGGGGCACTGGCAAGGTCAGTAAATAAGAAGGGAAGTGAAAGGCAAAACCATGGGAACTTAGAGGGTTACGACCACTTTCTAGGAAGTTGATCTGTTTGTTTTACACATATTTCGTACCATTAGCAAAGTACAATTGGATTTGTAAACATTTTTATTTTTTCCTACCACAGAAGAGAGGACTATACAATTTATTTTCACTCTGACATGTCAATAAAAGGTTACTCTTACTCAGCTCTGGTCTTCCAGATAAAATGGTCCCAGAACAAAGAAAGTTCATTTAAAAAGTATCATTCCAGAATGTCACATCACCCAGAACACCAGCAGTTCCTATGTGCTGGCCAGCGAGCTCAGAGGAGATAAAACAAAAGCCCCAGGGATGGTAAAGGACAACCTTGAAGAAGAGTTTGAGATGGCTAAACACTGCCCACATTTGTGATGGAAAGTGTTTGAAGTTGTGCTATGACCAAGCTTTCGCAGTTTACCTCGTCTCTCTGCAGGTTCCTGTTGCTCCGAGTGGGCAGAACTTCCTGCTGGAAGTTGGCTGGCTTCTGGCCAGATAGCAAGGCCTTCCCCTAGGACTAATTCAGGTGGCACTTCCTGTCAGCTCCTCAGTAATCCCTATGAACAGTGCACAGAGTGTCGATGCTGGATTAGCGCTCATCCAGACTAGCACTGTCCGATGTATATCATGTGTCTCATGTCTAAATATACAGCCAATGACAAACGCAAGCTACATGTGAAATTTGAAAATTCTATTAGCTACTCTAAAGAAAGCAAAAGAGGGACCAGCGGTTGGTGTAATGGCTATGTTGCTGGATTCCCATGTAGTTGACGGCAATTCGTGTCCCGGACCCTGTGGCTTAAACTCGCGCTGCGCACTTGTGTGTGCGTGCTCAAGATCCCGAGACGAGAATGGAGGAAAAGGGATTGCGGCGTGACCATCCCCCCTGGGGGTGATTTCTTGCTTTCTGTCTCTCTCTGGCTTTCTGGAGAGCGCACGCGCCCTATAGCAAAAACCTCTCAAAAAAAAAAAGAAAAGAAAAAAGGAAAAGATAATACAAGGGACATGAATAAGAAATTGGGTTGTTATTTTGTTATTATAAGACACTCACGTTACCTGTGAAGTGTGAAGTTAACTTGGATTATAAATGTATCATGAAAATTTTAGGCCAACCCTCCCCGCCCCCGAAAAAAAGAAAAGCTAAAATATAACAGATACACTAAGAA
>NW_006200376.1:0-522 GCF_000334495.1 Tupaia belangeri chinensis
GCCAAATTTCCCTTAGGGTTGTAGAAATGCTTTAGACACTCCTCCTTGTAATGCACATATTGGAACACATAGCATATGTTCTCTCAGGTTCATAGTAGATACCCTTTGTTCCTTACCTTTTCTTATTAGCCTTCAATGAACTTCAGTGTTAGAGTCAATGTTTTGGGCTATAAATAAAAACAACTGAACTGAAGGGAGGGGTCAGTTCTTCTCGCATCATCTGTCCTATCTCAAGCCAGCCCCCCTCCTTACTTAACCTCCAAGATGGATATTTTTTCAAGCCATTCTTCCAGGTCCTTATCATTGTGCATTATTTCATCCAAAGCAGAGTGGAAATTGGGAGGGAAGAGATACAAAATGCATTTCTAAGAAATACCCTTCATTCCATGAACTAGAATATACACACCAGCACTTCCCCACATCTTCAATGGTCTTTGTCCACATTTCCTACCACCTCTGTGGAGGAGAAAACGAAGAAAGATAGGGAATGGCACATTTTCAGTCTTAGGATTCTATAAACAA
>NW_006200377.1:0-862 GCF_000334495.1 Tupaia belangeri chinensis
AACTCATTTAAGTATGTTTTAACGCAAGCCCTGAGGTCTTCCTATACGAGCTGGTACACACGTAACTGTGATCCAGGCTAGCTGGAGCTGGGGGTGATCACGGCCTGAGGACCCTGTTTGGGATGCCTCTCTCTCTCTCTGTGCCCTCTCTGAAGAAAAAAGTAAATGCATATATTTTTAACAATAAATTAACAGAAAGAAGAATTGAAATGAAGGAAAAGGCCACAAAAAGTTGCATCAGTGCTTTGGATTGCCCTAGGAATGCAAGATAGATGGATGCACTCAGATTTCAGCCTTGCTTGTGGTTCCCGTCTCTGTCAAGGATATTTACCTAATCCTGGTAGAAGTTTCAGTTGTGCATGTTGGTGTGACCTAAAAGAATAAATACTGATTTTCAAAGAAATGAATGGCATGACAGTTTAAAAACCAGGAACATACTTAAAAATACTTATTAAACTCATAAAGGAAAAAGCAGATATAGCCAGGACAAAATAAAAATCCCAAGAACAGACACTAAAATATTAATCAGGAGTACTGGAGGGAAAACACATTTCATTACAGTGTGAGAGGAAATACAATGGTTTCTGTACTGTGCATGTCTATCATGACCTGAAATGTACAAAAGCATGTAAAAGAGCTTAAAAACAGTATGGCCTAGAATCACATAATCTAGAGTGGCATCCTCTAACCAAGGCACTGTTTTTAATTGAACCACATATTTTGTCCTACAATGAAAAGTCATGTGAAAAATGATAGTTATATTATATACAGGATTTTATACTGAGAATTTTTGCATATACATATAGGAATAAAAGACATTACTTTCAAAATCATATTATTAAAAAGATTAAAGAATGCCTGG
>NW_006200377.1:989-2566 GCF_000334495.1 Tupaia belangeri chinensis
AAAAAAAAAAGAAGTGTAAGACTTGTAGGATAATTATCTTTGCATTATTGTGGCCCCATGTAAATTCTTGCATTTTGGTAAGGAAAAATGTACAGATAACCAGGTAAGCCCTTCACTGCAAATTATCTTCTAAATATGCAGAATACCAATATAACACACACACTTTGTTCTATTTTATATTTCTCTCTCAGCAAAGTTGATTTATTCATAAGCTCCTTACATCTAACTTTTTTTTGGAGAGGTTTTGCTACAGGGCATGTGCACTCGCCAGAAAGAAAGAGAAGCAGAGGGACAGAAAGAAAGAAATCACCCCCCAGGGAGGATGGTCATGCTACAATCCCTTCTCCTCCATTCTCCTCTCAGAATCTTGGGCACGCACGCACATGCACCTGGCGTGAGTTTAAGCCACCGGGTCCGGGACTTGAACCATTGTCGACTACATGGGACATCTACAATGGCAACACAACCATTACAGCAACTGATGGGTCTCTAAATTTTAAACAATCATGAAAAACTATCAGAGGGGTTAAAGAGAAACAGAGCAGATACTTGTTGAAAGCAGTAACAACAGATGTGGGGTCAGTAGATGGTCTAATGGTTAAAGTGAAGAACTCCTATGTGTCCAACTGCCGTTCAAGTCCTGAATATGATGACTTGAAACTCATGCCAGGCGTGTGTCTGTGTGTACCCAATTTCAGAGTGGAGAATAAAGAAGGGACTACAGCATGACCATCCCCCTTGGGGAGTAATTTCTTGCTATCTGTCTCTCCAGCAAGCACATATTCCCTATAGCAAAAATCACTGGAAATAAAAAAGTTATTCAGTGCTCTTGCAGTAGAGGAAAGAGATTTCAGTATAGAAATAATCTCAATTATGAGTATGGACAATATCTGTAGGGGTCTGTAACAACAAGAGCAATGAGGGGATTCGTGGGTGGAGAATTATCAAGAGGAAACCTCCAGCATAGAGGAATTATTTCTAAATTGACCGTACAGGATTCTTGGTAAAGGCAGGTAAAAGATTTAGAAATCAAGGATAGGAATGAGTTATTATCAATTGTATACCAAGTGTGAGAGGATTATTACTAAAATGAATTTGCAGGATTATTGCTAACATAGGTTATGAGGCCTAATACAAAACTCAAGGAGAAACAAGTCACAGGGAATCCTGTCTAGAATTTGTTCAAGAGTCTATCTTGGTACTTCTTCTTGTTTAAAGAAAATACATACATTCTTCTTAAACCTCCATATTCAGCAGTAAAATAAAATGAACTCTCTCTCCCACTTTTTAAAAATTGATTTACTGGGACCAGCAGATAGCATAATAGTTATATCACTGGACTCCCATAGAGTCGACTAATCAGTCCCAGTTCTAGTCCCGGATCCAGTGGGATAAAACTCACTCTGGGCACATGTGTGTGTATGCTCACAGTGACAAGAGGAGAATGGAGGAGAAGGCATTGTGGAGTGGCCATTCCATCTGGGGGATGATTTCTCACTTTTTGTCTCTCTGTCTGTATGGTGAGTACAAATACCTTATAGCAAACATCTCTCTAAAATTTTTTTATTTACTTATTT
>NW_006200378.1:0-1855 GCF_000334495.1 Tupaia belangeri chinensis
GTGAAGACATTTGTTTCTGCTTATTCTTTCTTAGGAGATTGTACTTTTATTTCTGATTGAATCTCAGTTGCAATGTGTCTATTCTGGTTTCCTATCTTCCTTATACAGTTTTTGTAGGTTGTATGTATGTAGCAATTTATCCATTATGTCAAGATCTTTCAGTTTGTTGGCATATAGTTGCTCCTAATAATCACTGCCTCTTGTATTTCTGTGATATCAGTTATATAATGTCTTTTCATTTCTGATTTTACTTAGTTACTTACCTCTTTTTTCTTGAGTTGAGCTAATCATTTGTTAGTTTTGTTTATCTTTTCAAAAAATAATTTTGTATCATTAGTCTTTTGTTTTTTATTTGGATTGGCTTCAATTATTTTTTGTTTGTTTGCTTGTGTGTTTTCCCTATCAAATTAGTTCTTTTCAGGTTTAATTCCTGTTTTTCTTTTTTAATATTTTAGTAGCTGTAGGTGTATAAGTACAAGACATTTCTAATGTTTTGATGAAGACATTTATCATTTTAGGTTTTCCTCTTAATACTGTACTTTTATAGATTTTGGTGTGTGCTAAGATCAGCACCTACCTGTACTAGAAGCTTGCAGAGCCTTGAGAGTCTTGTGGGAGGGAGGGGCCCATGCACTAGAACTGGAGTGGACAGAGCTCAGCATGTGTTAGCTGTAAATGTGTGTAGAGTTTGGAGGGTTCCCAGAGAAGGTAGAGATCTTTGAAATGGAGCTATTGCATAAGCTTGGCTCCTGGCCCTAGGTGACAGTGCTTGGGTGCACCTGCAAAATAGAGGAGCCCAAACAATGAAGATATTATAACTATCCAGCCCAGCACCTATGAGTAGCAAAAGCATATTGATTTTGGAGAGACCACAGCTAAGAGTGTCATGGACTCCAGTGGTAGGGTAAACCAGTTCCAGGGCTAGCCAGAGGCTGTAGGTGAGGAGCTGGGAGGCTCTCACAGAAGACAATGATCTATGTAGTACAGCTGCAGTGTGTACTAGGTTAGCAGGAGTCACTAGCAGAGTTCTTACAGGCTGAGAAGGCCCCCAGGGGTCAATTGTGCTAGATATGCAGTGTGTAACAGGCTCAGAACATCATAGTAGTGAAAATCTGCAGAGTGTAGAGGCTTCACACAGAAGGCAGGCCTTTTAGTTGGAGCTGCTATGGGAGATGGTCTCCTGACAGGTGCTAGAAATGGCTAGAGAGCTCCTGTAGTGGAGAGGACCTGGTATGCTTAAGTGCGGTGTGTACAGGCACAGCACAAGTAAGTCAGGAGCACAGGCATTCAGAGCTTGAAGGGACCCACAGGAGGGAAAGGTTGTGTCCTCCAGCTGTGGTGTGAGCTGAGCTCCAAGCAAGTCAGGGACTGTCAGAGGAAGAAGAGCTACTGCACCTGGCAAGGGCTGTGTGACTGAGCCATACAGTGAGCCAGGCTCAGCTGGAGAGCTCCCACATGTTTACCTGTTCCTTAGCACCATCCTCCCACTGCACTGGTCCATTTTTTTTTTTTTTTGAACATGTAATACTGTAAGAGCTTGGTTGCTAGACCCTGGGGACCTCAGGCTGTGATACCTGCAAAGACACTTTAGAGAATCTAGACAAACTTCAGATGAAAATGCAAGCAGACTGGAAAGTGATTTCTTGGAAATAGCCAACACAGTCAAGGAAAAAATCTGCTAAAGATGACATAAGGAACTTAAGGAGGCAGAGGTGTATCTAAATCTGTCCTCCATTCCTGATGAAGGACTGGTCAAGGAGTCCTGAAGGGATGGAAAGTCTATGATTTTGATGAATTTTGCAAAGTTTTTGGTTTCTTTTTAGATTTTTGCCATATGGCAAATGTGCTCACCAGA
>NW_006200379.1:0-548 GCF_000334495.1 Tupaia belangeri chinensis
TTACTACAAATCTTGTTCACTTGATTTTTTTGTCTCTCCACTAGAAGGGAGAGGTTCCATGAGGTCTGGGACCCTGGAACATTGCCTAGTCACCAGTCAGTAAACGCTTGAATGGTGATTGAATGTACAGATACATACATACAAATGTCTACACGAACACTTCATGTTTTTTTCTAGAAGTGGAATTGGTCTGCCAGCTGCCTTTTTTTCTTTTTTACTTTAATGTATCATGAGTATATTCCCAGACCCTACACAGTAGACCATCAACCTAGAAGAAAGGCTGAGGCTTTATAAATGAAATGAGTTTTATCTGGGCCAGAAAGATGGTTGCCTAGACACAGCATCCAAGTGGTCCCGAATAATGTGTGCTGAGATTTTACATATTTCAGGGTGATTTTAGAGAGAGATTTTTTGCTATAGAGCATGTGCAGACAAAGAGACAGAAGGTGAGAAATCACTTCCCAGTGGGGATGGCCATGCTGCAATCCCTTCTCCTCCTTCCTACGATTTGAGGCACATATGAGGTGTTTTTGTTTGTTTGTTTTTGT
>NW_006200380.1:0-487 GCF_000334495.1 Tupaia belangeri chinensis
GCCGTAATCCCTTCTCCTTTATTCTCCTCTCTTGATCTTGGGCATGTACACACATGTCCCTGTTGTGAGTATGAGCCACCAGACCTGGAAGTTGAACCACGGTTGGCTACCTGGGAGTTCAGCGACATAACCGTTACACTAACTGCTGGTCCCAGTGTTGTGTTTCTTCTCAGACAGGTCCCACAGTAAGTTTCTTATCAGCCAGGTTGATTTTTCCCAATGGAGATGGTTTTTGAGCATTAGTTCACCATCTTTTCAGTTCTACGTTTCCTGAATGAAACTGCCTTTCCTTTTCATCAACACTTGTCTGTCAACTGTTGGCTTTTCAGCAGTGAGCACCTAAACTTTGGTATGGTCACTGACACCAAACTGCAGCTGGTTCAATAACAATAAAAGGTACCACTTAAAGCCTATATTTATGATTTATTTCTAAAATTTATTTTATACTGAGGAAATAAATTATTACAAGTTTAAATGTCAACATGGT
>NW_006200381.1:0-470 GCF_000334495.1 Tupaia belangeri chinensis
GCTTTGGGGGTCTTATGTAAGAAGCCTTTCCTTACCCCAATGTATCCCAGAGTTTCCCTAGTGTTTTCTAGAAGCAGTTAAATAGTTTGGGGTCTTAGATTTAGATCCTTGATCCACCTTGACTTGATTTTTGTCAAAGGTGAGATGTAGGGGTTCAGATTCATCTTTTTACAGGTGGAAATCCAGTTTATCCGGCACCATTTGCTGAAGAGGTTTTCCTTTTCCCACTAGATTGACTGGTACCCCCTGTCAAAAATCAGTTGACTGAATGATTGGGAATTTATTCCTGTGGACTCGATTCTGTTCCATTGATCCACATGTCTGTTTCTGTGCCAATACCATGCTGTTTTGATTACCACAGCTTTGTAGTATATTCTTGGGTCAGGGAGTGAGATGCCGCTCACTCCACTCTTCTTTTGTAGAATTGCTTTGGCAATGTGGGGTCTTTTATTATTCCAGTTGAATTTTAT
>NW_006200381.1:903-2927 GCF_000334495.1 Tupaia belangeri chinensis
TGTCATCTGCGAATAGAGAGAGTTTCACCTCTTCTTTTCCTACTTGGATGCCTTTAATTTTTTCCTCTTTTCTGATTGCATTGGTGAGGACTTCCAGCACTATATTGAAAAGGAGTGGAGAAAGTGGGCATCTTTGTCTTGTACTCATTTTTAGTGGGAAAGCTTTCAGCTTTTCTCCATTCAGAATGATGTCTACTATGGGTTTTTCATAGATAGCTTGTATTGTGTTGAGAAATGACCCTTGTATGATACTTTTGCTGTGCGTCTTGATCATGAAGGGATATTGTATCTTATCAAATGCTTTTTCTGCATCAATTGATATGACCATATGGTTTTTGTCTTTTTTCCTGTTAATATTGTGTATTACATTTATGGTTTTGCATATGTTGAACCAACCTTGCATTCCTGGAATAAAGCCTACCTGATCATGATGTATAATCTTTTTTATAAGTTGTTGGATACGATTTGCTAGTATCTTGTTGAGAATCTTTGCTTCTATATTCATCAGAGATATTGGTCTATAGTTTTCCTTCCTTGTCCTGTCCTTATCTGTTTTGAGGATAAGGGTGATAGAGGCTTCATAGAATGAATTAGGGAGAGATTCACCCTTTTGGTTCTTTAGAAATAACTTGAGCAGAATGGGGGTTAACTCTTCTTTGAAAGTTTTATAGAACTCAGAGCTGAAGCCATCAGGGCCAGGGCTTTTCTTTGTTGGAAGGCTATTTATTACTGATTCAATCTCCTGGCTTGTTATGAGCCTATTTACTTTCTATATCCTCCTGGCTCAATCTTGGTAGATTATACGTGTCCAGGAACTTGTCCATCTCATCCAAATTGTCTTGTTTCTTGGCATATAGTTGTTCATAATAACCTCTAATTATGTTCTGTGTTTCTCCTTTGTCTGTTGCTATATTTCCTGCTTCATTGCAGATTTGATTCACCTGGTTCCTTTCTCTCTTCTTCTTACTAAGTCTCACTGGTCATGTATCGATTTTTCTTATCTCTTCAAAGAACCAGCTTTTACTTCCTTTTATTTTCGGTATAGTTCGTTTATTTTCTATTTCATTTATTTCCGCTCAGATCTTTATTATTTACTTTCTCCTGGAGTTTTTTTGTATTATTTTGCTGTTGCTTCTCCAATTCTCTGAGGCATGATGTTAAGTGATCCATTTGCCTTCTTTCCGTCTTCCTCTTATGAGCAGTAATGGCTATAAACTTCCCTCTTGTGACTGCTTTTGCAGTGTCCCAAAGATTATGGAAACTCGTGTCCTCATTGTCACTAGCTTCCATGAATCTTTTGATTTCAGGCTTTATTTCATCAGTAGTTGTGGAGTTATTCAGTAGTAAGTTATTTAGTTTCCATGTATATGAGTATTTTTGAGGATTTCTCTTGAAATTAAATTCAAGTTTAATTCCATCATGGTCAGAGAAGATGCTTGGAATAGTGAATCTGTAGAGACTTATTTGTGTCCTATGATGTGGTCAATCGTCGAAAAGGTTCCATGTGGGGGTGAGAAAAAATTTTATCTCGTGGTTTTTGTATGGAAAGTTCCATAGATGTATGTTGAGTTCATTTCTTTTATGATATCACTCAGATTCTTTATCTCTTTATTTCTTGTCTAGATGATCTGTCCTGAGAAGATAGTGCAGTGTCGAGGTCTCCAACAATTAGTGTATTGCAGTCTATCTCCCCTTTTAGATCTAACAATCTTTCTTTCACATATTTGTGTGCTCCTGTGTTGGGTGCATAGATATTTATAAGAGTTCTATCTTCTTGATATATTGATCCTTTTACTACAATATAGTGCCCTTCTTTGTCTCTTCGAACAGTTTTTGTTTTAAAGGCTATTTTGTCAGAAATTAGTATCGCAACTCCAGCTCTTTTTTGGTTCCCTATTCATGGAAAACCTTTTTCCAACCCTTCACTTTCAGTCTATGTATGTCTTTATCGATGAGGTGGATTTCCAATAGGCAACATATAGAGGGTCTCTGGTTTTTTATCCATGCGGCCAGTCTGTGTCTCT
>NW_006200382.1:0-1775 GCF_000334495.1 Tupaia belangeri chinensis
ATAGCAAAAACCTCTCAAAAAAAAAGTGTTAAAAGCGGATTAGTCTATTCAGAAGATCAAGTCTCAGATGTTAAAGAGAAAACCTCTGACATACAGAATATAACAACAACAAAAAAAGAAAATTACCAGAAAAAGTGAGAATAGTATACAAGAAATACTAGATACTATTAAGTGCCCAAACATCTAGATAATTGGTATCCCAGAAGGTCAAGAAACTAACTAAGAGCATTGATAATCTATTCTATGAAATGCTGAAAGAAAACTTTCCAAATCTAGAGAGGCATTAAAATATCCATCCAGATGCAAGAAACAAAGAACCCCTAATAGAATTAATCTAAGAAGATCTTCTTCAATCAACATCATACCCAGATTGACCAAATCAACAAAGACAAGATATTAAAATTGGCAAGAGAGAAACATCAGGTTACTTTTAAATGTTATCTTATTAAGCTAACATCAGATTTCTCATCAGAAGCAATGTGAGCAAGGAAAGAATGGGAAAATATACTCATAATGTTAAGTGAAAAAACAGTTTCAACCAAGAATACTATACCTGGTAGATTATCCTTCATATAGGAAGAAAAGATAAAAAACATTCTCAGATAAACAAAACCTGAGAGTTTACCAATGCCAGACCAGCTCTTCAAGAAGTTCTGAAAGCAGCACTGTACCAGGAAAACTAAAGACACTAAAAAAATAAGAGAACAAAAAGCCAAGAAAATGACCAACTTGCAAGTCAGGCTATGAAATAGAGACATAAGTATATGTTTCCAATTAATATATACCAACTGTCTATGCTCTATGGTAGAGGCTGAAAGACTGGAGGACATAAGAGCATTGAAAAATGTTATGAATACTGGGGAAAAAGTGGAAGGAGAGTGGAAGAGGGGAAGAATTCAGGAAGGGAAATTTGAGGAAAAATAGGGAAGTAAGACATTTGTGGGACACAGATACAGTTTGTTGCCTGATGATGTTATGTATAGTATTCTCAACAAGCCTGGTGTGTAACATTTATCATGTTGAGTAAAATATCTTTAGAATATAAATTATGTATAGCAATTGAATGTGTAAATAATAAATGATAGTAATAAAAAGTTGGTACAAGAAATACCAATGATAACATTGAATGTTAACTTCCCAGATTTAAATAGAAAGATCGGATCACAGTACACTGCAAATTCAAAAAACAAAACTCCTAAAAAATATTTTAAGTCCCTTTTCTACTCTCCAGTTCCTATGGCCTTAGCCATTGAAATGATTTTATTCATTGGATTTTTCCTTTCCATTTTAGCATTCTGCTTTGCATTTCAGAAATGCGAACTTGACTTCCCTGAATCATTTTCACTGTCTTTAAAAATGAAATTGCTTAACATGGTATTCCACAATCTGATAAGTATCTTCCTCCCTAAATTCTCTTCTGTCCTACTCTTCATCGATTTTAGCACTTTAGTAGTACAGAGGATTTTTGTTTGTTCATTTTATTCCCCCTCAGATTTTCAAGTGAAATATCCTTTCTTTTTTTTACTTTGCTGGGATTCCAGTTTTTAGTCTTAATTTAACAAGTGGTGGAAGGAGAGTATGGGCGCGGAAGAGTGCAGAAAAGGAAATTAGGGGAAAAATGGAGAAGAAGATATTCGTGGGACACAGACATAGTTTGTTATCTGTTGATGAGGATGTGTATAGTATTCTCAACTGCACTAAAATGTGTATCATTCTAGGTAAAATATCTTTATAATCTAAATTATGTATAGCGATTGAATGTGTAAATAATAAAT
>NW_006200383.1:0-37526 GCF_000334495.1 Tupaia belangeri chinensis
AAGAAAAAAAATAAGAGACATTGTGTGATTTTACAAAATTGTTTGGGCAAATAACTAAAGATTGGGACACTGGTCCAGTGCTGTCTGATTCTCCCCACTCCAAAACACTGCTCAAGGCCAAAAAAAAAAAAAAAAAAGTCAGATTTTATTGGTAGACACAGATAAAATACCACTGATTACAGCACACACATGTTGTATGTTTTGTGACCTCCTAAATCTTGTTTTCTGAATTTTGCTTCATATGTTTTTGTTTTGCTTTTGCTCTTCTTTCTCTTACTATGTTGTTGGCTGCTATTAACATATTAGTGATGCTCATAAAGCTTTGACCGTATCACAGGAAGCTCATAGACTCTGCATGGACTACTTCGCCTGCCACCTAAATTTGCCATTTCTAAAGCCCTCTTGTTCACAAATGTTTTCTTTTATTAATTATCTTCACAATGTAGTTTATTGCTGCTATTGTTGATTGCTAATGATCAAACCTACTTTGGAAAGAATTAAAGCACTAGAATATTTTAATACAAATATGAGATGGTAAGCATATAAATGGTTCACAAAAGAGTTTCAAATAGCTCATTCGTAGCACCAAGATGTGTCACCATCATAATAATATGACTCCGATTCATTCACAGCCAGTTACACGAGAAATAAATGAGGAAAAAAGAGAAAAGGGATTTAAAAAAATTGATAAAGATGTAAATGTGAGTAGACAATGAAACAGACACGAGCAAGTAGAAATGTCAAGAAAACAAGAGACATACACAAAAATTAGTATTTCTCTGAACTATAAACTCTTCTCATAATTATCTGACTTTTTCCAACTATTATGATATAGTAATATGACATGTCTGGCTCGTAAGCTCAAAATATGCCCTCCCTTTCCCTAGAGAAACCACAGTAGTCAGCCAGCAAAGGCAGCTCAGAACTGATGTGTCTACCTCTCCCCAACTCAATTCTTGACCTTTGATATAGCAACTTAATCAAAGCAGTATTTCAAAGATGCTTTGTTTTTATAGATACTTGTTAGTCTTGGGCAATAGTTTTAAAATAAACTGAAAAGTGTGTCTCTTTTAAAGATGAAAGAAAAGAATATCTAGTTGAAGACAAATGCATTCTTCTGAATGCAATTCTGTTGTGTTTATAGATAAAAGGCCTACATTTGTTCCTCATAATTCATAAACACTTCATAAGAAAAGATTTCTTTGAAGGTTCATGATCTTATTAAAACAAGAAAGAAAAAAATGATTTTGACAAATTAGGAGTGGCATATATATTTCTAATGTGGCTTTTGAGAGACAAAAGTTTGAATGTGGCCCTGCAACCTCAGAAGCACTGTCATCACAATGGCTGGCGGAAACCAAACTACAATAGTTCTCTGAAGCTCCAAGGATTGTTGATAACACGTGTGAATGCAGGGGCTCTACTTAAAAAGACCCGAATCGCTTTCCTCCTCGGTAGTGGTCACTGTGTTCCACAGTGGGTCAGAGGTGACCAGGGTGCTTTCAAGTTCAGTTTTATAATTCTGAAGAACTGGACTGTGAGCACTGACAAGTTCCCAATTTAGCCTGTTAAAAATATAAAAGTTGTCTGCTTTCCCTCCTTTAACATAAACCTTCATTCACTAACTACAGCAGGAGATTTAACGTAGTGACCTTGTTTTTGGCGATCCAATTTAAATGAAATAATTTATTTTAAGATTTTGACCAGACATATAGTGAAGCTTTAAAAAAAAAAAAAAACAAAAACAAATTAAAAAAAAAAAAAGAAAAAAGTAATCTTTACATTACTCTTAAAGGAGATTAAATTGGGGGAAAAACTGTCACTAAAGAGTGATTTCCCTCCCCCCTCCCCGTTACCCTATATATACATTATTTAGGAGTTTAGAAGGCAGAACAGCATCAAATCTTAACACACTAGAAATATTTCGACATAAATGCACTTTTCAAATATACAGTAGCAAACAAGGATGTGGTGATACATTCCTACACTAAACAATGGTTAAAAAATTACTAGAAATAATGTCCAATTATTTTCAAATATACAGTAGCAAACAAGGATGTGGTGATACATTCCTACACTAAACAATGGTTAAAAAATTAAAATAAATAGGAAAAGTGAGAACTCACCTGGTGTATTACATTCAGTTCAAAATTACACAATTAGAGGGATACAGACAAATTCAAGTTTGTTAATAAAGAAGAACTGAAAACCATGTCATGCAGTAGGAAAAACAATTGGTATAATACTCAAAGGCACACTTTGCAGAAGAGTGATTGGATCTGATTTATGAGCTTCCATGGGTTACAAATTGGCAGACAGATTATTAACTTGCTATTTAAAAAAATTGTTTTTAATATGACAGCCCTGTCTAAATATGGGATGGGCTATCTCCTAATAAATGTTTTAAACTATTAACATTTGCAGGCCAGATGAATTAGTGCTGATGGAGAAAAAACTATGATACTAAGGCCCTTTTAACATCATGAGTAGTAATTGTCTACGATGAGAATTTTCTACAATGAGACAGCTCCCAGATCACTAAAGAGAGCATCTCAGAGTAAAATAAATACCAGTTCAGAATAAGTAACATTAGTTAGTAAATGCAGCTGAGACATAGTTTATAAACATCTTTTATTTTTTTTAAGAGAGTTTTTTCTGTACGCACTTGTGCTTACCAGAGAGACAGAAAGCAAGAAATCACCTTCCCCCAGGAAGGATGAACACACCGTTATCCCTTCTCTATTCTCCTCTCAGGATTTTGGGCATATGTACACTTGCACCTGGCATGAGTTTTAAGCTACCAGGTTTGAGATTCAGACCACAGTTGACTATGTGAGAGTCAGTAATATAACCATTATGCAATTTGCTGGTCCCTATAAATACTTTTTTTTTCGAGAGGTTTTTGCTATAGGGTGCGTGCGCTCACTAGACAGACTGAGAGAGACAGAGAGACAGAAAGCGAGAAATCACCCCCCAGGGGGGATGGCCATGCCACAATCCCTTCTCCTCCATTCTCCTCTCAGGATCTTGGGCACACAAGCACACGCACCCGGTGTGAGTTTTAAGCCACCGGGTCCGGGATGTGAACTGCAGTCGACTATGTGGGAGTCTATCAACAGAGCCATTACGCTAATTGCTGGTTCCCCCTATAAATACTTTTTTGATGGAGAGTTGGAAAATATCTAGATACAATCAACATGGCAATTTTAAATTGTCAAAGCCAGGATAAACTGAAGAACAAGAAGAACAATCTCAAACAAAATAACGTGGTGAGAAAAGAGTAATGACCTGCAATATCCCTAGTAAAAACAAACGCTATTACTAGCCTTAATAGTGTGCATTAGTCAGTGCTAACACAGCAGTGATGGGAAGAAAGAAACACTAGTTGATGAACCCTAATTTTCCATTTACAACATAATGGTTATAGGACACGTCAGTTTGAGATGATTAATAAGACATATACTTTACCAAGATTATGTATCTTCTACAAAAATGTAACTCCTATACTGTTCATTTTATGCTTATTTAAAAATCCTTAAAATTTTACTCATAAACATTTTGGAACAAAATAAAGGAAACTTTATTAGTAAACATAAGGATTCCTATTACTTTTGAGGCATATACTTGATCTAATATTACGAGATTATCATTTTTAAAAATATCTTTCCCCTTTGAGTTTAGTGTGCGTATATTCCCTACAGCTTAATCTAGCCAATGTAAGAAAAACAGCACAATGTTTGAATACTGAGTTAAAGATTAGCTCTGATCTAAATGAGCCATTCATCCACTGAATGACACCTGGACTTCCATGAACATTCATGCAGATGTTTTTGTGTTAAAAAAAATCAAAAGAAGTTTTAATTTATTTGGGACAGACACCTGAGAGTGCAATTGCTGGTTTTACTGGAGTTGCATTTTTCGTTTTCTAAGAAAGTTATAACATTTTACATATCCACTGGGAATGATCCAAACTTTCCAAATCCTCTCCAGCATTTGATGTAGTCACTATTTTTTATTTTATCTATTCTGATAGGTATGTACTCATATCTCATTGTAGTTTTAGCTTGCATTTTCCAAATGTGTATATGCATATATGATATAAATATGTAAAGAACATAAATAAGTCCACATATATATTTTACTTATGTTTACATATATATAATATAGAGTTTGTTTACAAATTAAATTTCATAATAATTACAGGGTATTCAAATGATCAATTTCATATTGGGTGATTTATGGAGTGGGTTTTAAGCAATAGGTCTATTTTTTCTGGTAAATTTATGTATGTAGTGTTGTTCCTAGTATTCCCTTATTATCATTTTGATGTCTGTTGAGTAACTAACTTGAAAACTAAGAAAAATATATGGTATTTACCCATACTTTTATTCTTTCAATTTTTCTCCCTTCCTCATATTCTAATATTCTTTTATTATCACCCTTAGACAAATTCTTTCATCCATTCTTTTAGGATAGGTCTGCTAGCAACAAATTCTCTTAATTTTATTTCATTTGAGAATTTTTTTTAATTGGCCCTGTTATTCTAGAAGGATATTTTCACTGGTACCCAATTAATAAGTTTGTAGCAAATATCTTCATGCCCAATGCAGTTTTAAAAATATATATACTAGGCTTATAGCCTTAGAATAAATTGCTTTAATGAAACAACTTTGTGTTCATGCTATAGCCCTTTTTAACCTAAGAACTGATAAACTGTTTTCTAAAAGGCTTCCAGAAAATTAGACACCATAAAATATGGTACATAGAAGTTAGGAGGGTGACCAGCAGTTGGCATAACAGCTATGTCCCTGGACTCCCATGTAGTTGACCGTGGTTTAAGTCCCGGACCCAGTGGCTTAAACTCACACTGGGCACTTGTGCCTGCCCAAGATCCTGAGAGAAGAATGGAGAAGAAGGGATAGCGGCGTGGTCACCTCCCGGGGGTGGGGGTGTGGGGGGGTGATTTCCCACTTTCTGTCTCTCTGTCTCTGTCTTTCTGGTGAGCGCATGGACTCCCATGTAGTTGACCGTGGTTTAAGTCCCGGACCCGGTGGCTTAAACTCAGTGTGAGTTTAAGATCCTGAGAGAAGAATGGAGAAGAATGGATAGCGGCGTGGTCCCCTCCCGGGGTGGGGGGTGTGGGGGGGTGATTTCCCACTTTCTGTCTCTCTGTCTCTGTCTTTCTGGTGAGCGCACGTGTCCTATAGCAAAAGCCTCTCTTAAAGAAAAATAAAGAAAGGGACAGGCAGTTAGCATAATGGTTATGTGGCTGGACTCCCATGTAATCGATGGTGGTTCGAGTCCTGGACCCAGTGGCCTAAAACTCACGCCGGGCGCATGTGCATGCATGCCCAAGATCCCAAGAGGAGAATGGAGGAGAAGACACTGTGGCCTGGCCATCCCCCCGGGGGGGTGATTTCTCGCTTTCTGTCTTTCTGTCTGTCTCTGTCTGTCTAGTGAGCGCACGCACCCTATAGCAAAAGCTTCTCCAAAAAAAGAAAAATAAGTTAGGATTTTTAGGGAGAGGATTGACTAGCTGAATTAAAAACAAAAACAAACCAAAAAAAAATTTTTTTTCTAACTCCAGGACTCCACATGAGACCATTGATAAGGATCATTTATCATGTTAATTTTTAGACATGATGGAAAGGATAAATTTTGACTGGCAGTAAGAAGTTTCTTCTGCCATATTCTAAATCAATACCTGTTTACTTCCATTCCAATTCAATCTTGGCATCTGTGCTCTGTTTCTTTTCCACAGCTCAGAAATTTCATTGATGATGTATATACTACACTGAATTTTCCTTTCTACGAAAGGTAGAAATGTGATTAGGCCATGTTTCACTTTATACCTGTAGAGTAAGTCTTTGAGAAATGAAAAATAGTTATTTACGTACTAAGTTGAAAAGTTAGAACTAGAGCCAGAGGTGTTGGTGTCCCCCTATTGATTTTTCCTTTTTATATATCTACTCACTAGACATTTTCTAGATCTGGAAAAGACTGATACTCATCTGGAAATACCTTAACTAATCATATTTTATTTATTTATTTATTTATTTAGAGAGACAGATTCTTGCTATAGGGTGCATGCGCTCAATGGAGAGACAGAGAGTCAGAAAGTAAGAAATAACTTCCCCAGGTAGGATGGCCATGTTGCAATTGTTTCTCCTCCATTCTCTTGGAATTTTAGGGATGCACACTCATGTACTTGGCATGAATTTCTATGCTTGATCTTAGCCGAAATGCCAAGAAGTGATCAGCATGAGTTTTAAGCCACCAGGTCCAGGACTCAATGGTTGGCAATGTGGGAGTTCAGTACCTAAACCACTATGCCACTTACTGGCCCCAATTAATATACTCTTAAAAAGTTCTGACTTGCATATGAAGTACCTTTTAAAAAGATTACTCTTTAAGTTGTATTTAAACAAAAAAAAAGTCTATATTATTTTGTCATCTGCTGCTAGGAACACATAGTTTTCACTAGTTTATTTTTCAAAATGATCCTTTTAAATGGTAAAATTATGATCAATATTAATATAGTGTTTGTCTCTGCCTATAACAAATAATATACAGGTGCTCAGTACCATGCCTGAGCTATACCTGCAGTATTCATTCAGGAGAAAATACACCCTTCACATTTTTCAAGTTTGTATGAACTTTGACTCAAGTTTATCTTACAAATATAACTATGCATACATGTTAATTAATACACAAACACATATATTTCTACACTTAGAATGGACATAGTGGTTTCATACTTTTCTAAAGTACCTACCAATGTCAAATAGGAATAAAAGAAAACCTGTATTTGACATATAGTCAGGGTCCATTTACAGACTGTTATGATATTAAATAAAATTGACAATTAGATTTTTCTGCATTTAAGTACGTGTTTCAATTTTCATATTTATATAAACTATTTATAAATCAAAATAATCATGGTAATTAATTATATTAATCAATAGAAAATGGGATGACAGGATGGAAGTTATACATTATTAAACACATAACACATCATTTCATCGGAGATGAGTAAGATAAGTAATCAATAAAAATGTGACTATATGTGAGATGTAGGAAATTTATAAAGCAAATAATCATATTATAATTGTTTTGAAATTATCCTCTAGGTTGGGGACATTCACATTTAAAAATTCCTCAGGGACTTAATTAAAGTAGAGTTATCATTTCTCAAAAAAAATTATCAAAGGGCTTATTTTTGGTTTCACATGTTTATTTTGACATTTAAAAATGCATTTTAATATGAGAAAACAAAAGTTAGTTGTCCTTTTTATTTTCTTTTAGTAGGTCTCTCAGAGTAAAATCTTTTTATGACAAGCTAAATAGCATAGTATTAAAATGTCATTACCATTAAAAACTATACAAATTTATAACATAAAACATCTCTATATTTTAAAAGAACTAGACCTTTCAAATTAATTAGCACATGCTAAAATACATCATAGTTTCCAATTAAAAAAATACTGCTCTCATATATTACTCAGGATACAAAATTAAAATAATAATATAAAATGTAGCAATGTGAAAGGTTATAAAATATATGACAAAATAAGATAAAAGTATATTTTGAAATAAAAAAACTTTTAACATCGAAAGTCAAGGAAATTTGTAGCACAAATTGTATTTAAAAAAAAACTCTTTAAATTCTTCTAGGATATATGCTTTTAGGTACAATTCTAATAGTCAACAAGCACTTATTTGAGAGCAAGCATATGCTGTAGAAATAGTCAAAGGTAAAGCAAATTAAATGACAAGTGGTCTAGTAGTTAGATTACCATGGGGAGTAGACCTGTAAGTTCAGTATTTAGTAAGAGGAAATGCAGAATAAATGGAATGAGATATGTGTGTCAGGGCAGGGCAGTGTAGGGGATGGGTGTTGAACATCAAAGAGGCATGGACGGATGGGGATTAGAAGATCTTTTATGAAGGGTAATATAAGTGAAAAGATTTGCTTTTGAAGTATAAGATAGTTTGTAAGGCAGAGTAGGGTAGGGAGTATACTCCAAAAGAAAAGGAATGGCATGTGTAAAGACACAGCAACTCATTGGGTGCATGCATGCCCTTGCTGGGAAGAGACACAGAGCAGGGAAAGGGACAAAATATCCCAGTGGTGTTCATGCTGCAATCCCTTCACCTTCAGTTTTTCACTCTCTGGCATTCGGGGCATGCACACAGGGCACATATGCTCAGTATGTTTTTCAAGCTGCCTGGGCCAGGATTTGAACTGTGTAGTAGGCCATGTGGGATTCAGCTCCCTTAATTATCATGCCATGGGGGGAGCCTGAAATAGTCCATCTTGATGCTCAGGACACATACAGGATTAAATCATTGTGAATAAACAGGTTAAGGTCTCCCAGAGATTGACTACAGGCATATAATAAGGGAGAAAAAGTACAATATATTTATTATTAGCATCTTTTAAACAATAAGTTATTACTTATGTCAAATGTATTTTAATATGCATATTTTCTTAAAATTTAGAGTTGGATTCTTTTGTAGATCAAAAAAAGACAATAGAACATCGTGATTGATGTAGTCATAGTGGGTAAATTCACTTTACAAGCTAAGTGATGTATAGTGATTGAATGTATAAAATAAATTAAAATTAAAAAAATAAAGAACATTAAGACGGAATACACAAACAGGCCCATAATTCCTGATGTACAGAAAACAATGAAAGGAGTTAAGAAAATGTTATCACTGCCTCACAGACCACCCCAACACACATGTCTGCACATATACACATACATACACACTGGTGTACATTTTCACACAATGCACACACGTACACAACCACCAGGTTTTTCCTGAGATAGCTGATAATTAGATGCCCATTTGCCTTTTGCTAACTCCAATTAAACCACCTAGTGAACAATGTCCTCTTATGCTCAAGTCCATCAGATGACTGAAGAATCCCACCTTCAGTCATTGAGCAACAAACAGTAAGGATAGTATGAGAAATATTTGGGACTATATGTAATATAGGATAACTAGCAAATAAAATGCTATTTCTGCATCTTTGGAGTCCATATTGCTCCCTGATATAATAAAAATACGATTAAGCTATGACAAGGTCTATAGAGGGGGCAGACTCAAGTATGAGACAGCCTACAATAGATATTAGATCTTGTTTTTCTTTCTTTCTCTTTAATTTTTTTAATTTTAATTTTTATATTTACAAAGCAAAAATTACAGAACTTTTAAAAAGAATTATTTATTTATTTATTTATTTAATTTCATTCATTATTATCATTACTATGGTCTAATTTGATCAAAGAGAGACAAAGGGAAAGTACAAAAGCAAGCCTCCAGGTCTGGGACTTGAACCATGGTCAGCCTTGTTGAAAACCAGTGCCTTTAAAACCATGTTACCTCTTAGCCCCACAGAGCTTTTTTTTTTTAAACTGAGAACTTTACATTTATTTTGTCAGTCAAGTGTTTCTTCTCTTTGCCCCCTCACCCCACCCTGACACTACTATTCTGATCCAAGACACTACAATTCCCACTTGACTCCAAACACTTCTTAAATCTGCCCACCTATTTTACACCTGTCCAACAACACCCTTTATCCTTTACTTCAGAGAGTAAGCAGACCGATGTTTTCAGTGAGGTTATACCAGTCTCCTGATCTAAGCCTTTGAAAAGCTGTTAAAACAGCTTCTCGTTAAACATAGAATAAACTGGAGAAAAAAGAAAATTCAAACTCCTTACAAGGGCCTACAGGGCTTTACATGCTCTGACAACTATCAAACTCCCTGGAGTCTCCTGATACTCTCCTCTTTTACCAATCTACACCTCTCTGGCCGTCCCTTGAGCACACCAATCCCATTCCCTCCACAGGGACTTCACGAGGCCTTTGCTCCTCACTGTTTGCTCATTCCCTGGGACTTGACATTGCACTTCATTCATGTGTGCTTAAACATCGCCTCTGCAGAAATGCTTATCTAATAGACAGTCACCTATAGCATAACACTGACTACTTCTAGCTGGATCTATCATTCCTCCTGGAACTTGCCACTACCTGGAAATTTACTTTGTACTATCTTCCCTATTAGCATATTGGGCTCTGAGGGCCACAGTCTTATCTAGTTTTATTATTGTTTCTTTCGCAGTTCAGGAAGGCTGACTTCCAAATAAGTTCTTAAATTTGGTAAAAATTAATTAATTAGTCCAGCATCTGAGGTGTGATAGAATAATTTGCAATATATGATTTGCAATTAACATGGACATTTGCTCACAGACCTCCCTTGTTCATAAACTGACTAATATATAACACTCACTTTAAAATCTAGGCACTCAGAAGATTTACATACACACACCTGTATGTATATGTGGGCACACACACACATTTTATAGACATTACTAGCAGAGAAACAATACTTCAAATACATAAATTAAATGTCTTGCTTGCACAGTCTAGAAATGTATATTCTTTCGCTATTGTTTATAAATTTTTGGACTACTGAGATCATGAGTTGTAATTAACAGAAACCAAAATATTAAGTAATCTATGATTAACCTGTATAATTTTAGATTTTGGATGTGATACTTACACAAGGACACAACATGTATATGAATGATGAGAGACACAAAAGAACAACTTAGTGCATATTATTATGAACCAATTTGTATCTATAAGGTAGTGAATTTAAAATACACACAATACAAAAATCAGATTTTCATCTTTCATATGATGTAAAGAGTGGATAAAGAACCAAGTTACCTTCGGACGTGTTCTCAGTGTTTGAATGGCCTGGGCTTATGCTCAAATACCTCAGAGTCCACATTTTTTCATGTAAATTTCTAGTTTTAGCTAATTTTTCTACTTGCTAAAATAATCAGCACAGCACGGAAAAAAGCCAACCGCAGGGAAGACAAAGAGGATCCTAAGAAAAAACCACAGCCATACTTTTCCTGACGGGGACCCAAATCTTTTCCTGCCTCAGAGTCTTGCCTGCCCTTACATTATTAAAAAAAAAAAGGGGGGGAGGGAACCAGCAGTTAGTGTAATGGCTATGTCGCTGGACTCCAACGTAGTCGACCACGGTTCGTGTCCCAGATGTGGTGGCTTAAAACTCACGCCAGGCGCATGTGCGTGCGTGCCCAAGATCCCGAGAGGAGAATGGAGGAGAAGGGACTGCGGCGTGACCATCCCCCCGGGGGGTGATTTCTTGCTTTCTGTCTCTATGTCTCTCTCTGTCTGTCTGGTGAGCGCACGCGCCCTATGGTGAAAATCTCTCCAAAAAAAAAAAAGAGAGAGAGAGAGAAAGAGACAAAGACAAAAGGAGAAAGGAAGAAAGAGAAGGAGGAAGAAAAAGAAGGGCAGAAACAAAAGAAGAGAAAAAGAAACAGGTAGAAAAAGACTACTTCCCTCCTGAGCCTGATGGGAGATATTCTCTATTCTTTACCAATTTGGAGATTATGACCTACCGTAGACACTAAGGATGGTTTCTTCTCAGAGTGCTTGATTCCAAATAAAGTTTCTATTTTTGCATTGGCTGTGATATTTTAAAATTTTATACCTCAATTGCTGTGGCAACTGAAGCCCACATATTAAAAGTTTTTAAAATAACAGAAATAATCCTCCCTTACATTCTGAAATTTGCTAGTAGAAATAAAGTCCTTGATTTTTTTCTTGTAGTTTTTGGCTATCTTCATTCAAACATGTCCAGAACTTAATAGTCAAATGTATAGCTGAGACTATCAGAAATCATGAAGGGGAAGAAAAAGCAAGATAAAGACTGAGATCAAGAAGGGGAGAGAAAAAGAAGCAAGCAAAAAGAAATAGAATAAAGACAGCCAGACCAACCTCTGAACTTCATTTCTCTAAAATACACAGTGTAAATAAATAAAGCTGCATGTTGATGGGAAGTTGGAGTAGTAAATAAGTGATGGAATGGCAAATGCCAAACAACTTAAAAGACAAACACCATTCAGCAAGAGCAGCCCCAGCTCAGTAACAGCAGAACTTGAATGCCAAAGCAAACCTATCCTAAATCTCCCCCTTATCTTCCTCACCTCACCATCACTATACTTGTGTTTATTAAAGGTACGAGTAAAAATTTCTATTTTCTTTCAAAGATACAAGGCTCAAAGAGGATTCTTTACAAAAATAAAGAATGGTGTAACTATCATGAACAATATATATACTCTAATTTATACATGTACACTCGTATGTATCTTTGGCAGTGTACATGCCCAGGTACAATTTAAAAAATTAATTTAAAAAAGTGGGAATTATAGTGGCTAAATGGATTTTTGCTCAGAGTTTGTGTCATATATTAATGTGAGTTCAAAAGAGAAATCTGGAGATAGAACAAAGTAGAGCAGTTATAAAGAACAGTACTAATTTCTATTATATGATAGGAACTTTTCTAAAAACTTCACATATTTTTAATATGATGAGACATCAAAAAGCTCATGGAAAATTGAACTGTATTTTAGTGCAATACAATGTGAAATCTAAGCATATATCTTTAATAGTATGCATTTTTTCATGTGCTTTTTGAAGCTACTTCATATTTTAAGTCTTACAACAGGTCAATGAGGTAGGTACCTTTTTAACTACCATTGTAAAGGTGAAGAAGCTGACACACAGACTTAGTAACTAGCCCACCTTGGGTAAGTGACAGAAAACAGCCATTTCCTCCAGAAATACTTATGTGACAATTCTACTTATTAAGACTTGGATGACCCTCTTGCCTGTGTCTTCAATGTCAATATGTAACTCTGTGTTGCATTAGCCTAAGAATGTGTATCAACCTCATTCAGCTTTTAATTATCTAAAAACAGGAGTATATGTTTTTATTCTTCAAGGTAGCCAGGTCTAGTAATATCTCCACAACAAAGAAGGTACTTAATTGTTGAAAGAATGAATGTCATGGCCATGAAAGGGATAACTCGGGAATACAGAATGGAACATAAAGAAGAGCATGGATAGAACCTTCTAGAATCCACCACTGAAGGCATGAGCTGGAACATTTGAAAACTAGTTTATTATCACCAAAAAGAACGGCAAATGATGGAAAACAGAAACTTTACCCAAAGTTAGATAAAATGTCAAAGAACCAGTAAAGAATATCTTTGTTATTGCTAACAAACATTGTTTTCTCTAGGTGATTCTATCATATTTATAAAATATAATGAAATAGTTTAACTTCTTTTGAAATTCATGATATACTCTATATTTATGTATGCTACCTAGCATTTAAACCTTTAAATGTAAAGAAATGTAAAGAAAGAAATGCATTTATATTATTTGCAACAGAGTACATCATTAAATTATTTTATCTTAATCTCTGGGTAACGGAATCATTCATTTTATGTCACTTATGCCTAGATCATTTGTGAGAGGGAAAAAATGCTGAAATAATTACATTTCATGTGTTTATTGACAGACAAATTGGTGTTTGGTGTTTATTATTCTAGTGGCTGTCTAAAGCAGTTCCAGGCTAATAGTTGATAAACATCAGTGAACATTTTGTTTAACTTACATGTTCATCATCAGTTTCTTGAGAAACAGAAATTGAGTACTTTTCATAAAACACACTTTCACTTTCGAGCTCATTGCTGCTGAGTTTATTGAAAAATGGCTTAAAGTGATTAAATAGATTTACCTAATTTGATGAACCACAAAGCTATAATAGCAACTGATTCAGGCTACTTGGTGCATTTGTGTCATTCAATGTGTCACTCCCTACAAGCCACAAGGGACCACAGTACCCTGGAAATGAGGCCAGACTGCCCACAGAACTGCTCTCCCCCTTTTTTTTTAATTGCTAGAGAGTGTGTTCATCAAGGGTGTGCAAGGGAGAGAAAAAGAGAGATCGTTTACAAGAAAGAAAGCACTAAAAATAAAAAAATAAAATAAAAAAGAAAGAAAGCACTACCCAATGGGAAATGCTCATGTTGCAATCCTTTATCCTCCATTTCTCTGCCCTATCAGGATTTGTATTCATGTTGAGTATATTTTTCAGGCCACTGGGGTAGGACGCAAACCACAGTAGGTCATGTGAGATACAATTCCCCATGCATAGAGCTGAACTCCTGTCCCACGGGACTGATCCCTGGATTCTCAATTATACTTTATCATGATTGAAATTTAAATTTAAAAACTGACAATTCTTTTACTGCAAGACTTAAGTATGTTTGGAACTCCTCCATATGTAAATCTACTTTTCAACTGTAAATTTCATGAAATCGAGTATCAAGTATACATAGCAAGTATTTCTGATGAAAATTTAATATCTGAATTGAGACATCCTCTAAGTGTAAAATACATATTAGATTTCAAGTATACAAAAAATGTAAAATATCTTGTTTTTCATTGATTTTTTGTATTTCTTTTCTATTAATTACATTTTCTATTAATTCTATTAATTACATGGAATAATACTTTAGATGTGCATTGTTAAGTAAAATATGTTTATGTTTCATTTTATGTTTTCTTTAAAAAGTTACTAGAATTTTTTAAATGACATATGCTGTGTTAGACTGGGGCCACATGGAGACCCAGGTTTAGATCCTGGGTCAGTCTGGACAAACTGGGCACAGTACATATTCCTGTAATTCTCGCTAACTGCAGAGCTGGGGAAGATGACTGCAGCAGTGAAACCCTATCAAAAAATAACTCTCTCTCTGTATCTCTGTCTCTCTTTCTCCTCTTCCTCTTTCTGTCCATCTCATATGCAAAATAAATGACATATGTGACTTTCATTATACTTATTTTAGGTGGTGTTGCTCGATATGTGCCTTGGAAGGACAATTCCATCTCCATTTAGAACATCTATTTTGTCTACAACTCATCTATAATTTCCCACTTTTCCCAGTGACCTCACCAACCAGCAACCTGGCAGTATAACTGCCCCCTGTACCAAGCGGCCAGCAGGGATGGCAGCACTGAGCACTTCTCTCACCACCCTGATGACCTGAGAGTGCTGGCTGTGCTCACCTCTGTTTCTGAATGCACTGCATTTACTCAGTAAACTCCCTGGATTCTCCTCTTATAAGAATTATTTATGAGAAAAGTCCAGACAAAAGACAGATCTGTCATGTCTTAGAGTCTTTCAGATATAATCACATAAACCAATGGATGAGCCCATAGCAGAAACTAGGACAAACTAGAAGTCTGCCAGATCTGTACTGCTTATTATAAGGCAACCCCTAATAATGACACTTTGTCGACAAAGAAAAGCTTGGGGCAAATGCTATGTCAGATTGAACATCAGCACAAAAGGCATAAAGATGAGATGTCCCCACTCAGAACCATGCCCTCATCAGAGTCACACAGAACGGAAAGGAGACTGTAAGAACCAAGTAGGCCTGAGTTAATTTAGTAACATTAAACTAGAAAATGGCACTGTTCTATAAAGTTTGTCAACTAGTAACGTATAGAAAATGGCACTGTTCTATAAAGTTTGTCACCTAGCTCCATTATTGGGAAGGACTGAAAAGTTTGATTTAGACTAAACATGAGAATAAAATCATGTCTTCCTCTCAGAACAGAACATTATAAAACAGGGACCTAAAAAATATATATCACATGTTCCCTGATTTAAAATGCAAAATAAACATAGTTACTTCAATAATTGATTAATAAAATGCCTTTGGCACCCAAAAATTTAAAAAATAAGTACAGGGATGCTTCACTTATTCCACACTAGAGGGAAACAAAGTAGCTCACATAAATACAATCTTCACAGTTATCTCATTATGAAGAAATAAAAAAAGCTGACATCTAATTTTAACCTAATATTTAAAACAACATTTAAAACTCCACATTTTAACAGGAATATTTTGCAATTACATTTTGCTCTTTCCTGGCATTTTAAAAAGAAATTTTTGAACATGACTTGAAGTTTTTTAGTTTTTTTTTAATGACTCAGGTTCATTATGATCAATTATCACACTACACTGCTGTCTAATGATGCCCAAAGGGACAATTACAGTGTGAAGAACTGTTTGCTGCTGCACCTAAGTGGCCTTACGATGCTGCGCTTTCAGTTCTGGGTTTCTGACCTTGATGGGTTTTCTGTCCTTGCCATTGCTCTCGGCTGTGACTACTCAGAACTATTAGATGTTGATCACGATCGGTGAGTTCCACAACTGTTCTTAATTCTGTGCTTCTACCAAAAATAGCTTGACATGCTTTTAAAAAATAGTGTGAGGCTACCATAAACAAAGCTTCACAGCCATCACCAGCACATGTTTTGGCTCATGAGAAAAATGTTATTACGGTATTTGTTTTCATGCCTCTAACTATGCTTAAGAGGGCTAGGTAGGGTGGTAAGTCTGCCCACAAGATGGTTATGGCAATAACAGTGTGGTGATGGTGATGACGACAGTTCTCACAACTCTAAGGTAGATGATAGGATAAGCGCGTCACTGAATCTTTAGAGTCACACGAGGTAGTCAAAGTATCTTATTGTAAAGAGGGCAAAATGAAAAGGAGAAAGATTCCTCTAACTGTGGTTATGTGCTAATAACTGGTGAACTAGTTTGAGCTCTTGCCCATATCCATTCTTCATAACACCCGCAAGCTCAGTTTCTGTATTTATATTTTCAAATACAGGATTTAAAATTGAGATGCAAAGCATTAGAAGCCACACAGATTAAATTAATTTTAACTGCATGGATTTTATTAAATACACATCTAGCTTGTGTCATTGGGCCTGATGTGAAGGCACTTGTTTTCCTTATCCATCTACTACATAAAAACAATGAGGTATTACATAATTCTTCCAAGTGATAATACCATACTACCGGTTTCCGTTTGTGAAAGTCCCAGGCCATCTGGTGGTATGCTGGTTAAGGCAGCGGGATCCCGCATGGCCAGCTGCAGTTTGAGTCCAGACCTGGTGGCTTGAAAAACACATTGAGTGCATGTGTGTACATGCCTCAAATCCTGAAAGAAAGGAGAAACGGAAGAGAAGGAACTGACCATTCCCCATGAAGTACAAAAAACTTCCATTACAAAGTAAATTGAGTTATAATATTGTGCTTAGGTTGTAAAAGACAGCACTGTTCTTATCACATTTGATCCATTAGCTAATTTATTTGGAAGTTTGGTATATTTGGATACTCCCACATTTCAGGGCGCATTTTGGAGTCCAGAGTCTCCACATCTATGTTCTGTTGGTCTGGACAGTGATTTCCAAATTTTAAATTAATTGTATGACATTTTAAAAGTGTGCCTATTTTCTATGAAATGTGGCACTCTACTTTTATTAAATAACTAGAAGACGTGGCTACATGGGTCCATATTCTCACGTGGAAACAACTGGCAGCAAGATGTGCGTGACAGTCATTTCCAACAGGACCTGTATGCTGCAGGCTGCCACCAGGCACCACCTGGCCTACTTTCCTCAGTTCCCTGCTGGGTTTGAGTTAGGCTTTCATTCTCCAGTAAAAATCTGAAAGTACAACTCAAAATTTACCATAGTATTCCATATTGTAGTTTGGCACACATTTTTAATTATGTTACTTTATATAGTTTGAACCACTAACTTGTGGCATGTAAATAGTATCATTATAAGCTCCTGATACCTAAAACTAAAAGTCAAATGCATGCTCTTAATTCAAAAGCAAAGAGGTAAAGGACATGTGATACCAAAACTCCCTACTTTGTATTGGGTCATCAGAAAAGTCATGGTACTTTTATGTTTTCTATGCAAAAATGCGTGCTTACTTTTCCAATGACCCAACATTATGTCAGGGAGTCAAACTATTAACTCTATATAGTACAGTCGGCCCTCCATGTCTGCAGGTTCTGCATCTGCAAACTCAACTGAGAACACAGCCAGGTCACACCAATTGTTAGAAAATGAGGAAAGAGATGGGTGCCTGAAAGACAGATGTGGAACATGTTATCGATAGATTTTCATTTTCACTTTTATCTGATCCTTAGATTATTTTAAGTAAGCTACAGATAATTTAAAGTAAGCAGGAGAAGATGTATAGGTTATAAGCAAATACTATATCATGTTACATATTTTCATAAGGGACTTGAGCATCTACAAATTTTAGTATCCTTGGGGAGGGGGGGTTCTGGAACCAAACAATCACAGAGACCAAGGGACAAAAGTATGTAATGTTTTTGTTATTATAATAATTATAATATCATTCTGACTAGAAGAATCTCTTTTTTTTGAGAGAGGTTTTGCTATCAGGTGTGTGCATTCACCAGAGAGAAACAACAAGACAGAAAGAGAGAAATTAGGGACCAGACATTGGCATGATGGCTAAGTCGCTGGACTCCCATGTAGCCGACCGTGGTTCAAGTCCCAGACCTGGTGGCTTAAACTCATGCTAGGGGCATGTGCATGTGTACCCAAGATCCTGAGAGGAGAATGGAGGAGAAGGGATTGCGGTGTGGTCATCCCCCTGTGGTGGGGGGTGATTTCTGTCTCTCTGTCTCTGTCTTTCTGGCGAGTGCACGTGCCCTATAGCAAAAAACTAAAAAGAAAAGAAAAGAAAAGAAAAGAAATCATCCCCCAGGGGGGATAGCCACACCGTGGTCCCTTCTCCTCCATTTTCTTCTTGGTATCCTGGGCATGCACACACAAGTGCTCGGCATGAGTTTAAGCCAACGGATCTGGGACACAAACCACGGTTGACTACATGAGAGTCCAGTGACACAGCCATTACGCCAACTGTTGGTCCCTGGAAGAATCTTTAGTTTATTTGTTTATTTATTTATTTATTTATTTATTTATTTATTTGGGGGGAGAGGTTTTTGCTATAGGGCGCATGCATTCGCTGGACAGAGAGAGACAGAAAGTGAGAAATCACCCCCTCGGGGGGATGGTCACGCTGCAATCCCTTCTCCTCCGTTCTCCTCTCAGAATCTTGGGCATGCACGCACACGTGCCCAGTGTGAGTTTTAAGCTACTGGGTCTGGGATGTGAACCGCGGTTAGTCCAGCGAGATAGCCATTACACCAGCCGCTGGTTCCAGTCCCTGGAAGAACCTTATATCTACCTTTTTCACAGAATTCAGCTTTAAAAAAATACCTAACCCTACTAAATCACCTTATAGTGTCATCTCCATGGTAAGCATGATGATAAATATTTTAGAGAGAGAGGTAAAGAAAATAGGGAAAAACATTTCAAGTAAAATGTGTTTGATAAGAAACCATAAACTATTAATTTACTTTCACATTTAATATAAAAACAATAAAAATATCACTGAAATCAATAAATAAACAAGTGTATATTTAGAATGTGACATCATGTGTGATGATTAAGGACAATAGAAAAAAATGAGAAGCGCTATGTGGTGGGGAAAGATGGGAGACTAATGAAGTTATCTGTCATCATGTGGTGAGGGAAATAGGTAAAGTGCTTTATTCTCAAAATTGAATGACACTTTGTAAAGGTTATGACTGTAGTCATCACACCTGTCATCACCTCACACAAACCAGGTGACCACACCTAGACATTTGATTTCCTGTGCTATCTATAACATAATGCGAAAAACAGAGCTCCAGTCTTGAAATAGCTATTATGTTTTTTATTTCCTAAAACACTGTGAGAAAAATATTAACTATAACTACCCCTAAGTTTTACTGATAGACAAGTTTTCTCCTTTAAACAGATAGAAGTTGAAAGGCTACACAAATGTCTAATCTTAGGGAGATGTTTCAACCTGGAAATGAACAATGAAATAAAACCCGTGTCTGGCAAATTCTCTCACCTATGGTGAAAAAACAAGAGACTGAGTACCCATAGTACAACTCAACAGGAATCTTTCAACATCATAAAATGTGAATGAGAAATTAAGATATTAGAAACAATTATGCCTAATCACCAATCTAAATTAATGAGGGGAAAGTCCTAGAAGTTGAATAATTTTATATTACTTATAAATATGTGTCCTTTCAAAATTACAAAAAGATTTTCTAAAAATAAGTGACTCAATATATTGGGTCATTGGAAAAATCAAGATACACTTTTGTATAGAAAAATAGAAAAAAAAAGTCTTTATCAGCGGCATAATGCTAAGAAAATCACTCAGCTAGAAAAATGAAATAGCACTTCATAATCTAAAACTGCTAGCCCATACTCTCAAAAAAACAGACATCCTTAATAAGTTGTTTTGTTATATACAGATAAAAATAGAAAAACTGATTTTTGCTCACCTTTCACCTGCTGTTTTAAAAGGTCAGAAACAAAATCCAGATATGATTACTACTATAAACTCCACATAATCCTAGAGTTGAATGGATAGTCAATTGAATACGAATCCTAAGACCATTTTCACAAGTACATACCACTAAATAAAGCAAAAGAAGTTGCTTTGAGGGCAATAAGCAGACTTTTCAAATTTAAGGTGAATTACCTAGTATTATATTACTATCCTACTTCAGAACGAGTCTGGATTTGGGAAGGTGAGTGTTATAAGTGAACAAGGTTTAAATACTCAAGATACTTTCACGATATCCCTAAGCACCTAGATTTTATACTTGTGGGGAATAAATGAAGCAGATAATACCAGGAACAAAGTTTATGTAAAGACGGTAAATCCTTACCCCTGTGCTCTGCTCTGCATCAATAGAAACCTTTCTGCTAGACTGAATAATCTCATAAACCCTGTGAGAGAAGTTATATTTCTACTATTCGAACTCAAATCCAGACAGATTAGATTGATATTACGACTTTCATAATCTCTTTTACAAAAGAGAATTAGTCTGTCTGAATTTTGAAACTAACTCTACTTTCTTTGAAATACTAGATTTAACTGTTTTCCTTAATCAAGTTGAAATAAAGTTCTGGTTTTGTTAAGAAAAAAAAAACATTAAAAGGAAAAGAAATTACTGTAAAAGAAGAAAACAGTAAGACTCTGTATGAGACATCTAATATTCTCAAACTATTGTATAGAACTATTGTTAATATTCTAAATAAAGAACAGGCTGTAAGTTACTATTTGATTTTTATTGTTGACTTCTTTTGGATTAGCTCTTTGCTAAAACTATGTCCAAAATTATTATTTAATCATCCATAATTTGATTTATATAAAGCAAATACAACAGGTATTTTTATGTCTAAAATGATGCTACTTAAATATTATGTGCATTAAATGTTCAGAAATCTATTCAAAGAAATGAAAAAACAATTTTATTTTATACCTTTTGTGGCACGTTTAAATATATTGAAAATATTAACTTCCTAAAGGTTTATTGGGGTCAGCAGGGAGTTTAGTGGTTAAGGCTCTGGACTCCCACATGGCTGACTGTGGGTGTCCAAAATCCGGAGAGAAGAATGGAGTAGAAGGGACTGTAGAGTGGCCCTGCCCTCAGGGGTGATTTCTCAAGTTCTTTTACTGTCTCTGTCTCTCTGGTGGGTGTATGCACCTCTAACAAAAATCTCTTTTAAAAAAATGATTTATTATGTAGAACATACTCATTGTTAAATAAACAGGTCAATATATCTATAAATAAACTGATCAGAAAAAAAAGCAGTTTCTGATTTTTGAAAAGATATGTTCATATTAACTAACCTGAACAATAATTTAATTCAGTGATCTACAAACTTTTCTGATTATATACTCTTATCAGTAAAAACTCAGCACATCCTTCCATATATGTATTTATCTATTAATTGTTCCACTTTAGTAATATTGTAAATACAATGAAACTCAAACACAAACAGTGATTTGAAAATAAAGATGAAATAATCAAGGTCTTTCTAAAGTTATGACCACTTTGATATATGATTGTTGCCCTGACTAAATAGTTCACTGAAATATGGATTTCTAAAGTAATCAATAACTATGAAAGAAGAGAATCAATGGCTATGATTACTAAATTATAAAATTCGATTTTTCAACTCCATCCACCAGGAATCACCATTCCTAAAATTTGTTTTCCATTTCCCCCTCACATTAATAAAGTGATTTTGCCACCTAATAATATGATCCATTTACATTTATAAGCAATGGACTTAAGATATACTCAAACTGGAAACTTTGCCAATGTTTGGCAATGGCTACCTTCAAGATTAGTGTGTGTTCAAATGAACTTTTATACTGAAATTCTTTGTGGCAAATAAATCACAATGCTGATATTTTCTCTCGAATTATTTATCCATACCAGAACTTCCTTCAAAAGCAGTTACTTCAAATTAATGTTTTTAAATGTGACTTATACTCTGAAAGAAGTGATTTTCATTATTCAGGTTACTTCCAAAACTTCTGATAAACATGTGTCCAGTAACTTCCCAAACAGATGTATCCATTAATGTGTCCTAGTATATGTGCATCTCTAACTTTACCAGAGAATACAACTTGTTTCCAAAGTGGTTATACACATAGCTCTTTGCCCTTTGTTATTTTATCTGTTATATTGGCAACTTTTAGTACAAGAAAGAGAGTTATTTCACTCAAAGACAAAAACACAAATTCATATATTATTTCAAAGACCTCTTAAAAATAACTTAAGAGCAAGGCATTCATGTCTTAGATTCTTAGGTTTTAATCTTGATAATTTAGATGTCATAAACTTTTTAGCTAATATATTAAAGGATAAGAATCCTTAAATTAATATTTATCATTAAAATTGATTTAGTCAGTGCTACAGTTTGAGTGGCCCTCAAAAATACATGTGTTGAGATTTGGTTAAATACCTGCATGGTGTTAAAGTTTGGAGTCTTTGAGTGAGATGAAGTGACTAGAATGTGGCACTTGTGACTGACTCCTGGTGGGTTTATAAGGAGACAGACACACACACAGACAGACACACACACACACACACACACGCACAATAAACAGATATACATTCCTGTTCTCCCATAAGGTAATACCCTGCATGGCCCTAGGACCCAACCAACAGAAAAACCCTGATCAGATGTGGTTTCTGGACCTTGACCTCTGCATTGTGAAATAAATAAAAAATATATTCTCTTAAATTATCCAGACTTAGGCATTTTTTTTAATTAGCAATGTAATAGATTAGAACAGCACTCTATGTAAATATAAGCTGTCTTTGAAAAGTTCACGAAAAATGCAAATGAAAAATCTATTCATGGATTTCATTTATTTTCCTTCTTTTCTATCTTTTTCTTTTTTGTCGTCCCCCACCCCCGAGAGTATATATACTCACCAGAGAAAAACAGTGGGGTATGGTCATGCAGCAGCCCCTTCCCAGTATCCCTCCGCCCTGTTGAGATTTGGGACATACACAGGCATCTGGCATGCTTTCTCTGACATCAGAACTGGGCCATGTAGTTAGTCATGGGATCCAGTTCCCTCAACAGCCAGGCCTTGGGGCCAGTCCTCAAAATTGTTTTGTACCCAAATAAACATGTAGTTTAATTCTTTTTCCCATGACGTTTTGAAGTCTCCTCATATGGTAAAGTTTTATTTAGAGTATTTGAACCTATGTTTATGAAGGCTTATCTCAGGAATTTAAGAGTGGCTTAACATTCAAAATCAATCAACGCAATTCACCATATTAACAAACTCTGTGTGTGTGTGTGTGTGTGTGTGTGTATGTATATGTATATGTATATAATGAATATTATACATTATATATTATTATGTTATTGTACATTAATATAATATATAATGAATATATATTACATAATATACACGAATATTATATCTATTATAGTACATTAATAATAGATATAATATACATGAATATTAGTATATGTATATATTAAGGAATATATATATCAGGATATATAATACATATAATATTAAGGCACTGATATTTATATTAGGATATAATACATATAAATATCTGGTACTCAAACCATGGTTGACTATGTGAGAGTCCAGAGACATCATAAGAGCCAAAATTCCACTCCACTCTGAGAACTGGAAACAGGGAAGACTCACATAAATTTCCTTCTATATCCTAACTTGTAGAAAAGGCTTAGCATAGTTAAGAAGCACCAAATATTATATTGTCTATATTGAAAGGTATTTTTTTCCCACATAGTTATTACCCTATACAAATAAAAAGCAAACTAGATTCATTTTGTTTCTGTGGAGAACTCTAGTAACTCAAGAGTGGAATAGCTTTTAATCTAATGGTTGTCATAATATGAACGTATGCTGATGGAATATGATTATATTAATTTTGCACCCAAATATACGTTTAAAGGAAAAATATGAGAATTACCTCTACTATGTTAACTCCTTGAGATTATCATCTTACTTTGAAAAGAAATATTCGACAAAGAAAAGATACCAATCTGAAGACTTAGTATTAATTAAAGCATAATAGTTACTAAAGCTCAGCAAATCTGCACTTGTTGTTTTACCCACTGTATGTACACAATGCCAGATGAGTGTGCAAATGGGATTTAAAACTGAGAACATTAAATTATCTCCACTTATTTCTCAGTCCAGAAACTCATGAAACTTATAGGTGACAGATTTGTCATAAAGTTCTCTTTACCAACTAAAGAAAAGACTACCCTAACTCTTATGAACTGTCATTAGTAATTTAGTAAAGCTAGAAGGCAGTTCAGCCAAGTAGACAGAAAATTAAAACATGGGCAGCTCCTGATTGGAAATTTATTCATAGCAGGTAATGAAATAGCACAGTCAGGATCTCTGGCATTACTCAGAGTGAGAGATTTAATTCTGATAACTTTGATGATGGCACTTGAATCAGAGATTATAGATGGTGACAGGTTGTGACATATAGAGAGGATGAAAATGAGCATTAGCAAAGTATCTCTACAGAAGTGATTCTACATAAGATCATTTTTTTCAAATAGTAAACATAATAATTTCAAAAATTTCTATGGAAATTTTTCAAAGGAGAGGCTAGGCCTTAAACAAACCATGTACAATTTTTATGTTTGCCAGTGGATTATGATATTAAGCTGCTTATCAAAGGTAGTGGGTGAAAGAAAATTTACATTTAAAATATGAAATATAAATGGAAGTTTCTGATTTCATCTGGAAAAGGAACAAACTCAAAATTATAGATAGATTAGCTATCATATGAAGAGGGTAAAAGTAAAAGCCTGGGTTATTATGTATTTATATACTTGTAAAGGTTACTGATTAAATACACTCATAATATAGTTAAATAAAAGTATGTTATTTACATTTCTGAAGAATCATTTTTATTTTGAATTCATATTTTTTATATTTTCTAATTATCTATAATAGTATTCTTACTTTTATAATGAAAAGTATATTCATAAAAATTTGCCTATTTTCTCTATAACAGAAATATGGCTAAGGTAGATAATATTTCTACATGGACAGGTATTTAAGAGCATCTCTTGAATTTGTGGAGTAGCATATTCACTGTGCATAATAAAAATTTGTTATACATGAGAATTTTAAAACAATGCCTTAAAATTCTTCTTCTTTTTTTTTTTTTCTTTACAGACACTTTTGCTGTCGGGCACACGCACTCACCAGAGAAACAAAGAGAGAGACAAGAGATAGAAAGTGAGAAATCACCCCCAAGGGAGATGGCCACACTACAATCCTTTCTCTTCCATTCTCCTCTTGGGATCTTGGGCATGCATGCACATGCAGCTGGCGTGACTTTTAAGTCACCAAGTCTGGGACTCAAACCATGGTTGATATGTGAGAGTCCAGAGACGTAACCCTTGCACCATCTGCTGGTTCCAAGCCTTAAAAATCTTTAATATTCCTATTCCATGAATCTGTAACTGACCAATTGCTTATAGCAGAAATGACACTGTGCCAGTTTCCAGACCCAGGATATGTGGAATGATATTCAGCATGTCTTCTCTGGAACTCTTACCCTTTGATAAACCCAAGTCATCTGTTGAGCCAGCAACTAAGAAAGGCACTCAAGTGCTCTGTCTCACAGCCATGGCTAAGTTGCCTGCTGACATCCAGCACCACTGCCAATCATGAGACAATGATCCTAAGTGGCCGTTGCACAGCTAAGTGAGCAACCCCAACTTAAAAAAACATGAAGAGAAGAGCAATCTCCATTGAGGTATGCCCAAATTGCAAATTTGGGAACACAGCAAACAATTGTGTTTGTCTTAAGTCACTAGATAGAGTGTTGGTTTGCAGGAACAAATTGCCAAAAGAGCAACAGAAAGCTTTAATCATGAATGCTAAGGTTATAAAAATGTCTTTGGAATTGTACTAAAGCAATGTTAATTTATATATGTGTGTGTGTGTGTGTGTGTATATGTATATATGTGTGTGTGTGTGTGTATGCATATATGTATACACATATACATATACATAGAAAGAGAGCAAGAGAGGGAGAAGTAAGAATAAAGGGAGATAAATGTAAAAGGAAAACCCTGATAGATTTCATCAGGCTATATAAATTTTATCAACAGACTGTCAAATAAATTACTCAAAAATACAGAGAAAATAATTCAATAATTTCTAGCATCATTAGTATTTTATATACTGGAAAAACTTAAGTACTATGTAATTATTTTAAATGTGACTACACACTGGATTGTAGGATTTTATCTGTCTTGCTTACTTATGTCAAGACCAATAGTATAAGCCTACATAGGAAATTCTATAAAAATTGGAAATTTAGATATTGGCCAACTAGAACAACGTGTAGAATAATAGAAATACGTTTTAATGGAACACAGGAATATGTTTACAGAGGCCCAAGCCTATATAACAAAGCAATGTCATAATAATAACAATAAGCTAAAGCCATACTACACATTGTTTGCCAAAAGTATGTCTCTGAGAAAAATTTAGTTAATTTAATAAATTTAATATTGAATAACAATGTTCAATTTCTGCAATGGAAATGTTTTTGAAAACAATTATGTAGAATCCTTTTTCATTAGAAAACTGATAAGTTTAAATGCATTTTGGGAGTATATGCCACATAAAAATAAACTACAATAGTATTTTAATAAAGAATTATTTTATAAGATAAAAATCCACCCACTTAATAAATTTCTTTTTGTGGTGTAGTGCTACAGTACAATTGTTTTAAAACATAAATATTTTATCATTTAACATGTGTTGTCTTTTGTAAGGAACAAAGGAACAGTTCTTTTTTTTTTCCCCCCATAGTATGTGTGTGCTCACAGGAAAGAGACAGTAAGAGAGAACGTGAGAAAACACCCCATGGAGAAATAGCCGTGTCACAATCCTTTCTCTTCCAATATCTTCTTAGGATATTGGATACTCATACACATATGCCCAGTGTGATTTTCAAGCTGCTTACTTAGGGACTCAAACTGTGGTTGGCCAAGGGGAATTCAGTGCCTTAACCACGATGCTACCTGCTGACTACTGTAAGGAAGAATTCTACAGAATAGAATCAACCCTCAGTCATCCCAATGTGAACAAAAGAGTTCAATTAACTGTATTGTTTGTGCATACCCTGCTTTCATAAGATTTACTCAATAATACAATTTGTAGGGACCAGCAGTTAGTGTAATGGCTATGTCGCTGGATTCCCATGTAGTCGACCGCAGTTCGAGTCCTGGACCTAGTGGCTTAAACTCATGCTGGGAGTGTGTGCATGCGTGACCAAGATCCCGAGAGGAGAGAGGAGAAACGAGGAGAAGGGATTGTGGCATGGCCATCCCCCCAGGGGGTAATTTCTCGCTTTCTGTCTCTCTGCCCCTCCCTGTCTTTCTGGTGAGCACACGCGCCCTATAGCGAAAACCTCTCCAAACAAAGAAAAAGATAATAATACAATTTGTAGGGCTGGGTCATATAACGCGAACAGGTTCGGACCTTTTTATTTTCTATAAATCTACAGCATAAAAAGACAAAGTATAAAAAGCTGATGGAAATACAAAATATTCATATACAGGGAATTATACTAGCCCTAAAACTCTGCCTTTTCTTATCATGAAAAACTCGAGAATGAGAATGATTAATAGATTTGTGGCAGAGTGAAGCTAGGCCTGTGATCCTGCCAGCCTCATGTGCCTTTTTTCACATATTATCCTATCTCATCTCGCATGAGTGATTCCTATATGGCTAAGAACAAAATAATGTTAATGGTATAAAAAAAAAGTGAAGCAAAACAATGTTCTCAATATAAAAGTAATCTATGTTGAAAAATGGCAATTCTTTATTTTATAAAAGTATTTCCTGAATTATTTTTGTGCATTGCACATCTTCCAGGTATGAATCATGCAACATCCAAGGAACATTCATTAAACTTTTTCAAAAATATTTATTATAAAAAATAAGTTACACATTACTTGATACTATTTTAATATGCCTGAAATCATATTTTATAAAACTTTTACTTAATAAGGTTATGAGCTGATAGAATTTAAATTTCTGTCATATTTAGCTTTTTAGATTTAATCACCCAAAACATCCTTCTACTTAAACAGTAGCAGAGATCACATATGTGTTTAATCTTTATTTTTTTTAAAAACACTTGCTACATATTATGTGTACTTGCTGGAGAGAAACAAAGAGAGAGAGAAGAAAAGAAGAAATTGAAGAACCCCATCCATGGGAATTAGTCGCACCTCAATCCCTTATCCTTCATTTCTCCTTTTGAGATTTTAGACACACATACAATGTGTTTTTCAAGAAGATCAGACACTTGAATAGTACATTTGGCCACATGGGATCCAGCTGCCTTAACCACCGTGCCACTAACTGGCCCAATCTTTAATCTTATACAACTGCTTCAATATTAAGCCTTAGTCTTCTGCTCTGTAGCATGGCCATAATACTACTTACCATGTATAAGCAGAGTTGCTGTGCAGACTAATTCAGATAAAATATGTCACTAATACATCTAATACTTGGCACAACACCTGACACATATTATACACTAAGAATATTGGTTACTGTAGTTACAAATTAATAATTAAGCTGCCATAAAAATGGTAGTCTTACTGAGATATCAAAACATGAAATATGACTTTTTAAGATGGACTACTTAAAACAATGTGTATTTCTCAGGGTTGGCAGGTGGCATGGTAGTTAAGGGTGCTGGCATCCCACATGGCCAACTGTGGTTTCAGCTCCAGACCTAGCAGCTTGCATTCTCACTTTCTCTCTCTCTCTCTCCCTTTCTCTCTCTCTCTCTATCCTTTCTGGTCAAATTAAAACAAATTAATAAAGAAATAAAAGTTAAATATAACATTTATTAAAAAAAAACAATGTGTATTTCTCTATTAAAAGGAGATTTACTATAGTCAAGTCAACCTAATAGAAAGGTCTTTTAGATACTAAAAATAAAGTGATTCATATTAAAACTTTTAAATAGTAATGTAACAAATATATTTTAAATTATATAAGATCTATTAAACCAAAATTCAGTGCAGCATACCATATGCTATATATGCAAAACAAGGTAAAATTTCTTGTACAATTAAAAAGGGTTAAACTAAGAACATTAACTAGCAGAGAGAAAGCACACATACATTGAATTCGGTGAAATTCCTTGAAACTTATTTTAAACAAAGACAACATTTTCATATTATATGCACTTACTTGGAGTAGGCAAACAATCTACTATCCCAAAGATCATGTGTCCCTCTAGGTCCAGAATGAAAATAACAGGAATCGGTCCCATCAAACATATTCAGTCCATCTTCTGAATTTTTTGAAGCATGGCTATGAACCACATCTAAGAGGACTACAATACCCATTGAATGAGCTGTGTCAACAAGTTCTTTTAGCTCTTCAGGTGTTCCATAACGGCTAAAAGAAAATAGAAAAACAAGATCATATCATGTTGAAAACAAATAGCCAGTTGCCCATCAATGTTTCACCAGCACAGTACTAGATACTTTAAATATGCAAATGAAGTATGATTCCATGCTTAGATACAACTCAAGGAGGCTTAATATTTGTTAAGAAAATTTGATAGCCTTAAATAAAAATGAATCAGACTATTAAAAATAGATTTATAACCCTAAAAAATTCACATTTTGAGAACATAAATAGTATAACTCTATATCTCTATCCTCAAACCTTCAGATTCCATCTCCAAGCCTAGCTAGCCATGGTCATTCTAACTCATGTGTCTCCCCATTCCTCTAAATGCATACAGTGGGGCACCTTTATAGTATTCCTTTGCCCGTCCATGGTACCTTTATTTATACCACCCCTTCTGAATTTATCCTCAAACTAAAATGTTCTCGGGTATCAGTGGACCATGACAAGGTACCATGTCTCTCACCACCCAAGCAGTAGGAATGATCAGCTCACAGGGAACTGAGTTTATGTTAAAAGCAGTCTCCTAGTCTGCATGATCTAGAAAACAAAAGTCACTCCCACAGGAAGGACTTCCTTAACCTATGTAAAATCTCAGCATTACAGTCTTCCATAGCATCAGCTTTGCCCTTTAAATAAACAATTACCCTTAGGGGTCAATACAGTGGATCAGCAGTAAAATGCAACTCAGTGCTTTGCAATCCCACAGGAGAAGGCACCTGTCCAAGTCTGAAGAGCACCCTGCATATGTGGGATATGTGTGTGCCCATCAGGCAAGGCTGGCTAAAAGCTGGGAGTGGATTGTGGCATCAAGAACCTGTTGAGGTCTTTCTCTCTCAAGAAAAGAAACAAACAAACAAAACAAAAACCCATCAAATAAAAAACAATCGCCCTTGTCACTAATTATTTATTATATTTCTTCCTCACTAGACCATATGCTCCCTGAGAGCAGAGGTTGTGAACATCTGGTACCCCATGATACAGTGCACAGCTTAGAATACAGCAAGTCTCTGATAGCCAGCTCCACTAAGCAGCAAGAATTTTCTTTTAAAAATACTAATGATCATGTTATCGTCAACTTAAAATCATACTCATGCCTCCTACTGTCCCGTAAGATCACGGTCCTTATCATAGTCTCCTTCGCTGCCATCCTCTCTAATCTAGTTCCTTCCAATATCATAAGATTATCCTGTACAATCCACCCTATTCCTCTCTTTAACCCAGTAACCTAACCTTTTTTCCAGTCACTGAACAGCATGTTCAGTAAATGAACATGACCAGCTTCTGTGGTGCAGGTGGCAGAAAACTGAACTCCAGTGTTGGAAGCTATAAGGTCAACTATGGGTATAGGTCTATGGCTCAACCCAGTTGACCTGAACCACTCCAGGTAAATGAACATGCCCAAGATCCTAACCAGCTAGAGGGTTACGGAAGGGGACTACAGCATAACTAGACTTTGTTGAGGGTGTTTTTGACTCTCTCTCTCTCTCTCTCTCTGTCTCTTTCTGTTCTGCACATGTGCTATCTTAAATAAATTTAAATATGTATTTTTTAAAAAATAAATGAGGCTGGTTTTTTTATTTACTCATTCAACTATTCATGTCTTTCTTTGTTCGATAAGTACAGAATTATCTACCATATATCATGAAATTCTCTATGCTCTGGAGAAATCACAATTAACAAAATAACATCACTGTCCTTAGACATAGTTCAGAAGCAACAAAAACATAAGCAAGATATGTGGAATGTCAGATAAATATTATAAAGAATAAATGTTAGAAATGTTATGAAAAAAATGAAGAAAAGCCATTGGTGCGAAGGGCAGGTATACTATATTTAAACAGAGTCATCAACTGAAGTTTTACAGAGAAGAAAATATCTGAGCAAGGAGCAAGGCGTGAGAATATTTAAGGAGAAGAGCATTCAGGTGCAAGGACACTGGGGGCAAGAATGAACTATAAACATTAAGGAAGAGCAAAAAGGCTAGTGTACCTGGAGTGGAATGGTCAATAAATATGAGCCTAAAAAGACACACAAAACTCAGATCAAATGGGGCCTTACAAAGAAAGCCAGCCAGTGATGTGGTGGTTAAGGCAGCTGGATTCTACCTGGCTGACTACATGGTTTGAGTTCCAGATTCCACAGATTGAAAACAAGCTGGGCACATGTGTGCATGTGTCCCAAATCCCAAAAGGAGAGTCAAAGAGAAGAAATTGTGGTGTGGCCATCCCCATTGCGGGGAAATTCTCACTTTTGTCTCTCTGTCTCTGTGTGTGTGTGTGTGTTTCAGGCAACCACACATATCCTCAGGCAAAATTTAAAAAATAGGAACAATGTAAGGTATTTGGCTTTATACCAATAATAATAATAATAATAAACATAAGGAATCATTAGAGGGTTCTGGGATAGAGAATAACATGATCCTGTTTTCATTTTAAAATGATTACCCCAGCCATGGTGTAGAAAATAGACCATATAATTTGGTAAGATTAAGTTAGAAAAGAGAACAAGAAAAAAGAGTGACCAAAGAGCTATTGAAATAATTCAGGTAAGAGATAGTAGCAACTTGGACCAGGTTGCTAGCAGTGGGGGCAGTTGATGTAGCCAGATTTGGAGTTTGTTTTGAAGTTACAGATGGCTCGGTTTTATAATAGCTAGAGTGTAGGGAGGGACAGAATGGGAATAGTCAAGTATAGTGCCAAGATTTCTGGCTTGAACAATTGGAAGATGAAAACATCATTTATTAAATTAAAGATGACAAGAGGGGGCTGAAAGATAAGATCTCGAATGTAATCTTGGAAACATTAAGTTTGAGATACATATTAGAAATCTCATTCTCAAAAAGACACTGCCTGAAGTTCACAAAACAGACCAGGACTGGGGACTTACATTTGGAAAATGGCATATAAAGTGTATTTAAGCCATAAACATGGATAAGACTCCCCAGGGCACTGCATATGGATGTGGTGGAGAATAGAAGCAAGGAACGAACACTGGAAAATCCCAATAGTTTCTGACCATAAAAATGAGGAGGAAAGCAAATAGGATAAAAAGACCAACCACTTGCATGGGAAAAACAATAATGTGAGGGCTTAATATTCTGGAAGTCAAGGAAAAGAAATCTTCCCAAAAGGTGTTAGTAACCAATCATACCTAATGTTGCTGACAGTTCAAGAAAGCTAAGAATTGACCTTCATACTTCACTCTTACTGAAAGCAATTTCAGTTCAAAGGTAGATAGCATACTTGGAATGAGTTCAAAAAAGAATAGCAGCAGAGGGCTTAGAGATAATAAATATAGGTAATTTACTCAAGGAGAACTTCTGTAAAGAAAAGCAGGTAAATGAATAGCTATCATTTTTCCATTCTTGGAAAGTTATCTATATCTACATATGCCCACTCCACCCCTTTTCCCAGTCAATCTTTTTTTTTTGTTTTTTTGGTTAGTCTTTGCCATAGGGCAAAGGCACTCACCAGAGCGGAGTGAGACAGAAAGAGGGAAAGTGAGAAATCAGTACAGGAGGATGACCGTGCCACAATCCCTTCTCCTCCATGCTCTCTTGGGCTTTTGGGCACGCCTGCACATGCACCTCACCAGAGAGGAGTGAAACAGAAAGGGAAAGTGAGAAATCAGTGCAGGAGGATGACCGTGCCACAATCCCTTCCCCTCCATGCTCTCTTGGGCTTTTGGGCACGCCTGCACATGCACCCAGTGTGATCTTCAAGCCACCTGGTCTGGAACTCAGACTGCAGTGGGTCATGTATCTTCAAGCCACCCTGTCTGGAACTCAGACTGCAGTGGGTCATGTGGGAATCAGTCATCTTCATCACCATGCCTCCTGCTAGCGCCACCCAGCTAACTCTTAATCAAGTTTTACATCTCACAGCTTGCCTCTAGTCTAAACTTGTCAGACCCCAGACTCCGCTATTCCAGCACCTGTCATTTCTTCTTAGCTTTTAATTAAAGGCAGAAATCACAATATGTATGCTTATTGGATTAATATCTGTGAGCTACCACACTGTAACTCCATGAGGAAGAGCCAATGTTGGACTTGCTCAGTTTGTGGTCATTCAGATCAGCAGCTCTTTAATTGCTTAGGATCCCTTGGTGACTATCTACCCAAAAAGTCACATTCTTTAGATTTCGACCTGAGAGAAAGGGCAGTCCTTCTATTTATAGTATATATCCAAATAAGGGCCTTGTTAGTGATTTTCTTATATGAATCAACCTCTTTCCAGAAAACCAAAGTTCTCTGGGACCATAAGGTGGCCCTGGTGGTTAAGGTAATGGACTTTCACATGGCTGACTGTGGATTGAGTCCCATACTTGGTGGCTTGAAATTCATGCCAGGTGTGTATGTATGCGTGCCCCAAATCCCAAGATGAGAGTGGAGGAGAAGGGATTGTGGTGTAGCCATTCGCTATATAGGTGATTTCTCACTTTTCTCTCTGCCTCTCTGGCAAGCATACATGTCCTATAACAAAAATATTAAAATAACAATAATAATAATAATAATAATAATAAATTCTTCATACTAGCAGCTCTTGTAAGATATGAGCTTCTGACTAAAGTTTGCGTCTTCAAACAATTTCAGCAGGTAACTACTGAATCAATATATTTCATTAGAAAAGCAGCATTAAATCAGAGCCAACCTCTAAAACTAGATGGAAAGAGAACCTATGACCTTAGTAAAAGAAAATATGTTTAGCTTCTATTAACCCTTTTAATTCTAATAAAGATTAGAAAACAATGTCACATAAAATGTAAAAATTCACTTTAGTTTTAAACTTTTTGCTTAAAATAAAATTGGAGGGCAGGCATGATAGTGAAATGGTCACACAACATTCCACAATGATGAATCCACTCCTGGGTTCACTTCCTGATGAGTCCTTGTACACACCGGGCATTGTAGTATATATCCAAATAAGGGCCTTGTTAGTGATTTTCTTATATGAATCAACCTCTTTCCAGAAAACCAAAGTTCTCTGGGACCATAAGGTGGCCCTGGTGGTTAAGGTAATGGACTTTCACATGGCTGACTGTGGTTTGAGTCCCATACTTGGTGGCTTGAAATTCATGCCAGGTGTGTATGTATGCGTGCCCCAAATCCCAAGATGAGAGTGGAGGAGAAGGGATTGTGGTGTAGCCATTCGCTATATAGGTGATTTCTCACTTTTCTCTCTGCCTCTCTGGCAAGCATACATGTCCTATAACAAAAATATTAAAATAACAATAATAATAATAATAATAATAATAATAAATTCTTCATACTAGCAGCTCTTGTAAGATATGAGCTTCTGACTAAAGTTTGCGTCTTCAAACAATTTCAGCAGGTAACTACTGAATCAATATATTTCATTAGAAAAGCAGCATTAAATCAGAGCCAACCTCTAAAACTAGATGGAAAGAGAACCTATGACCTTAGTAAAAGAAAATATGTTTAGCTTCTATTAACCCTTTTAATTCTAATAAAGATTAGAAAACAATGTCACATAAAATGTAAAAATTCACTTTAGTTTTAAACTTTTTGCTTAAAATAAAATTGGAGGGCAGGCATGATAGTGAAATGGTCACACAACATTCCACAATGATGAATCCACTCCTGGGTTCACTTCCTGATGAGTCCTTGTACACACCGGGCATGAGTGCAGAGGACTGTGATACTGGATAACAGAGGCAGGGGTTGGATTACAACATGAAGGCCCTGCTGGGGGAGCATCTCTCTTTGTCTTTTTTTTTTTCCCCCTCTCTCTCTCAGTCATGGAATAAATAAATAAATTAATTTTTTTAAAAAAGAAAAAGATGGATATAATGAGTATTCCATTTTACCTTGAAGCTGCAAAGAAGCTTGTGACTTGGTAACCAAAACTGGCGTAGTAAGCATGTTCCATGATTGCCATCAACTGAATGCAGTTGTATCCTGCATAATCAAAGGTCAAATAGAGATTACAAGTCACATTTAAAAAATAAAATAAAGTCCTTCTTCTTAAGGCATTAAATTTTACATACAATTTAGAAACTTTGATCATTTGTAAAAGTTCTATTACATTAACATCTCGTGCTTGTCTGACCTTCTAATACAAAATCCGACAGTTTCTTAGAGGTATACTCTGACTAGCTATTTGAAATGTCACTTTAACAAGTAATAAGTGATATGCAAATTTATCTTAATTTGGCTTTAGAATATTAAAGATGGCAATCTGCATATGCTAAACTTCAGTTGCATTCTTAATATTCATAATGAAAATTATGAAAGCTAATAAAAGTACTTGATTCCATGATGTATACATTTTATTTTGCCTTTTTCTTTATATTTATTTTATATATTCAGTAATTATCACCAAATCCATTCTTCCATAGCTTTTATGCAGTCAGCATTAATGCTTCTACTTTCCCTCTTTTGCACTTATAAAATTATTCCAAAGTTGCACGTGTACACACATTTACATAAACACACACAGGACACACCACACTTCATTCTCTTGAATATGTTTTGCTCTACTACTTTGTGAAGTGACTCAAAAAGGTAGGTATTATATTTTTAAACATCCATGACATTTAAAGGGATTAACTAATATATTTTTAACATAAGAGAATAATGAGAGGAGAAAAAAACTTTAGCTTAAAAAAAACTGGGAAAATCAGGTTTATCTTTTTTAAAGTATAATTTGATACAACTTTCGAGTATGTTTTGATTTCTTTGAAGTTACATTTCAAGCCATACACAGAAAATAGTCTTATTCTATTCTCCATGTCCAACTCATATAAGATTTACAATTTTTATAAGGTTTCTATAAATGTTTATAAACAAACAAAAGTGTTGCATTAATTTCATTATTTTTGATTGATAATTGGTAGCTTCTAATATACATATTTTGGTACATCATTTATACTAGAAAAATAACAAATTCACATTTTGGAATTAAGGATTTGTAAATTTGAAGAAGAGTGTAACCTTTTCCACGATTTAATAATCTACTGAAAAGTTATTACTATTGGCTTTTTCTATTGGAAAAAAGTTAACTCTGGTCTGATGAGATTATGGAAACTTCCACTCAGATAACATAAATCAAACATATCTTATGACAAAATACAGAGGTTATAGTTTATTTCTCTATAATGTAATAAATATTATAAGCATTATTTTTATCAATTTGTAGTTTATTATTATTTTCAAGGCATTAATCACTCCTGAATTCATTTATGTTCCAAGTACTGGGCTAGACAATTAAGACACAAAGATAAATATAGGACAATCTTTGTGCTGTCAAACCTTCTGTGGAAAACTGGGTTGAAAGCAATTTATTACTCTATTATACTCCAGAACATCTCAAATCCAACAATATTAACATAATATTTACTAAATATAATTAATATCAAATTCTTCATACATTATTTGTTTCTGCAACCTGATTTTACCATCACAGATAATTAAGGCCTATACATATGTGAAAAATTTAACCGTGACCCACAAACCTCTTCTCTAGTCAAAAAATTGGACCCTTAGTAGAAACAGTATGATTAAACGTATTTTTATTTTCCTGTCTAGTCATTAGATCAGTGCTAGATATTCTCTGAAATTATGTTTTTTTAAAAAAACATTACCAAGAAAAAAAAATTACCTATACAAAGAAAAACAGCAAGTTGAAAGCATGCTGAACCAGTAATTCAGCACCATACCATTCACTCTCTCGGTAGTTCCCATGAAGACAGGATTTGCTCCATTATGGCCCAAGACATGAACACCCAGTACAAGGTGTCTCCACAGAAGATGTGACAGTAGTGTTTATTAACTAAGTCATCAAACAGGGGCTGTATACAATGACTCACACAAAATGGCATCCAAGAGCCTTACAAATACAAGAATCTTTCTT
>NW_006200383.1:37538-48609 GCF_000334495.1 Tupaia belangeri chinensis
TGAACAGACTATAATCAATGACCACTTAAATTGATAAAAGTTCTCATCTGTAGAAAAGCAATTATGCTTATATATTTATCTACAATTTTGGAAGCCATCAGTTCACATTACTTAAAATTGAAATTGGAATAATATCTTGAATTCCTATGCTCTATCTTATTCCATTTCTCTTTTCTATGCTATCACTATTACAGGGCAATTTGAGAAGTCTAAAGTAAAATGCATTTCTATTACATATTTAATCTTCTAACACAAAAAAAAGAGACAGTTGTAATTAGCTTTTCTAATAAGAGAACAGACTCATTAAAATTTTATCTGAATAAAAATCACAGTTATTACTTACCAAGGTCTTTGATTCTTGGTAGTACATTGCATGTAAAATGTTTATAAGAAGCTACTTTTCCTTCATGGGAGGAAATTCCCACATGAGATTCATAGATTCTTAGACTTTTTGGTTTCTTTGGTCTGGAATGCTTAAACTGCAGAATATAAAATTTGCACATAGAATTAAACCAGAAATTCAGTTATGAATACCAGCTGATCAAACATGTTAAATTAAATGTTGAATAAACTCAGTCAAAACTTGGAACTATTTTCACACATATTAGGCATTAGCTACATTCACAAAATTGTTTTTGAAAAGTTACTTTTGAGATCTTATAAATGGATCTGTTTTAAAAGGATCATGTAGTGACTTATACCTTACCAATTAATTAAGTTTGTTCATTTTTTTTATTTTGTTTTGTTTTTTTTGTCATAGGGAACATGCACTCAAAAGAGACAGAGAGAGAGAAAGTGAGAAATCACTCCTCAGAGGGGATGGCCATGCTCCGATTCCTTCTCTTCTATTCTCCTCTCAGGATTTTGGACATGCATACACATACCCATACACCTAGCATGATTTTCAAGTCACTAGGTCCATGACTCAAACCACAGTTGGCCATGGGGGAAGTTCAGCACTATGTAAAACATGAAACCAGCAATGAAGGGAGACATTGAACATTATTATAAAATTTGTAAAAGAAAAATTAATTTTCCTAGAAATATATAAATAGGCATTTACTAAAAGTTTTGTTGTGCTCACTTTATATAAGTGTTCTGGATCCCATTGTATCCAATCATAATTCACATTGTCACCTTCTCGAGTCACATACTTCGCCCACGGTGAAATACGATATAAGATCTCTCCACTTTTACTAGTAATAACTACCTAAGAAGAGAACGAGATGTTATTGCTTTAAAAATACTTTCAAAATTCTAAGATAACACATAATAATGTATGAACACTGCTACCAAGGAAAGGAGAAATGGTCTCTAGAATCTACACCACCATCTACATATGTGGCCTTAAAGAACAGATTTAAATTCCACAGATTTTGTTTCATCACCTGTTGTTAGTACATGATCCTTAAGGTCACTTTTGGCTTAGATAGCTTATATTTCTCTGACAATTTTTCCCATTACAAATCAGCCATTACAGGGTTAATTAAACATATATTACATACTTAAAAGACATGAATATTATTTGGAAGTTGCTGTCAATAAATCATCCAACAGAAGGAAAAAGTCCTATTGCATTAAAAATGGGGGTAAGTGACAATATCACCATCTCTTTGTTTTCCTTTGTGTAGTTAACTATAACTAGCTTTCAAAGAACTAAAGGAGAAAAATGAGTTTTATTAATACTCGGTACACACACACACAAATTACTTTTCATCCCTCAACGTCTTTTATATCCTATTCCCAGTACTATTTCACCATATAAAAAAACAAATATGTTTCCATCCATTCCTACACTTGCCGATAGTATCATAATTGTTTTCATTAATAAATAACAATAAAATGGCAAATAAAATTTTGTGGATTTCACCATTTTACAGTGCTGAATAAAGGATTTTGAATTTATCCAGAAAAATAAACAGAGCTTCCAAGTGATTGAATAGTAGTGTTTTTACAAAATCATCTTTTTTAGTAAAGTTTGTAAAAGCAAACAAGAGTATGATCACAAATATTCAGATTTGTTGCTACATTATGCCCTCAGTGTTGAAAGAGAACATACTTCTCAGTCTCCTTCAATAGGGAAAAGCTCGAGTACTCATAATTCCTGGTAATTAAATATTTGTATAATGCTTTATAGTTTGGAAAGGACTTTCACATTCACATCTCACTTGATTCCCAGAAAATCTTTATGACCCAAATATTAAGTGAGATTAAGTGAGTTGCCAAGAATCCCAAAATCACCTCGTGGCAGAGCCAAAAGCTGAACACAAAGCTTATGATACTTCCTGTTCTGAACAGGCCTTCCAGCACTTCCTTTAAATGCCAAAAAAATGAATAAATCACCATTCATGAGAGAGGGAGCACACAAGTGGTAAAAAGGAATGTCTAACATAAATAAATTATAATTCTTCTTCGTTATCCTTCTCACATATTAAAGTTGATCATAGCCAAGTGTTGATGTCATGCAAGTAATTATATTTTTAAAAAAGAATCAGTAAAACCAACCCACTTCCAGGAGTATTTTATCCCAAAAAGTATGTCTTTTAAGTCACATGAACTGCTAGTGTAATATAAAACAATTATCTCTTTGGGAAAATGCCCTTTTTTGTTCATTTATCAACCCAGAACATGCTATGAGGAAACAAAATACTACAAATCAGTTTTCAATGACCAGCACTCTGCCCAATCAATCCATGTATCATTTCTGTTTTGCAAATGGCTCTACAACCTCTCCAAAGGTGGATCACAAACCAGTAATTTTGGAAGGTATCTGCTGACAGAATATTTGAAATGTTAAGAAAAGAACATGAAGAATTTACTTCATGCTGAAAGCACTTCCCACATTCTTTAAATTAATTCATTTCTCTCATTAAACACACAACTGTCCTCAGAGGCTACTGAGTGATGGGTATTAGAAGAAACAGCTCTTCCATGGGTCTCTTATATTCTGATATCTCTTGTCTGGTATGCCAAGAATGCAAGGCCCTGACCATTGTTCATTGGGCCATTTCTCAGACTTGCTTTTGCAACAAGCAACCCTTATGGATGTCTCCCTGGAAAACACAGAGCAGGCTTTCTTACTTGCTTACCGCTTGCTTTAAAAAAAAAAAAAAAAAAAGGAAATCACACAGTTAAAAATTTCCCAGCTATCATACAAATGTGCTATGTGAGCAGCAGCCATCTGAGCCATATGGTATCACCTCTGAGACTTTAATACAAGGGGAACTGATGCTAATATGATGTTCATACCACCTACTGTGCTGTGAATAATAAAAGCATTTTAGATCTCTGACCTAGGAATACCATGTTTTCTGCCAGAATCCAGACTCTATGAAATGGTAGCAGCTAAATTTCTAAGCTTGTAGGTAGGATAAAATCAAATCGCAGACCTGACAAAGGATGATTTGCTCATTCATTGTGTGACTTCAATATTTTTGTTTCCAAAAGTTCTATTTCTTCTCTTGGTACAGTCACTAATACTACAGTTGCTTGTTGAGGTACAGAGTCTTAATTTTCCCATTTCCTCCTTCTATCTCATAATAGAATTATAGCAGCATGGTACAAAGAAGGCTTTCCATCAAATCTGGAACACTTATCTATGATTACTATAACTTTCTCTGTCTTTTAGTACTCTCATTTTTGGAAATATCTTTGTTGTAATAGTTTTAGGCTTTTCTAACTAATACATTTGTCTATTGTAGCTACCTCACCTTGCTTTCAATTTTCTTTTCCTAAATCGTGCCCTTGGTAACCAAATAAGAGTACAGTAATAAATGTAAAGGAGCCAGCAGGTGGTGTAGTGGTTAAGGTGCTAGTCTTCACATGGCCAACTGCAGTTCAAGTCCCAGACTCAGTAGCCTGAAAATCACACTTGGAGTGTGCGCATGCTTGCCAAAATCCCAAGAGGAGAATGGAGATGGGGTTGTTGTGTGGTCATCCTTCTGAGGGCTGATTTCTCACTTTCCCTCTCTCTGTCTCTCTCTCTCTCTCTGGCAAGTGTGCATGCCATATGACAAAAATCTAAAAACAATTAAAATTCAAAGTAAAATAATAATAATAAATGAAAATAAATCCAACTTAGGGGGCCAAAAATGGTGTGGTAGTTAAGGTGCTGAATTCCTGCAGTCTAATCATGGTATTGACCTTTCAGCTGGAAATTCATGCCAGGCATGCGTGCCTGCATGCCCAAAATCCTGAAAGGAAGATGGAGGAGAGAGACTGCAGCATGGCCATCCCCCCAGGGGGTGCTTTTTTACTTTCCCTCTGTCTCTCTACAGCAAGTGCAGCTGACCTATGGCAGAAAAAACCTTCAAAATAAAATCCAACATAGGTAACATTCCAATAAGTAAGGGATATAATCTTTCTAGACTAAACTATGCTTATAAAACTTTTTGGGGAGAGGGGAGTAACTAAGTACTTCCTGGATGTTCAGATTCCTGAGGAAAAAGTTTTAGATGACAAGACTTTGTCATTCAATTCACAACTTAAAATATCTGCATGCTATATAGTAAATCGAAAAGAAAAGCAAGCTTGATGGACTTTATAATATCTGATGGGTAGAAAAATTCACATTAAACTATAAAATAAAAAGTTGCATACGATATTGGTGTGACTAAAATAGTACAAAATCTCAGAATAGCAATTTGGCAAAATGCATCAAAAGTTTAAAAAAAGTAATTCCAATAACTTAGCAATACTAATTAGAAATTTGCCCAATAGAAATAATCAGAGACAGCAGGTTGTGTGGTGGTTAAGGCGCTGGACACTTCAACATGGCCGACCACTCTTCAAATCGCAGAACTGGTGGCTTGCTTTCTCACTTTCCTTTTCTCTGTGTGTCTGTATTTCTCTGATCAAATGAAAGTAAATGAATGAATAAATTTAAAAATAAATAAATCATTCTTTAAAAAAAATAATCAGAGACATGCCCAGGGAACTATATACTTGCCTATTAATTTTTTTTATGTTCCTTTTACTAGTGAAAACTGAAAGACTGAGTAGTCTTGCAGTCATCTAAGAAGTATATACTTCTGGAAAATTATATAGTACTATATTGAAGGCTATGAAAAATTTTTCAGAGTTATTAAAAAGAATATATTTTATCTTGGCAATGTAAATGCACAAAATCTTTATAGCCTAAACTATTTAAAAAGACAAAAGTTATTGATATGGTTAAGTATGGGGAGGAGGATTGTAGCAGTTTTTGTTTTGTAGTTATATGCTTCCATATGTTTTCTATGTAGAAATGTGCAATGTCTTTTCTGAAAATCGAATGTATTCATTTTGTTTAATTGTATTTTATTGAGGATTACAAATATATGTATTGTGTAATCACTCATACTTTTGTGCACCTATGCTACTCAAAATGTGTATCTTTTATTGACAGTGTTAAAAAAAACTTTAAAAAGTACATTAAATCATTTGCAAGTAATAGAGAAATGAAAATAATATCCTAATGAATGTTTATAGGGCAAATAAACATTTTTGCTATGAAATAATAAAATTTTAAAATGTTTTAATTGTTTTAAAGTATCGTTTTTAATGAGCCATACCATCTCTTTAAGCTATGGGAGAATAACAAGAGACATTTATTAGATTAAATAAGAAAGTACATACAACAAATCTTTACATGTGAAAAAGTCAAATTGACTTAGTCAACTGTTTTATTTCAAATTCTATTTTTAAAATTTCATTTAGAACTCAAACATATAAGAAACAGAAATTGGTAAATAACAAAGACCTAAAAAATGTGTGTGTTTGTATGTGTGCGTTCATTCATGCTAGGAATATCTTTTGAAATGCTTCTTGCAAGAGTATCTTTCCATGCCCTGGAAAATTACTGAGATAAGATGCTCCTGAGGGGCAACAATTTATATAACAACACTTGATGTGCTCAACTGGTTAGGAGTATTAACATACTTTAGGAGATGATGCTGACTCTAAATCTAGGTTGATAATCGGATGTGTAGCAGAATAACAGTAAAGGCAAAGATACTGATTAATATCATTCTAGTTGCCTGAATTATAGTATCAAAGTCTCATATGAGGAGAACCTTTTCTTTCAAAAAAAAAGTAAGGCAGAATGAAAAAAAAAAAAAGAGGATCGATTAACTATTTGAGGATGCACATGTAAAAGTGAATAATAAAATAAATTTTAATTTATGAAATAATTACAGCCATCTCTTCTTTTTTTTGGACTTTTAAAATTCAGACTTACTGAGGTACATTGACAAATAAAAATTTTATCCACTCAAGGAATGCAACATTATGCTCTGAAACATGTATATATATAAACACATGTACTTTAAACAACATATATAAGCATCCACAATCAGATGAGATGATGGCTACAAAATGCAGGTCCCCTAATTCACACCTCTGCTAAACCTGTAGCAGCTGTGCCACAATGAAGTCCAGACTTTCTGGAAGAAATATGAGAGGGATGGGGTGGTATTACAAGGGCCTCAAGCAGTGACTATTTACTAAAAAATATAAAAATATCTTTATTTTAACAATAGGGACAGCCATACCAGTAAGTAATGCTGACTATCAGTATTCTATGTGCATGTGCTTTTAATGTGATCGAAGTACATGTCTACATGTACATACACATACATACGAGATAGAGAAAAACATACACACATACATATGTACTGTCATTTATTTTTAAGTAGTTTTTAGAAGTGGATAGAATAAAAATAAAGATGAGAAAAATGTTTGGAAACTAATCTAAAATTCATAAGTAAGTAAAAATTAAATGATATTCCAGAGGAGAATCTCAGGACCAATGACCTGAATCCTGAAGACATAAATGTGATTTTAATATTTACAAATAACTTAGCATAAATATTATGTATAAGTGCACAGACAGAATTTATAATTACTAAACCTTTAAAATACCTTACCACAACTTAAAATAAAGCTCTTCAATCTCAATATAATTTGACTAAAATATTATTACTTATCTTCATTTCATTTTTTTAATTTTTATGAAAAGGGACCTATTTGTATACAAGTTTTTCAGTTTTCCTTGTTATTCTTAAAGCCCCAATTTGACATTCAGTGGGATTATGTAAGAAAAAACCTCTTTGCCATTGTGGGAGGCTAAAAATGGTCTCCCCAAAAATACCCACATCCTACTCCCTACAATCTGTGAATGATACCTTATATGGCAAAAAGGAGGTATTTGCAGATGTGGTTAAACTAAGGAGCTAGAGATACAGAGATTGTGGGGATCATCCAGGGGGGAATCACTAATATTCTTATGGAAGGGTGCCAGAGGGAATTTTACATGTAGATAGAAGAAGACATGTGACCAGGAAGGAAGAGATTGCAGTGATGCTGACGCTAGCCAAGGATCGCTAGCCAAGGATCGCAGGCAGCCACCAGCAGCTGCAAGTGTCAAAGATCAGATTCTCCCCTGGAGCCCCCAGAAGTACCGATTGCAGTCCAAGTGACGCTAGCCAAGGATCGCAGGCAGCCACCAGCAGCTGCAAGTGTCAAAGATCAGATTCTCCCCTGGAGCCCCCAGAAGTACCGCTCCGGCTACATGCTGACTGCAGCCCTGTGATATGGCCTCCAGTACTTTGAGAGGACTAAGTTTGCTGATGGGAAGCCACTAACTTTGTAGCAGCCATAGGAAACTAGTAGGATCATAAGGAAAAAGTTGTCTAAGAATAAAATGGAATGTACTTAAGTAAATGGAATATAGTTACACTTTTCCAATGCCAAAAGTGTTAAAAGATAAAGTTATCTTAACAAGTAGTCTAAATAATACATTTTATGTCAAATTTATTTCCTATTCCACCAAATTAGACGAACATGTACCAACACATTTCAGTGACCTTCACCAAAGTACATCTCTTGAACAATTCCCAAGGAAAGTAAATTCCTTTAACATAAATAGAGTTCCAGAGTTGACAGAACAGATTTTAAGGAAGTGAATCTATAATATACATTTTTTATTGCTATCCTTCTCCCATCATAATTATTTTCAGAGATGAAATAAAAACAACTATTCCTTTTAATATATAAATAAGGGCTCTAAATTTGTTATATGGAAAAGTGAAGGTGCTATATTTCTACCCAATACCTGATGTATTTGCCTCATTAGATTATTTAAAGGAATAGATGATCAGTGACCAAAAAAAAGGTTAAAGAAATTATTAAAAAATGATTAAAGAAATGTCATCCTAACTTTCTAGTTAGGAAAATAACAATTAGAAAATTCTCTTATTTTATTTGGATGCCAAAGTTCATACATTACAGAGATCGCCATCTTGGTTTTGTAAATTTAGTTCATAATTCACAGTCAGTCAAATAACTATCTGAGTCGTGTGCATAGAAAATCAAACTTTTGAGGCCCTTTACATCTACAAAGCTCAAGGATTGAGAGAGGTGGAAAACAAATTAAATAATTAGATTTAGCCTGTTGAATTCCATGTTATGCCACACTGGACACTAAACAAAAGAAAAGATATCCTTGGTAGTCATTTAATTAGAAAAAAAAAATCAGGTTGCCTCAAAAGCAATAATCTATTAATGAATTTTTGTAAACTTCCTTTATTTTAACTTCTCACTGGGTTTCTTATTTTAAAATATGCCATCACAATTTGAATTTGTCTTCTACAAGAAACTGAAAAAAATCTTTCCAAGATTAAATCCATAGCAAAAGCATGAGTAGGAATAAATGGTTTCTCTAACAAAAATAAAGCTACTAATAAGAGAAAACCTTCTTTAAAAGACTAAGCGTATTAGCTATGAAAAATAAATCTGTAACATTATACAAATGACTATCGATCAAATTATACCAAATTATGGCACAAAGGACACCAATGTATAGAACAAAAGAGACTATTATTGAAGTATAATATTCATAGCTACTTTGTTTCTGATTTAACACCAATTATAGGATTACAAAGATATAAACACTTATTTCTGTAATACTTACACATGGGAGAGAAGAAACTGCCAAATATTGTCAAAAGGAAATAAATGAAGATCAGTAGCTGCTTCTTCTAAAAGCAGTTCCTTATTTAGAATGATTTAGAGACAGATGCCTCTGTACCTATAAAAAGGAGTATATCCCCAAAGTTTACACCTCAGTTCCCCAATCTTTTAGCCTAGTTAAGAAGCATTACAATTATACTTTTTCATATGTCTCTGCCTTTCTACTGAGGCAAATCTTTAAAGAAATAGAGAAACAAGTAAGTAGAACTGATCAAGTGTTAGCCTCATTTCAAGCGTATTACCTGAACAAAAACCTCATAAAGTGAGGTCACTAAAAGAGGACAAAATCTAAAGGGATTATATGAGATTTAGGAAGCAGGCACTGAAAATGATATCCACAAGCAAGTGAAAATAACTACTTCTAAGTGAAAAGAATAGGAACCATGCTCAGATATCTAATTGGGTAAAGATTGATCAGGTGTCTTAGACTAGAAAACAAATGAATTACACATGATATAAATATATAGGTTTTAAACATCCAAGATATTGTAAGATCAATATAGTAATAAAAGAAAAAGGCTATGAAAAGGGGAAAAATCAGTGAGTTTTCATTACTGAAAAAGTGTGCTTCGAAGAGAGTCATCCATGTGCAGTGAACGTTAGAATTCTATTAAGTAAACAGAGTTATAATCTGGTATAATGCCAATAAAAAAAATCTAAGAAGTATTTCTAGAAGTGATAGGATAGGGGAGACATAGTCTCATAAGATAAGTTAAAGTTCTTTTTAAAATAATATAACTACAAAAGTCTATCTAGTGATAAATCATTTGAAGAAAGAAATATGGTTCCTAAACAATTACTCTAAGTACTATACAATGAAGTAAAATATAGTATGTGTGTGGGGGGGGTGGGGGCGGATAATGCAACTCTTAAAGTAAGTCTAGAGAAATTCCAAAAACTATATATATATATATATATATATATATATATATATATGTATGTATATTCTAAAAATGTTAAGATATTTTAAGAAAAGATACTATTACATATTCATTACAAAGTGATACTAATAATTCAAGAATATAAGTAATGACTTAAATAAATAAAATGATGAAAATTCTTCTTGAACATTTAGATGTTCTTTACAAATATGGTTTCATAGATTGCTATGCTATCACTCTTCTTTTTTTCAGAAATGACCTGTATTTTGCAAGGTATAGGAGGTATTAGGTGAAAGAGAATTATAAATAGGTATGTTTGAACACTGACAAGGAAATAAACTCATTAAGAAATGAGAAAGTGAGAGCTGGCAGGTGGCATGGTATTGAAGCTACTAGACCCCTACACGGCCAAATGAAGTTCAAGTTCTGGACCTGGTGACTTGTGTTCTCATTTTTTCTCTTTCTGTCTCTCTCTGGTCAAATTTAAAGTAATATTAATAATAATAAATAAAATTAAACAATTCTTTAAAATACAATAAAAAGAAATGAGAAACTGAGAGAATAAGCTGTATGGTGGGAAACAGAAAATGATCAGATGTGAGATGAAACTCTAGATACACATTTAGATAATTTCTTCCCAAATAAACTTTTTATAGCATTCAGGTAGATTATAAACTATGATGAAGAACTGGAGCAAGTCTTTCTGATGATTGATTCAGGAGTTGAAACCAGAGACAGTGACGATGGGAAGAAGTCATGATAAAGATCAGAGCCTTGGGACCAGCAGTTAGCATGTTGGCTATGTCACTGGACTCCCATGTAGTCGACTGCGGTTCGAGTCCCAGATCCGGTGGCTTAAAACTCACGCCGGGCTCGTGTGTGTGCATGCCCAAGATCCCAAGAGGAGAATGGAAGAGATGGGATTGCAGCGTGGCCATCCCCCTGGGGCGTGATTTCTCGCTTTTTGTTTCTCTGTCTCTCTGTCTGTCTGGTGAGGGCGTGCGCCCTATAGGAAAACTCTCTCAAAAAAAATTGAGTCTTTCTTTGGACTAGCAGATGGCATAATGGCTATATCACTGGACTTCCATGTAGTCCACTGCAGTTCAAGTCCTGGACCCGGTGGCTTAAATTCATGCCGGGCACGTGTGCATGCATGCCCAAGATCCCGAGAGGAGAATGGA